>NW_024748109.1:11962671-12037671 GCF_018991925.1 Homarus americanus
CAGACTAAAAGTTAGGATAATATAATTGACATTTCTGGGATTCCTAGGTCAAGGAATATTTTGAATGTAAACTTCATATATTTTGCACAAAAGATAAAATATTTGCTTTGTGTAAAGCAAATTATTACATTAGATCTAAAATTTGTATGTCTAATGCAAAATCCATGATGTTTATATTCAAAATGATCATCATATTGTAAGAATTCCAGCAATGTAAATTATATTCTGGCTGGGTAATTTGTATGAATTTTATGAGCTAAAACAAATATCTTCAGTAAATAAACAAAGAAATATTCTTCAAGGACACTATCTGTCAATCAAAATACCCCACCTCCGCACCTTCCTCCCTTCCTACCCTCCACCCCCCACCTTCCCTCCCTACCAGAGAAGTGATTGGGAGAAAATAGTATATTTTAACTTTTAGTAATAAATAATACCTCAGACTAAAGTTAGGATAATATAATTGACATTTCTGGATTCTTTGCAGGTCAGGGAATATTTTGAATGTAAACTTCATATATTTTGCACAAAAGATAAAATATTTGCTTTGTGTAAACCAAATTATTACATTAGATCTAAAGTTTGTATGTCTAATGCAAAATCCATGATGTTTATATTCAAAATGATCATCATATTGTAAGAATTCCAGCAATGTAAATTATATTCTGGCAGGGTAATTTGTATGAATTTTATGAGCTAAATAAAAAAAAAGAATAATTATACATCACCAAGTGTATATGAGTAGATGCACCGCGGAAAGTGAAAGTCTGGTTCTGGCAAGGTACCGCGTAAATGAGAAATCGCGGAAAGTGAAACCGTGTAAAGCGGAGTAATACTGTATACTGTATATATATATACACACACAGGTAAAGGAAATTATTGTCATTAGAACGAATGGCTCCTGTCCTGGCCACAAAAATCCCAGCAACTTTTAAAACTACCCTTAGACATTCTTTAGTACAGTAGTACCCCGCTTAACGTGGTCAATAAAACCCACAGGGTACCGTGTTAAGTGAAAACCGCGCTAAGTGAACAACAGAACATATGGGATTAATTCCAATAGAAACTGGCCCGATCCCCAAACTCCCATTTTTCCGACACAATACCTATGTTCTAGTAAAAATAACATCTTAATTTTATGATACATGCACACAATTAATACTTAAGAGAAATAGAGAAATACAGTCGCCAAGTTAATGTCCATTCAAATAATGGACTCAACTCCCTCCCCCTCTTCTCACACTACACTGCTGGCTCTTCCGTCTCTGAGAAATTTTTGGGGGAAATCCACTAAATTTTAATAAATAATACCTCAAACTAAAGTTAGGATAATACAATTGACATTGCTGGATTCCTTGTAAGACCAGGAATATTTTGAATATAAATGTCATATATTTTGAACAAAAGATAACATATTTACTCAGAGTTAACATTACATCTAAAATTTGTATGTCTAATGCAAAATCTATGATGTTTATATTCAAAATGATCATCAAATTATAAGAATTCCAGCAATGTAAATTATATTCTGACCGGGTAATTTGTATGAATTTTATGAGCTAAAACAAATATCTTCAGTTAATAAAAAAAAAAAAATATTCTTCACACGGTAACAGATGGTCGGTCGCCGGTCCCTCCCCCCCCCACCTCCCACCAACCCTCCCTACCAGATGTGTGGGAAAACCAGAATATTTACCTTTTTAGTAATAAATAATACCTCAAACTAAAGTTAGGATAATATAATTGACATTGCTGGATTCCTTGTAAACCCAGGAATATTTTGAATACCTACAAATGTCATATATTTTGCACAAAAAATAACATATTTACTCAGAGTAAACATTATATCTAAAATTTGTATGTCTAATGCAAAATCTCTGATGTTTATATTCAAAATGATCATCATATTGTAAGAATTCCAGCAATGTAAATTATATTCTGGCCGGGTAATTTGTATGAATTTTATGAGCTAAAACAGGCTGTCAGGCAGGGTGGCGGGTGGGGGATGGGGCGAATCTAAAAATAGCTCTCGAGCCGGACACTCACCGCGTATACGTTGAAAAAAACCCGCGTTAAGTGAAAGTTCGGCTCTGGCGAGGCACCGCGTATACGGTAAAACGCGCTAAGCGAAACCGCGTTAAGCGGGGTAATACTGTATATCCAGGTCTGTGAATTATCCAGGTGTATTTTACTGAATACGTTAAGTGCTATAATTTTTTTTACGCCGCCCCAGGCTCTGTTGTGAGTCGATGACCTTTGCCCAGGTGGGCTGTTCCCCATATATAAAAAATAAAAAATTCATATTTTTGACTTTTAGTAAGAGGACAGCTCCCTCTCGTGGTGTACCTCACCCCATCCATCCCTGCTACCTGGGTGTTACCATGGCTAACCTTGAAGGGAACACTCATGGGTCTTAGGGCAAAAGAAGTAGGAAGCTGCAGGCCTTCTCGTATTCCACCAAGGTCGAAATTTTGAAGAAACTCGAAGCTGGGAGGAGAATACATGGCTTAGTATGCCATTAGAAAGTCAACGAATCCAGCATCAGAACTGTCAGGGTATACCGGAAGAAAATATTGTCTGTTGTCAGCACCACTCACCTGAAGATTCTGAATTCTGTGCTTTCTACCCAAAGTCATTTTGTTGAAAAGGTCTGGTAACTCTAGTATGATATATCAATTTTAACTTGTGTTAAATGGCATCGCTTGCACGGATTTCTGATGCGCAGGCGTGTACCATTACAATAATCCCGTGCAAAATGAAACCCCACTATAATGACAAAAGAGCCAACACCAATATTAACTTAAATTTGCCAGATCAGATATACAATCCATTGTCCTAATCTCATAATATGCAAATCATTACACACAGATAGGTAGATAGACATACAAAATCAATTGAAAACTTGATATTTGATCTTGAAGGCAGATAGCCTAATTTACAATATGAAATTATAATGAAAGAGATGTTTTTAATGGCTCTTCCCACAGGTCATTTTCTTCTAAATTTATTGTGTTAAAATTAAATTTAAAGATGTCAACTCTTTCTTGTTTTTCTTTCAGTTACTTTGGAGTGTCAAGAAGTGCAACTCTTGTGACTTGTTACCTAATGAAGAAGTACAAGATGTCAGTTGATGAAGCTCTGCAAAGGTATGAAATATGGGGATATTGCAGTACTATAAGTCTCCCTTGATTTATGGATAGGTTATTTTTCAGAAAAGTTATGCAGAAACCAAAATTCTCGACTCTATATTGAATCTTATTTGTTCCTTTAGAGTCATTACTTAGTTGAAGATACCTTTTCAACCTCTAGGCATATCTTCTCCAAAAACACACACACACGGTTATGTTTAGGAAAAGAAAGAAACAATTATAATCTTACAAACTGGTCATGCCTGATACAAACAGTATGTAAATACATGTACTGTAAAGGCATCCCTCACTATACGAATGGGTTAGGTTCCTTGAAAGCCTTTTTTTAAGTGAACATTCATAAATCGAATAACATAACATATGGGAAAAATGGGGTTTGGTGTCCCAGTGACTGAGTGATCATTGGGAACCAATAGCCGGCTTCTTATTGCTGACCTAAGGTCTAATAGAGATGCGCCCTCCAGTGGAAAGTTACCAATCACGTGTTCAATGACATCTCGCTGCTCATAGAAAGTTACCGTGGGTGATAGAGTCATATAAGACTTTTTTTTTTTTCTTTTTTCTTTTTTTTTACACTTGAATTATCCCACCCAGGCACAGGTCACTGACCCACATCGGGGCCTGGGGGGGCGAAAATGTAATAATAATAATAAAATAATAATAATAATAATAATAATAATAATAATAATAATAATAATAATAATAATAATAATAATAATAATAAAGAACTACAAAGAAGTACAAAATGAAAAACAAAATCAAAAGTGAGGAACAATATATGTATGTTGTGTTGTCAATAGTAAGAGAAACAATTGAGACCATGCAATTGTGTGTAAATGAGGCAGAAAGTCAGATCAGCAACCTGGGACTTAGTCACAATTTTCATGATGCCATGTGGCAGCAAGATCCAACACGTTATGCTTCCAATATCTTCCCAGGCGGTAATACCTCCCTGTTTGGTAGCTGCCTAATACCTACTACCTATAACTACCTAGACTAATGTCATTAACCCACATTTATATAATACTACTGTCAACAATGAGACGGGCTAATACACAATGTCAAGATGAACACCTGTGATGGCTCTGGAAGAGGGGTGATGACCATGCTTATCACCAACTGGGGTGCCACTGGGTGATTCCTTCCTTTTCTTCAAGAGGACCTTGACCTTTTGTATGCAAATGCCATGAATCGACATAAAGCCCTTCCGACAAACCTCCACTTACTACTGCCTCACTTTCACAAAATACGTATAAAGCAATGGCCTCTGGCTCCCCTTGCCCTGTTTGCACTTCCTTTTCACTGGTACTTCTCTAATTAGTGATTGCAGGTATGCATTTTATGCATTGTACTTGCCAATAGCCCAGAAATTGGTGAAAATGGTGTCAATGTCAGCACGGGCTATTTTATTAAAGCACCCATCAGGTCAGGGCTCACAAACTTTTCTGGACTCTACTCTTTTCTTGGTCAAGTAACTAACGTAATCAAGGCCAAGGGTACGTCGCTTTTTTGCAACATTCTGTGCCCACTGCTCAACATTGCGTGCATGCTTGTGTCCATTTTTTTCTATGGGGTGACGTGCATGCCCTGCACCCCTCTTGGCCTCACCAGCTGTTACCCTCACCTCACCATCACTAGGCCTACCATCACCACCTTCACTCGGTTCACCACCAATAACACCACCATCATTATCACTTTCATCATTGGCACTATTATGAGGGACATGAGACATGCTGCCACTGATTTCAAGGATAACAGGATCATCAGCATCAAGATCGTCTCAGTGACGTGAAAGTGTAAGTCGATGTAGGATTTTTAATGCTAGACGCGATTGTATTTTTGAAAACTAAATTTCCAACGAGTTGGAGGTACAGTCCAGGTCAGGAGGTAACCACAAAATCACTGCCATATGACAAAGCTTCTATTTTTATATACAGTAGTACCCCGCTTAACGCGGTCAATAAAACCCACAGGGTACCGTGTTAAGTGAAAACCGCGCTAAGTGAACAACAGAACATATGGGATTAATTCCAATAGAAACTGGCCCGACCCCTAAACTCCACTTTTTCCGACACAATACCTATGTTCTAGTAAAAATAACATCTTTATTTTATGATGGTACATGCACACAATTAATACTTAAGAGAAATAGAGAAATACAGTCACCAAATTAATGTCCATTCAAATAATGGACTCAACTCCCTCCCCTTCTTCTCACATTACACTCACTGGCTCTTCCCTCTGAGAAATTTTGGGGGGAAAACCACTAAATTTTAATAAATAATACCTCAAACTAAAGTTAGGATAATACAATTGACATTGCTGGATTCCTTGTAAGACCAGGAATATTTTGAATATAAATGTCATATATTTTGCACAAAAGATAACATATTTACTCAGAGTAAACATTATATCTAAAATTTGTATGTCTAATGCAAAATCTATGATGTTTACAGTGGGGTATGGTATAACGAATCTAATTGGTTCTAGAACCTTGTTCGTTATAGCATTCGTTCTTTATAGGATTAATCCGTTCCAGGCCCCCAAATACAACCACTTAACACTGAAAAATATAATATAAAATTGTAAAAATTGTAAAAAAGTGCATAAATATGTATCTAAACCCCTGAAATAAAGAATATCATTAATATTTGTAATAAAAAAACAATAATTTAGTAAAAAAAAAAAAAAAATTTTTTTTTTTAATAATGTTCGTTGTAGGAGTTTCGTTCGTTATAGCATTCTCAATTTTATAGGTAAAACCGTTCGTTATAGGAATATTCGTAGTAGGATCCGTTTGTTATAGCATACCCCACTGTATATTCAAAATGATCACCAAATTGTAAGAATTCCAGCAATATAAATCATATTCTGGCCGGGTAATTTGTATGAATTTTATGAGCTAAAACAAATATCTTCAGTTAATAAAAAAAAAATATATTCTTCACGACACTATCTGTCAATCAAAGTACCCCATCTTGCCTCCCCCCCTCTTCCAACCGCCAGATGGTGGTCGGTCCCAACCCTCCCCCCCACCCCCCATCAATCCTCCCTTCAAGAGGTGTTGGGTGAAAAAACAAAATTTTAACATTTAGTATTAAATAATACCTCAGATTAAAGTTAGGATAATATAATTGACATTGCTGGATTCCTTGTAAGACCAGGAATATTTTGAATATAACTGTCATATATTTTGCACAAAAGATAACATATTTACTCAGAGTAAACATTATATCTAAAATTTGTATGTCTAATGCAAAATCTATGATGTTTATATTCAAAATGATCATCAAATTGTAAGAATTCCAGCAATGTAAATTATATTCTGACTGGGTAATTTGTATGAATTTTATGAGCTAAAACAAATATCTTCAGTTAATAAAAAAAAAAAAATATTCTTCACATGGTAACAGATGGTCGGTCGGTCCCTCCCTCCCCCCCACCCCCACCAACCCTCCCTACCAGATGTGTGGGAAAACCAGAATATTTACCTTTTTAGTAATAAATAATACCTCAAACTAAAGTTAAGATAATATAATTGACATTGCTGGATTCCTTGTAAGACCAGGAATATTTTGAATACAAATGTCATATATTTTGCACAAAAAATAACATATTTACTCAGAGTAAACATTATATCTAATATTTGTATGTCTAATGCAAAATCTATGATGTTTATATTCAAAATGATCATCATATTGTAAGAATTCTAGCAATGTAAATTATATTCTGGCTGGGTAATTTGTATGAATTTTATGAGCTAAAACAGGCAGGCAGGGTAGCGGGTGGGGGGTGGGGCGAATCTAAAAATAGCGTCTCGAGCCGGACACTCTCCGCGTATACGTGGAAAAAACCCGCGTTAAGTGAAAGTTCGGCTCTGGCGAGGCACCGCGTATACGTGAAATCGCGCTAAGCGAAACCGTGTTAAGCGGGGTATTACTGTATATATTTTTTTGCGGAGTTGTGGTCACGGCTGTGATAAAGGCCAACCAGGGAGTATAGTACTGTGATTTTAGGTAAATCAGTTCATAGTGTCATCAGTGACGGCGGAAGAAGTTGTAAATAACTTAAAGTGAATACAAACTGGCAAGCAAGCTGGAAGGCACCGCTGCCAGCTGAAACCAAGTCATGTTACAAGTGCCACAGAGACTTTAAATTTTATTTTGTTTGTGTGCTTTCTCATGGATTGAAACTGTGCCTACAATACACCATTCACAAGGAGATACAGTGTACACAGTGATAGCAGAAGACAACTCTATAGGCAACAGGGGAGGTGGTTAAATTTAGCAGAGAGCAGTACTGTTCTTTTTTTTTCTCTTTATTTTTAAATAGGTGTAGATCTATACATAGTCTGCACCCCCCTCAACATCAACAACCATGAGTATGATATGTGATTACTGCAGGGGGACTTCTGATATGGAGGATACAGGCCTGACTAATGCAACGTTTAGGAAGATGCTAACTGCCGTAAAGCATGAAGGCTATTGTTGGTATTGCCCTGACTGCATAGTCAAGGTGAAAGAGGTGATTGCAAGCCATAAGGGAACGAGTTCCCTAGGGACATAAACAGACAAAGCTTGGAGCCCTGCTGGTTGCCAAACTAGAGCAAGTTGGGAAAGAGATCCTTGCTAAAAAAAGGAAGTAGCCGATAGAATGGAGGTGGTTGCTAAGAGGAGTTATGCTGAGGCATTAGCAGGGCCATGGAGGGGGGGGGGTGGTGGCAGAGAGTAATGCAGGATCAGAACAGGTTCTACAGCAGCTAGGGAGTCTGAAGAAGTGTGTCGAAGAAATTAAAATTAATGGACCTATTGTTAGGTGAGAGGAGGAACAACGGGAACGTTTCCAGCGCAGCAACAATGAAATAGTTTTTGGAGTCCCTGAGAGCCAGGCGGAGGGAACTGAGAGTAAGGTAACACATGATAAGATGCAGTTTCAAAATATTTGTACAGAGGTTCTGAAGATGCCATCAACCCCACAGAATGTGAGGAGGCTGGGACAAAAGCAGGGGGGTAAGCCTAGCCCCCTCAGGATCACACTAGTGAGCAAGGAGGAAAAATGGGGGATTATATAGCAGGCAAAAAACTTAGCAAGGAGCGAGGCATCTCGGGGTGTATTCATTCATCCAGATCGCACGGTAATGTAGAGGGAACAGCACAAGAAGCTCCTGCAGGACTTGAAGCAGAAGAGGGAGAAGTCAAGGAGGAATGGGGATGGGTGTACAATCTGTACATGGGTTATATTCAGGGGAAGGGTATTGGAAGCAAGTGTGCTGACACAGGGCCAGGGGGCAGCAGCGCACCCTTCACCAGCTCTACCTCCCACCCGGGAGGTGGCACCAGCTCCGCCTACCAGACAGGAGGAGGCAAGCGCTGTGTAAACAATGACATTTCTAAGCACACGCTGCAAAATACAGTGTACAGTCGGCCCTTAACATACGCAGGGGTTAGGTAACAGAGATACCCGTGAATGTTAAGAATCCGCATATTTTTGCTGCTCCCCCCTCCCCCCCAAAACACCCCTGGCCCCCCATGTCCTTATTTAAGTAAAAAAAAACACTATGTACATGTTTACAAACACTTTATTTAATATTAAATGCAAAAAGAGCTATAAAACAATTAATAATGAACTGGCTGGCATCTCCACTCGTCCCTGCTCCCGCCTCCAGAGTGTCGCCACTCGTCCTCTCTCTATCGTTCCGCCTCCACATCGTTACTACTGCCGACAACAAACACAAATGTTTTGTGAATAACTGCACCTCCACTTCCTATGTACAGTACTGAACTGTATTGTGCTGTGCATTTTTCAAACAATAAACATGGCAAGAAAAGCTATAAAAAAGAGATAAAAATTTCACTTTACTGTACCGTACCTATCCTCGGCGACAGGAGGGGGGTCATTGTCATTCGTTTCCATAACGGGTGGTTAAGTGGGGGCGACAGTTGGTTCAGCTGCTTCCTCACTGCCGCTAGTGATGGATGGTGTTGTATCTCTCCTTCGGCGATCAAAGAACATGGTGATGGGGAGTTGTCGTCTCTTTCTTTTCATCTCTTCCATGATGTTTTTGTATGGAGCAAACACGCCATCCATCCCTCGCATGAATTTCAGGGCACGCACCATGGAGGGGTCCATACCATAGGCCAGGTTTTTCAGTGCCTCAATATAACTGGTCATCTTCCCCAAATTCTCCAGCGTTATTTCTTGTAGCTGATGTCAACACAAGCGTGGTCACAGCGAGACTGACTGACTGAGGGAGCGCAGGAACGCAGGGTGGCATGGCGGGTGATGTGTCTATGTATGTGTGTGTGTGTGTGTGGTGTGGTGTGGCGTGCAGTGTGTGGTGTCGCTCGCGATTTGAATGTACAGTGACCCCTCGTTTAACGAACGCCTCGGTTAACGAAATTTTGGTTAACGAACTGCCTTCCATAAGGATCTTCAATTCGGTTAACGAACAAAAATTCGGTTAACGAATTTCTTACGAACCGACCTCAACATGTTTTCGCTTGCACTGACCGGGCAACCAGCTTTAGTATCAGTCCGCCAATACATTAATCGGTTCTAGGGCTTAAATTCCTTACTATTTTAGTAAATATCAAGAAGTTTATACTATTCAATAATTTTAAAAGTTTAATGTATTCAATTTTAACAATTATTGAACATAATTGAAGGTAAAGTGACTAGTTTAATGCGCGGCAACCAGCCTCTTAACACAGCAAACAGGCGTTAGTCTCTCTCTTTTTTCACTGGAGGTAACATCTTGCTTGAGACTCTCTTCAACTAAACGCTTTTTTCTGTGTTTCCAAGCAAATTATTGGTCATTTTGAAATATATTTTACATATTGACAATATATAATGCAGTGCAGTGTTGATTTAAAGAAAATAATCTTGAAATACACCAAGAGAACTAAAATTTTATGGGTGAAATGGTGCCATGGGGTGACTTCTCTTCCACCCCAATGCCTTCTCTTCTTGCTTCTCCTCCACCCCCATTCTAATTCCCATCATCATCATCATCCAGGAGCCTTCTACATACACACCTCAAAGTAAGTGAACTTTTCTACCATTTTTGTTGAATTTAGGCAATTTTCTGTGAGCTGGAACCAATTACCCAAAAACCCATTGAAACAATGGTTTCGGTTAACGAACTTTTTGGTTAACGAACGACCTTCTGGAACAGATTGAGTTTGCTAACCGAGGGGTCACTTCTATATTCCTCTGGCGGCAATCCTCGTATTTGCAAATCCGTGTATGTTAAGGGCGGACTGTACTTAGCAAATGCTGCAGCTTTTGAGAATGGGGGGGTGGGGGTTACTACTAAGAGCAGAGACATTACCGAGAACAAATTTTTGGATATGATTCATTTACGAACCTTTCTCAAGAAACTTGCAAGAGGGGTGTGGTTATCTATGCTAGGCAAGACTTTAGAGCCAGCCAGGCGAGGGTACAGAGAGAGGATGTTTTTGAAGAGTCCAAGTGGTCTAAAATTAAATTAAAGGGAGGGGGACTTACTTATCGTCGGGTGTATCTACATATTCCCAAACTGTGGCCCACTAAATCAAAGGAACTTAAGAGCCTTAATAGACAACGTGGCAATGCTCATCCGTAGCCACCTCCTTATCATGGGGAATTTAACTATGGCGACCGACTGGAGAAACGAGTTCACCCCAAATGACTTGAATAACCCTGCTACTCTTTTTGTAGAAACTCTGAGAGATAATTTTCTGTTCCAACATGTTAGAGACCCAACACATTACAGAGGGGAACAAACACCCAAGCCACTTGACCTCATCATAATAAACGAGGAGGGTATAGTGGCCAAAATGGAACACCTAGCCCCAGTTGGCACCAGTCACCGTATAAGTGATGTCAGATTTAACTGTTACCTAGTTCAGGATAAGGCCAGGCTTAGGTGCAAATATTACAAGGGAAATTACAATGGGATGAGGGAAGAGATGAGGGGTATCAACTTGCCTGACTTATTAAGGCACAAGAACGCAGACACTACGCTGAATATCATAACTAGTAAAGTGACCCATTTGATCGATAAATATATACCCAAGACCAAACCCAATGCCTCTAGGAATACGAAGGGATCCCTACACATGAACCATGCGGTGGTCGATAGATTTAAGAAATTCAAGACGTGGGTTGGGTCAAACGATGAGCAGGACAGGTGGATGTATGCAAGAGCCAGAAACCAAGCAAAGATAGAGTGTAGAAGGGCTGAAAAGGAATTCCAGAGGCTGGTTGCAAGCTAGGTCAAGTCAAACCCAAATGCGTTTTACCGCTATGCAAAGTCGAAATTAAAAACGGGAGTAGGAGTATCAGACCTGAGGCTTGAAGATGGTAGTTACGCAGATTCTGACCAGGATAAAGCTGAGGCATTGAACAGCTTCTTTTCCTCGGTGTTCACAAGAGAGGATGCAATTAACCTTCCTGTGTTTGAGGACATACGGTTCGACACAGCACTGACCCACATTGTGTTCACAGAAGAGGGTATTAGAAATAAGCTGTCCAGGCTAATGGTCCATATGAGTTCCGGCCCTGACATGGTGCATCCTAGAGTGCTAAGAGAGTTGTGGAACGAGCTTGCCGAGCCCCTGAAGATCCTGTTTTGTAAAGGCCTGGATGAACAAAAGGTCCCCAGTGAATGGAAAGTGGCTTATGTGAGTCCTGTCTTCAAGAAGGGCGATCATCACTCCACGAACAACTATAGACCGGTGAGCCTGACCAGCATAATATGTAAAGTCCTTGAGAGTATTATCAGAGATGCCGCAATGGAACATCTACTACGAAACAACCTTGTAAAGGATTGCCAACACGGTTTTATTCCGGGGCGCTCCTGCTTAACACAATTGCTCAAGGTATTGGATATTTGGGCCCATATTCTGGAACGGGGTGGTAATATCAACAATATTTACCTAGATTTTGCCAAGGCTTTTGACAGTGCACCCCACTAAAGGCTGAAAATGAAACTGGAAGGATACAAAATTCGGGGAAATGTCCTAGAGTGGATAGAAGACTTTCTACATGACCGCAAGCAGTGTGTGGTGATTAATGGTATGAAATCATCATCCGTACCTGTCATAAGCGGGGTACCACGGGGCAGTGTATTGGGCCCACTGTTGTTTGTTTCATAAATGACATGCCTGAAAGTTGTACACTCCTCCTTACAAATGTTTGTCGATGACGCCAACTTATTTCGGGAAATCAAGAACCAAGCGGACCGTGAAGAGCTGCAGAAGGACCTCTGTGGGCTCCAAGAATGGTCAAGGAAATGGCTGCTGAGATTCAATGTCACGAAGTGTAAGAGGATGCATCTGTGGCGTACCGACGGTAAGGAGGCATATCATATGTCCCAACGGGATGAAGAAACTGCACTATTTGAGACTGAATGTGAGAAGGACCTAGGTGTGTATGTTGACAATGAGCTGAAGTTCTCGGGCCATTGCAAGAAGAAGGTAAATCAGGCAAATAAATTATTGGGTCTTATAAGAAGGTCGTTCAGATATCTAGACGGTCCGTCCCTCGTAACGATCATCAAGAGTGAAGTGCTTCCCCATTTGGAGTACTGTACTGTCACCCCGTCTGGTCCCCGAGATATGCTAGGGACTCTCAGTTGGTTGAAAATGTTCAAAAGATGGCCACCAGACTGGTGCCTGCACTTCGGCACCTGAGCTACTCTGAGAGATTGGAGCGCCTGAACTTGCCTAGCTTATGCTACAGACTGGCAAGGGGAGACCTAATTGAGATGTATAAGCATCTCAAGGGGCACTACTCAATCGAGTGTCCTTACTTGGAGCTGGCGGATGCTCGCCCCACAAGAGGTTACAGCTCACGATTGAAGAAGCCGCAAGTCCAAAAAATTGTGAGGGCAAACTTTTTCAGAGTGAGGGTTGTGAACTCTTGAAACAATCTGCCAGAAAGTGTTGTGACGGCACCGAGTGTGAGTCTCTTTCAAGACAAGACTTGACCAACACTGGAGCAGGTTCAGGTCCATTCAGGAGCTGGTGCATGCCCAGTACTTGCCAACAGTACGTAACAGAGACGTGACCGATCGCCCAAGCGGCTTACAAGCCGATCTTTTGGTGAAGAGGATAAAAGAAAAGGAAAAGTAATGAGAGACGTGACCGATCGCCCAAGCGGCTAACAAGCCAATCAGTGGTGAAGAGGATAAAAGGAGGTATTGCTATCACTGAGGAGGGCCGTGCTAAAGAACAATAATAATGATCTGGGTACAAGGCCTGCTTGCCCGGCAACACTATCATCGTAATCACGGCCTTCTCCTGATATTGTATTGTTGACACTGTCTAGCACTTGAAAAGTTTGTACTGTAATAATGGCACAAGAGACAAAAAAGTATGGAGGGTTTCCCGGATGGTTCGCGGGCAAGGCACAACAGAACACACTAAGATGGCGGCCCGATGCCGTGCATTGATTGGCTGATGCAGAGGGAGGATGAGTGAATGTTTTGATGCGCATCACTCTCTTGGGGCTTAGGTTTTCTCGGGAAGTTTGGGTGAATGGTTGGAAATGTTACTTTACTTTGAAGGACTTTTAACCTTATTTTCAATGTTGTAATATTCACTCAAGCACTCTCTGCTGATAGAAAAAGGGTTAAAATAGGCGTATCCCACATAAAGCTGATCTTGGTGGGTTGGCGCCAGTGCGCATTCTAATGCGCGGGGCCTCACTTATGTAAACACAGGTACAATATACAGAACAGTGGAATGTCGATTTAAAGCTATTCAATTCAAGATTATTGATTTAAAGTGACACCCACAATTAAGGACAATGTTTTAATTTAAAGCGAATCTTTCCAATTTTGTGCAAGTCAATCTGGCGACATCATATTTAAAATTTTGCGCCTAATGTTTTTCTGGGCACGCTACACTGTCCTAAGAGGAAAGCTGTACTGTACATGTACTTAAACTAATGTACTAAATGATTACTAAAATTTTTGTCTAGTACAAACTATAGCATGTTTATATTCAAATTAATCAATATCTTATAAGAATTCCAGCAATGTAAATTATATTCTCCCCAGTCACTTCTGTGACATTTTATAAGCAATAAACAAACTCAGGCTAAAGGACATAAATAAACAAATAAATACTTCACTAGACCTTTGGCGCTAACTGTCAAACATGTCACTGTCACCTCCCCTTCCTCCCTCCCTACCTCCCTTCCCCCCATCTTCCCAGCCAGGGTTTCGTGTTTATACTTAAAGCTTTTATCTTATATAATGTCACAGACTAAAGTTAGGAGAATAAAATTTGTATTGCTGGAATCCTTGCAAGACAGCGAATAATTTGAATATAAACATCATATATTTTGCACAAGAGATAAAATTTTTGCTCTTTGTACTAAAATTCTTAAATTTGAACTAAAATTTGTATGTCTAATGCGAGCTATAGCTTGTTTATATTCAAATTAAACACTATCTTATAAGAATTCCAGCAATGTTAATTATATTCTCCGATGTCACTTCAGTGTTATTTTATAAGAGAAAAACTTAGTCACCTATAAGGACAGATAAATAAATAAATAAGCATTAGATCTTGGCACCAACTGTCTAACATAGCACCTCACTTCCTTCCCTCCCCTCCCCATCTTCCCAGCACAGTAAACAGATCATAACGCATCCCTTAATTTTAGCTGTGTTGATTTATGAGTGTTTGTTTTAGCATAATACAGCTCCTCCCCGACATAAGAAGGGGTTAGGGACTCAAATCCAGGTCGTAAGTCGAAAATGCGAAAATAATACATAGAAAATCTAAAATGGGTGTCTCTTTTTCTTCTCAGCACCACAAAACTCTCACTTTTAAGTTTACCAGCCATTTTAAAGTGAATTACCAATCTTTTTTTGTCGGTACACAGCGCAATCACTGACGTTGGGACTCGAAAATACAGGTGCTACCCGACTTACGACGGAGTTAGGGACCCAGATCCAGGTCGTAAGTCCGACATAGATAAAGAAAAAAAAGATTAAAAAAAAATAAAATAAAAAATCTACAATGAAATACTGTACAGTCAACCCTCACTTTACGCTGTTAATTCAACCCACAGGGTACCGCGGAAAGTGAGAAACGCGTAAAGTGAACAACATAACATGGGATTAATTGAAATAGAGACCGGCTTGTAGGTTATGTATCTATGCTACTGTGCCAAGTAGCAACCTTGTAAATAAGCTACTGTGCCGAGTAGCATTTATATATATAATTACGTGGCAACACTGCACGTGTTATGTGGCAACATTGCCCCGAGGCTGCCATATGGCAAGGCAGCCTCAGTCTGACTGTGTGAGCCGTGCATGGCACATGCTAGTCACCACTTGTATTACTCCTATCCCTTAATAAATGGACTTCAGTGTTACCCGGTGTTTCCCTACCCATCACTGCATTCTTCAGGGAACACTTGTAACCATCATGGCGCAGTGACTAGGATCTGTGGACCTACAAGTGTGTGAACAATGCCAACGGTTACATCTGCCGGCGATATGCGCGTCGACTCATAGTTTGTTGTGTTGTGTTGCGCTGTGTTTCGCCGCGATGTGCAGTGTTGGGCCGTCACAGTGCTTTTTAGTGACGGTGGCAGTGTTAGTGTCAGTGTATTAGTGTGTGTCTAGAGCTGAGAGTTGAGCATTGGCCTGTTTTTTGTGGTACCCACGGAGCACGCAGGCGTACACCCTTCTCGTGTGACATCCCGGGAGACACTGACGGTCTCACCCCCTGCCGCGTCTCTAGCCACTGGCATTAAGGCCACCACGAAGTGCTCTCTCACACACACACACACACACACACACACACACACACACACACACACACACGCATGCACTCACTCACGGACAGAACAGTGGACTCTATGCGTGATTTCTGCGCTGTTTATGTCATATATATGTGGTTCGAGCTGTTGAGGCGCCACTTTATATCCTAAACAGTGCAGTCCACGCACACATAAAGATGGGCGGTAAGAAGGGACAACGTCAAGATGGGAGACAAGACTCCCCACCACCTTCTCCTCCACATGGCACAGACTCTCATCCTCCACCTCCAGAGACGGACATTGCCACAATTCTGAGGTGGATGGACGACCGGGACGAGCGACATAGAGAGATGGAACTTCAGAGGGAGGAGACACGAAGAGAGGAGGAAAAGTTGCGTTTTGAGGCACTATTGGCGACCCTGGCGCTAACCCACCCTCCCTCACTCGCAGGTAGCGCGCATGAAGGCGCCAATATCCTCCCTCCTCCACCACACCAGCGTCCTCCAGGTACTCTTGCCTCCAAACAAACAGCTCCCAAGGCATCTGTTCAACCCCCACCCGCCCTCTCACCAGACGTCACATTTCAGCTTTTTCGTGAGTGGAGGCGGCGTTGGACAGATTACTCCACGATGGTGGACCTTGACAGCATGCCTCTAAACAAACAGCTCATCCAACTGCGGATGTGTTTGTCGCTGGAGACCCAGAGAGTTTTGGATCACACGTTGCAAGTGCCTCCCGATTCTACCTCTTCAGTGACGGATGTGCTCGACCTTTTACAGGAGCATGTTAAGGGTCGGAGTAACGAGGCTTTGCGTCGCCGCGCCTTCACCAGCTGCAAGCAGGCGGAGAACGAATCCTTTGACGACTTTCTTGTACGCTTGAAGGGTTTGTCAGAGGAGATCGACGTCTGCAAGGCGCACAGCCAGGAATGTGAGGAAGCCTGGATCAAGCACGGGATCTTGACAGGTGTCAGGCACGAAGAGTTGGTGCAGCGACTCATCCCCCTGGACGCTTCCTCCACACTCCAGGTGGTAGTGACTGAATGTCGGTCGTACGAGGCCACCAAGTCCGCCACCTCTGCCTTACGGGCCCCTCCTGCTGTGAGAGCTATCTCACAGTACAAGAAGGGTAAGAAGGCGGCCAACAACGTGAAGGCTGCCGCACGTTCTTCCACGCCCCCACCTAGTGCTTCCTGTGGCAGCTGTGGAAAGCAGCATGGCTCCAAGACATGCCCGGCCGCCGACGCACTGTGGCGTGGATGTGACCGTAAGGGCCACTGGTCTAACACAGACAGGTGCCCTGCACGAGGCCACAAGTGTCAGGCCTGCGGTCGCTATGGACACTACGACAAGTGCTGCCGCCAACCCAACCCAAGCCCAAAAGCCCGAGGAAAGCAGCTCACTTCCCTCGGGGTGGTTCGCTCGCAGCCCCCTCCAGATGGCCCACGCATCCCCAAGCAGGAGCGGAGTCACATCAGGAGGGTGGAATCGACCACACGCCCCAGGGCTACCCCTTCCCCCACCATCCGCGTCGCTGTCACACACGGTGATGTGTCAGGTCACATCGAGGTGATACCAGACACCGACGCTGGTACTACGGTGATTGGGTTGAAGCACCTCCAGAAACTGGGCCTCACCAAACGTGACCTGGGACCACCGCCGCAGCTGCTGTACTACAATGCGGACGGTTCCCAGATGCGGGACGCTGTGGGCTCCTTTCAAGTGGAGATCACTTACGGTGACAGGTCGTGTCACGGATGGATCGACGTGCAGCCTACTCTCGCTACACCCTTGTTGTCGTGGGAGCACTGCAAGGAGTTATGCGTGGTACCCAGAGACTTTCCCGAGCAGATCCCAGCTGCTCGTTACACCGCCAACAGGGTGCGTGAGCCGACGAGCGACGCGCCTGGCGCTGCCACACAGAGCTGCCCAGAACCCGCGTCCACTCCCACCCACACAGGACGCTCCCCTGCCCAGATCCTGTATGGTCACCCTCTCCGCTCTTGCGTTCCTGCACACACCAAGGCCTTTGCGAAGGACTGGCAGACCAGAGCTAAGAGCTGCGACCGCCGCGCCGCTACACGTGCCCAGGATGCCAAGGCTCGGTATGACGACCGTGCCCGCCCTCTTCAGCCAGTGGAGATTGGTGCCCTTGTCCGCGTCCAGGACCCGACGACGACACGTTGGGACAAGGTGGGCATAGTGATGGGCGTCGGCCGGTCGCGGGACTACAAGGTCAGGATGCCGAGCGGCCGTGTCTGGTGGAGGAACCGCCGCTTCCTCCGGCCAGTCCCACCCCCTGCTGCTGGCCCCCTGACCGAGGACGAGTCACCTACACCTCACGAGGATCCGCCCCACAGTGCACCTCGACGCTCGGAGCGACTTAGGACTAAGAAGTCCGCTCAAGACAAAGATTATGAGCGTGAGGGGGGAGGGAGATGTAGGTTATGTATCTATGCTACTGTGCCAAGTAGCAACCTTGTAAATAAGCTACTGTGCCGAGTAGCATTTATATATATATAATTACGTGGCAACACTGCACATGTTATGTGGCAACATTGCCCCGAGGCTGCCATATGGCAAGGCAGCCTCAGTCTGACTGTGTGAGCCGTGCATGGCACACGCTAGTCACCACTTGTATTACTCCTATCCCTTAATAAATGGACTTCAGTGTTACCCGGTGTTTCCCTACCCATCACTGCATTCTTCAGGGAACAATTGTAACCATCATGGCTGACCCCCAAACTCCACTTTTTCCGACACAATACCTATGTTCTAGTGAAAATAACATCTTAATTTTATGATGGTACATGCACACAATTAATACTTAAGAGAAATAGAGAAATACAGTCGCCAAGTTCATGTCCATTCAAATAATGGACTCAACTCCCTCCCCCTCTTTTCACACTACACTTGCTGGCTATTCCCTCTCTGAGAAATATTTTGGGGAAAACCACTAGATTTTAAGGTATAGTAATAAATAATACCTCAAACTAAAGTTAGGATAATATAATTGACATTGCTGGATTCCTTGTAAGACCAGGAATATTTTGAATATAAATGTCATATATTTTGCACAAAAGATAACATATTTACTCAGAGTAAACAAAATACTTACAGTAGATCTAAAATTTGTATGTTTAGTGCAAAATCTATGATGTTTATATTCAAAATGATCATCAAATTGTAAGAATTCCAACAATGTAAATTATATTCTGGCCGGGTAGTTTGTATGAATTTTATGAGCTAAATAAAAAAATTATACTTTACCCGCGTACCGCATAAAGGGGTACACACACCGCGGAATGTGAGCATCCCGGGTTCTGGCAGGGTACCACGTAAACGTGGAAACGCGGAATGTGGGACCGTGTAAAGTGAGGGTTGACTGTACAGTAAAAGTAATAAATAATGAGGAATGGATACAGTGTGACTGAGCACTTACCTTTAATGTAGTGAGCTGAATGCACACGGGGCTCCCATAATTTTGTAATTATACATGGAGACTACATTAACTGGAAGAAGCAGAGGAGGAGACAGGGCTGGGTGGGTCATCAATGTCGCTTTCTTCAGACAGGTTTATGTACTGTGGAAACTTGCTGGTTGAAGGTATTGGATCATCTTGAGGGAGTGAAGAGGCAGCACTGGTGGGGCGTGAGGAGCCAGTACTGGGGGACTTCTTGAAATAGATGTCCAATTTAGACTGCACAGTTTGCTTTTTCTTTTCATTATAAATTTCTGTGTAGCAAGCAAGTGCATCTTGGTTCATTCTGCCAACTTTGGCATAATGCTCATAATTTTGATCCATGCCATCAAACATTTGCATTGCTTTATTAATTGTAGCAATTGCCTCTGCCATTTGTTTCACTGAAAAATTTTTGGGGGGTGCAGGTTCTTCTTCTGCATTTCGTCTCTCTTCTTCCTCTGCAATTTTCTGTGCATCTAGTTCAATAAGATCCTCGTTACTGAGCTCTTCTGTTACACTTTCAACCAACTGTTCAACTTCTTCATTATCAATTTCTAACTGAAGCTGTTTACCTAACTCCACTATCTTGTTACTAATATCCAAAATAACTTCAGTTTCATTAAATCCTCTAAAACTGTTCACATATCTTTTCAGGGCTTTCTTCCATATTCCATTCATGCAATGTTTTGTAACCTGATCCCATGGTGCATTAATGCTCTTTATACATGACAAAACGTTGTACTCCTTCCAAAACTTTCTGAGCGTTTTCTCAACTTCAGTAGCAGCAACAGCCTGAGCGAAGGTCGTACGTAAATGCTTTAAAGGCAGCAATAGCACCTTGATCCATGGGTTGGATGACAGAGGTAGTGTTAGGTGGAATGTATACTACCTTAACATCAGGGTGCATGTCGTCCAGGTGTGGTGGGTGTCCCGGAGCATTATCCAAAATCAGCAAAATCTTGAATGGAATCCGTTGTTGCAGACAATACTCCTTGGCTTGTGGAATGAAACAAGTCATGAACCAATCCTCAAACAATGCTAAGGTCATCCAGGCTTTCTTATTACTGCGATAAAACACTGGCAGTGTGTGCTTGCTGACATGTTTAAAAGTCCTGGGGTTCTCTGAATGATAGATCATGAAGGGCTTTAGCTTGAAACCAGCAACATTCCCCCCAACAGAAGTGTAATTCTGTCCTTGAATGCCTTGAATCCTGGCTTTGTTTTCGCCTTTTTGTGGATGTATGTCCGCTCAGGCATGCGCTTCCACAATAATCCAGTCTCATCCACATTGGATATTTGCTCAGGCAAATAATTCCCTTCCACAATCACTTCATCTAACTCCTCCTTAAAAGCTTCGGCAGCACGAACATCAGCACTAGCTGCCTCTCCACTCACCTTAACATTGTGTAGACTGTAGCGTTTTTTAAATCTATCAAATCACCCATGACTTCCTGTAAAGGTTTGATCACATTCATCTCCTGCCTGCTCCTTCAGGCTTTGGAACAGGCTTCTTGCTTTAGCCTGTATGGTTAGAAGACTTAAGGGTACACGCTTCTGTATCTGGTCTTCTATCCATATCACCAATAATTTTTCCATATCGTGAATAGGACCTTGTTTTTTCTTCAAAATTATAGTTCCCTTTATAGGTGTTGTTCCTTTCACTACATCACGAATACATTCCTTGTCCTTCAGAATATGGATATAGTCGAGTGCGAGAAACCTGGGTCACGTTAGATTGTTGCTACAGTCTTTCCATTCTCATGCTGAGTTATTATCTTTATTTTCATCTCAAAAGTAATTGCCTGTCTCCTTTTCTTTGGAGCACCACCAGCACTCTCACTTGTACGCTTTCCAGTCATTATAAAGTCAATTAAATACGATTATAACGAAAGTTCACAGCGCAATCAGTATAGGATATGATAGCCAAACACCAACTAAGCTCTGTACTGATTGAGTGTAACCACGCGGTGACCCAAGCAACTCCACGCTCTCGCCTGGGACGGAAACGTTTCGGTATAGAAAATGCGCGCGTCATTTGAAAATATTTTGGGTCACCACTGCCGCGGTCGTATGTCCCGACGGTCGTAAGGTCAGAGCAGGTCGTAAGTACCGATGGACGTAAGTTGAGGCAGTCGTAAGTCGGGGACTACCTCGTAATTTCACAAAATTTTGGTACGACTGAGGCAGGTCGTAAGTCGGGGAGGAGCTGTACTGCAAAAAACGGCTTTTTGTTCAATCAAGAATGCGACGCCTAGCTTGAATACCCGGGCAGGAGGTGGGGAGGGAGGTGACGTTGCATACAAAGCTTCGCTAGCTTAGGTCCAGATTATGATTATAAACCGTTTGGAGTATTTTCAAATATTAGGAACATTTACCGGAAGGAAAAATGTTAATTTACATATCTCAATGAGGATACAGTGGTCCCTCGGTTAACGAACACAATTTGTCCCAGAAGGTTGTTCATTAACCGAAAATTTCGTAAACCAAAACCATTGTTTCAATGGGATTTTGGGTAATTGGTTCCAGCTCGCCAAAAATTACATACAAAATAAAAATAAATGCAGTAAAGTACACTTACTTTGAGGTGTGTATGCAGAAGACTCCTGGTTGATGATGATGATGATGATGATGGGAATTAGAAGTGGGGGTGGGGGAGAAGGGAGAAGAGAAGGAAGTGGGGGTGGAAGAGAAATCACCCCATGCTTCATTCGGTCATTTCACCCATAAAATTTTAAGTTCACTAGGTGTAATTCAAGATTATTTTCTATAAATCAACACTGCACTGCACTAAATATTGTCAATATGTAAAATAAATTTCAGAATGACCAATAATTGTACTGTAAAAACGTAAAAATAGTTTATGTTCAAGAGAGTCTCAAGCAAGATGTTACCTCTATTGACCAGAGATACAAACTGACGCCTGTTTGGTGAGTTGAGTGGCTGTTTGGCGCACTAAAAACTAGTTTCCTATACTTCAATTAAGTTAAATAATTGTTAAAATGACTAAAAATTTTAATATAAAACTTGGAAAATTATTGAATAGTACAACCTAGAACCGATTACTGTATTGGTGGACTAATATTCCAGCTGGTGAGCAAGCGAAAACATGTTGAGAGGAATTCGTAAGGAATTCATTAACTGAAATTTTTCATTAACCGAATTGAATATTCTTATGGAAGGTAATTCGTTAACCGAAATTTCGTTAACCGAGGTATTCGTTAACCGAGGGACCACTGTACTCACTTTATTCTGATGAGGAAGAAGAAGGTCCTGGTTGTGGAGATTGACTAGGTGTGGGAGGGGACCCCAGCACCACCATATGTGAAGCATTTTTCAGAGATAGATGAAGATAGCTGTTTTAAATTTTTTTTGGAGATCTCCACAAGTCCATTTCTTTGATCTGACTGAGGCTCATATGCTGCAGATAGGGCACAGATCCTGCATATTTCCTGGTGTCATGAGCCAAAAATTTCTTACCAGGGTCTGCTTGATTCACTAACTGAGATAAATATTTTGTCATTTGACTAGGAGACACTTTTTTACCATCCTGTGATGAGAATACATAGGGGCCTCGATTAGGGAATCTGGTTAACCATTCCTAAAGATTTTTAACAGCACAATATATGAGGAACCCTTGTCTCATTCATTAGCCGTTTTATCCTAATAGGTTGAGCTTCAAAATCCTCTTTTCATTTTTTCTTAGGATCTCCCTAGGAAAAAGGGTAACATCTTCCTCAGAAAATACCAACAATGATGGATTATTGGAAATTGAAATCAGCTCACTGATTTTCATACCTGTTGCTATTGGTAGAAGGAAGGCTGCCTTCTGGAGCAATCTGTCCCGGATCCGATTTATAATGTAATTAGGCCCCATAAGAATTTTAGTACCGGGTAACTTTTTCTAGAGACCAAGGTGGGATTCTCTTAGACCGAGGGGTCTCTGAATGAAAGAGGACGATCTGAGAATTTAATAAATTCTTGGGTTTAAAGTAATATTAAAACCCCACGCCAGAGGGTCAACTAATGCTGATTTATAATACAGTCAACCCTCGCTTTACGCGGTCCCACATTCCGCGTTTCCACGTTTACGCCGTACCCTGCCGAAACCGGAATGCTCACATTCCGCGGTGCATGTACCCCTTTACGCGGAGAGCGGCATTTTTGGATCCAAACCTCCCGCCATCTCTCCCGCCCTCTCCCGCCATCCGCCATCCGCCATGTTGTGTAAGCGGCGCGAGCAGGGTGCTCACAAGGTCGCCCAGTCATCAAAACATTACCGAGTTCTTCACCCGCCACCCACCACAGCCGGCCCAAGTCAGTGATAGTGATAATTATAGTGAGGATATGGACTTATATGGACTTTGAGGGGTTTGACAAAGAGGCCCTGCAAGCCTCTGTGGTGGATAGTGATACAATTGATACAAGTGATACAGGTGAGGGCCAATAATCTGCCCTCTGCCTCGGAACCAACCCCCCATCCCCGTGTGCCCAGCCATCTTTTCTACTTATGTAAGTGTTAAAAAACCTAATATTATTGACATTTCTCTAAATTATTAATTGTGTGTGCATGCCATCATAAAATTAAGAAGTTATTTTTACTACAACGTAGGTATTGTGTCTGAAAAAGTGGAGTTTGGGGGTCGGCCCGGTCTCTATTTCAATTAATCCCATATGTTATGTTGTTCACTTTACGCGGGCCGCCGTGGGTTGAATTAACCGCGTAAAGTGAGGGTTCACTGTACAGTGATCCCTCGGTTAACGAGCGCCTTGGTTAAAGAGATTTCGGTTAACGATTTATCTTCCATAAGATTCTTAACTTCGGTTAACGAGCAATCCCTCGATTAACGAGTTTTTTACGAGCCGACTTCAACATGTTTTCGCTTGCATTTGGCGGTCCACCAGCTGTAGTATTAGTCCGCCAATACAGTAATCGGTTTTAGGGCTTAAATTTCTTACTATTTTAGTAAATATCAAGAAGTTTATATGATTCAATAATTTTAAAAGTTTAATATTAACTTCTTTAGTCATTTTAACAATTATTGAACATAATTGAAGGTGAAGACACTAGTTTCTGGCGTGCCATCCAGCCTGTTAACACACCAGACAGGCGTTAGTCTCTCTCTCTTTTCAGTGGAGGTAACATCTTGCTTGAGACTCTCTTCAACTAAACGCTTTTTTTCTGTGTTTCCCAGCAAATTATTGGTCATTTTGAAATTTATTTTACATATTGACAATATATAATGCAGTGCAGTGTTGATTTAAAGAAAATAATCTTGAATTACACCAAGAGAACTAAAATTTTATGGGTGAAATGGTGCCATGGGGTGACTTCTCTTCCACCCCAATGCCTTCTCTTCTCCCTTCTCCTCCACCCCCATTCTAATTCCCATCATCATCATCATCATCCAGGAGCCTTCTACATACACACCTCAAAGTAAGTGTACTTTTCTACCTTTTTTGTTGAATTTAGGCAATTTGCGGTGAGCTGGAACCAATTACCCAAAACCCATTGAAACAATGGTTTCGGTTAACGAGTTTTTCGGTTAACGAGAAACCTGCTGGAACAGATTGTGCTTGTTAACCGAGGGACCACTGTATACAATTGTCGATCCTTGAAGGCCTTTAACTCTGAACAGAAATTCTAAAATTTCTAACACAACTGTTTCCGACAATGTGTCTGGAGTCGTTAACTTGATAAATTGTTGAAAAAGTTTCCAAGCTTTCTCATATTGCGTAGACGTTTGGGGTCTATGACCTGCTATTACTTGGTTAGCTATATTGGAATTAAAAAACAATCTACTTAAACTTCTTTTGAGAAACTCCAAGCGTGAAGAGCCAAGGATATCTCGAACTGAGAATGCAGTACAGTACTTGGTCTAGACATCCTTGTTGCAATTGTAGTGAATGCGGGCACCAGTCCAACAGATTGAGACACCACGGTTGTAGGATCCAATATGGTGTAATTAAGAGGACCTTGCCTTGGAAGGATCTGAGTTTGTGAACCACTTTGGGCAACATTTTCACAGGTGGGAACAGATAGATTGAATTCCAAGGGTTCCAATCTATAAGTAGAGCATTTCCTAAAAGATTCGGTCGTTCCAGAGTTGCATAAAGTGGCATCTTGTGATTGTTTTGTCCGGCAATGAGATCTATTTGTGGAGTCCCAAACCTCCTCACTAGACTCTTGAACTTCGATATCTTTAGGGACCATTCTGTTTCCGTCGATACTGGCTTGAGATGGGACAACGCATCTGCCCAATTGTTTTGTACTCCCGGTATGTGAGTTGCTTTGAGGTAAAGTGTTTGTGTTACACAAACTTTGAAAAAATTTTCAGACAGTTTTAGAGGGGACCAAGATCTGGTTGACCCTTGATGATTGAGACAAAACACTGCCATTTTGTTGTTCATGGCAAACAGGATCATCATATTTTTAAATATGGGTTTGCCAACAAAAAGAATAGGACCACTGCCAATTCTTTTACGTTTATGTATTTGTCCCAAAGGGAGTTGCTCCACTTCCCTTGACTGAATTCCCCTTTTTGAGGAATGGTATCCCCATCCTATTTCGGACTCATCTGTACAAACGACCAAGTCTGTTTGAGGAGGAACCCAAGGAGAGGAACTGATTAGATTGTTCCAATTTTTCCACCAAGACAGAAGATTCTTGTGAGTATGGAGAGAAGAAGCAATATTTCTGTTTCTGTGAAGCAAATTCAATCCCAGATGAGTTAGTTGCTTCTTCCTTAACTTGCCCAAAGGAACTACTATTGTGGCAAAATTCAACAGGCCCAGTATTTTTTTTTTTAATCGTGCCAAGAAACCTCGTGCTTTACACAAAAGGCTTCTACTTGGTTTATCACATCTGTTACTTTTGCTTCTGGTAGACTGGCTGACTGCTGATTTGTATCCCAATGGAGACCTAACCAATCCAATTTCTGATATGGTATGAGATTTGATTTGATCTGATTTATCTTTAATCCTAGGTTTTGAAATAGTACTAGTGAACGTTGGGTCGCCCTTTGACAATCTTCTAAAGAGATTCCCACTATCAGCCAATGGTCTAGATAAGCAAAGGGTCTTATGCCCTCCTTCGCAAGGATCTTTCTGGGGATGTTCGCCAGTTTTGTAAAGGCTTTTGGCGCAATCGTCAGGCCGAATGGCATCACTGTGAATTGATAACTTACATCTCCTAATTTGAAATCTAGAAACTTTTTGTACCTGGGAGCAACAGGCACGTGATAATAGGCATCTTCGAGATCCAAGCATTGGGCGGAAGTGGATGCCTCAAATTATTGTAAGTGAGCATCTTGAAACTAGTATTGGTAATGAACTTGTTCAGGACGGAAAGATCTAAAATCCACCACAAGTTGTCGCTGCCTGTCTTGGGGACTGGGAATAGGCGAGACATGAAACATTTCTCTGACTGCAACAGTTCTATCACACCTCTGTTTTACAGTTGAATTACAAATTCTTTGAGTAAGGGGGGTTGGTTTTTTACCCCTTTTTGGTAACACTTGGGGAGGGTGCCTGAACCAATTCCATGTGAGGCCCCCTTTGATTGTCTTGTAAGCTCATATGGAAGAAGTCCACCTGTTTTCCCAACCCCCTAGTCGACCCAGCTGTCTGGCTTCATTGAGAGGGAGTTACCACTGATGTGGAATAAGGTCTCCTTCCACTTCTGAACAAACTGCCTCCCTTACTACGTCTTGAATTGTTTCCTCCTCTAAAGTTTCCTCTAGGTTGATAACTGAACCTAGCAGCTGGTTTTATTCCCCCGTTAGACCTTCCTCTTTTAAATTTCCAAAAGGTCTGAGGAATCCTAAGAACAGTAATGTTAATAGCTTGTTCAACAGCTGGTCTATACTTAACTAATGTTTGTTATTAATAAGGCATGGAGTGGACTTGAGGGTAGACTCAACATTTTTAATACATTTGTTTCTGATTATTTGTGAGAGGATTTTCCCATTATTATTTATTTGTATGTGTTTTGCGTGTTTTTATGTCCACACACACACACACACACACACAGTGGTCCCTCGGTTAACGAACGGTTCGAGTAACGAAATTTCGGTTAACGAATTAGCTCCCATAAGGATCTTCAATTCGGTTAACGAACAAAACTTCGATTAATGAAATCCTTACGACAAACACGTTTTGGTGTGAGCATCAGCTGATCGGCTAGTCTGCCATTACAGTACTGTAATCTGTTCTATGTTTACATTTGTTTCCAGTGGAGCAAATATCAAGAAGGTTGTGTTTTTTAATATTTTTGAATTTTTTATACTCAAATTATTGGTCATTCTAAAATTTAGTCATCCAAGCTCTGTCTCCAAAAAGTTTTTCAACTATTATTTTTTGCTCGATTATGTAACCTTATTCATTTATTAACTCATTTATATGCACACACAGTCCTAAGGGCAAAGCTGTACTGTACATGCAATCAAAATACAGTGGGGTATGCTATAACGAATCTAATTGGTTCTAGAACCTTGTTCATTATAGCATTCATTCGTTATAGGATTAATCCATTCCAGGCCCCCAAATACAACCACTTAACACTGAAAAATATAATATAAAATTGTAAAAATTGTAAAAAAGTGCATACATATGCATCTAAACCCCTGAAATAAAGAATATCATTAATACTTGTAATAAAAAACAATAAATTAGTAAAAAAAAAAAAATAAAAAAATAAAAAAATAAATAATGTTCTGTAGGAGTTTCGTTCGTTATAGTATTCTCAATTTTATAGGTAAAACCGTTCGTTATAGGAATATTCGTAGTAGGATCCGTTCGTTATAGCATACCCCACTGTAATGAACAATATGATTACTAAAATTTTTGTCTAGTGCAAACTATCGCATGTTTACATTCAAATTAATCACTATCTTATAAGAATTCCAGCAATGTAAATTATATTCTCCCCGGTCACTTCTATGACATTTTATAAGCAAAAAACAAGAACTCGATCTAAAGGACATAAATAAACAAATAAATACTTCACTAAACCTTCGGTGCTAACTGTCAAACATGTCACTGTCACCTCCCCCCCCCCTTCCCAGCAAGGGTTTGGTGGTTATACAATAGGCTTTAAGTTTTTATCTTATAGAATATAATTTGCATTGCTGGAATCCTTGCAAGACAGTGAATAATTTGAATATGAATGTCATATATTTTGCACAAGAGATAAAAATTTTAGTACATTAGTGTATTGTAGCACATTTTATAATGTAAAGTTTTTTAACTGTATTTTTGGGTAGATTTACATAAATTTCTTAATTTATTTTCATTCATTTACATGCACACACTATACTAAAAGAAACGTAAAAGAAATAAATGACCTGAGTGCAAACCTGTACTGTACTGTACATGTACTAAAATTTTTGTGTCTAGTGCAAATTACTGCATGTTTATATTCAAATTAATCACTATCTTACAAGAATCCCAGCAATGTAAATTATATTCTCCCAGGTCATTTCACTGGCATTTTATAAGAGAGAAGCTTAGTCACTTTTAAGGACTGTTAAATAAACACACGTCAGATCTTCAGCGCCAACTGTCAAACATATCTCCTCACCTCCTGCTCCCTCCCTCCCTCCCTCTCTCGTCCTCCATCTGTCCAGCCAGGGTTTTAGGCTTACAGTTTTTATCTTATTTATTTATTTTTTATTTTTATTTTTTTTACTGGAATTAGCCCACCCGGGCACAGGTCAAACGACCCACAACGGGACCTGGGGGGCAAAAAACAAAGAACAGAAAGAAATTGAAAAAAGAGAACAAAAAGGTTGTATTGTGTTAATCTTCACCACGAAGATGCCGGAAAACCAGCTTTTTAAAGTGAGACAGATTGTATAAGTATGGAAACACAGAAGAAGGCAGAGCATTCCACAGTTTGGCTGTGTGTGGAAAGAAGTAGGTACTATAATGGGTTATTCTCGTGTGACTGACATCCACAAAGAAATGGTGGGCACTGCGGGCAAGACGTGTGTTACGAGCCCACGGCTTTGCCGGCGGTACACAGGATGCCAAATCCACCGAACATTGCCCATTAAAGTACCTGTAAAAGAGAGAGTGAAGCAACATTGCGGCGAAGAGAAAGGGAAGGGAGATTGTCGACTAAAGGAGGAGAGTTAATAAGACGAAATGCCTTTGATTCCACCCTATCTAATAGTTGGACAGAAGAAGAGCCACCCCAGATATGAGAGCAGTACAGCAGTACAGCATTCCCAACTTTCGGGAGGCAGCCTTAGCTATGCAGTGAACCCTCACTTTACGCGGTTAATTCAACCCACGGCGGCCCGCATAAAGTCAACAACATAACATATGGGATTAATTGAAATAGTGACCGGGCCGACCCCCAAACTCCACTTTTTCAGACACAATACCTACGTTGTAGTAAAAATAACTTCTTAATTTTATGATGGTATGCACACACAATTAATAATTTAGAGAAATATCAATAATATTAGGTTTTTTAACACTTACATTAGTAGAAAAGATGGCTGGGCACACAGGGATGGGGGGTTGGTTCCGAGGCAGAGGGCAGATTATTGGCCCTCACCTGTATCACTTGTATCAATTGTATCACTATCCACCACAGAGGCTTGCAGGGCCTCTTTGTCAAACCCCTCAAAGTCCATATAAGTCCATATCCTCACTATCATTATCACTATCACTGACTTGGTCCGGCTGTGGTGGGTGAATAACTTGGTAATGTTTTGATGGCTGGGCGACCTTGTGCGCACCCTGCTCGCGCCGCTTTGTGCGTAAAAGGGTACACACACCGCGGAAAGTGAGCATTCCGGTTTCGGCAGGGTACCGCGTAAGCATGGAAACGCGTAAAGTGGGACCGCGTAAAGCGAGGGTTGACTGTACTAAGGATGTGTGATTTCCAGGACATATTGGAGGAAATGATGAGGCCTAACATATTTATTTCATAATTTGGCAGGATGATAGCGTCCTGGAATGTAATTGGTGGGAGATCGTCTAATTTACAAAATGTAATTGGTAAATATTGAGTTTTATTACTTTTGAACTTAACCAAGTTTGTACGTCCCATTCAGAGATGCTGCACAGATCCGCATTGATAGAAGTAATGATACCAGTTTTAGAAACAGATCTAGTTTGAGAGTTAGGAGGAAGGGAAAAATGTGAAGAAGAGTGAAGAGTAGAATCATCAGCGTAATAATGGATAGAATTAGTTGTAATGTGAAGTAAATCATAGATAAAAAGAAGGAAGAGAGTAGGTGAAAGAACAGAACCCTGTGGGACACCACTACTGGTAGAGAAAGAGCGAGAGATCGATCCCTCGACAACAACTGCCATGGATCGGTTCTCAAGGAAGCTAGAGATGAGAAAACAAAGTGGGGGAGAGAAACCAAAAGAGGGAAGTTTAGATAGCAAAGACTTGTGCCATACCCTGTCAAATGCTTTGGAGATGTCTAGGGCCACGACAAAAGTTTCCCCATAATACCTAAGAGAGGATAACCAAAGATGGGTGCAATAGGAGAGCAGTTCACCAGTAATCTCGCCTTGCAAAAGCCATACTGGTGATCCGACAAAAGAGAAAGGCGTTGAAGGTGACAGAGAAAATGGGAGTTCAAGATGGTTTCGAAAATCTTAGAGAGGGTTGAAGTTTGGGCAATGGGGCGATAGTTAGAAGGATTAGAATGGTTACCCTTCTTCGGGATTGGCTGAACCAAGGCATGCTTCCAAGAAGAAGGAAAAGTTTGGGTTTTGAGGCAGAGGCAAAAGAGGCGAGCAAGCACAGGGGCCGGGGCTTCAGTACATTCCCTCAGAACACGAGGGGGTATTCCATCCGGTCCATGCGCCTTTCTCACATCCAACCTGGATAATACACTGGCAACCCTGCGAGTGGAGATTATAGGAAAGTGCATAGGTTCAGTAGGAGGTGCAGGGGTAGGAGGATAGAGTGGGAATCATCTAAGGTGGAATTAGAGGAGAATAAGGTGCCAAAAAGGTTGGTTTGTCAGGGGGAGAGTTGGCTAGAGAGTTAATGGGTCGGAAGAGAAGGAGTGCAGAAGTTGTTACAGATGTTTTTAGTTAAGGACCTAAAGGATTTACTAGAGGAAGAATTAGTCAGGACAGCGCTTTCTTTTTATAAAATTCCGCTTGGCCCTATGAAGAATAGCCTTACAACGATTCCTAGAAGTAATGAAAGAGGTGTGGGTAATAGGAGAAGGAGATAGTTTCATAGCTCGATATGCCCTATCTCTCACCCTGCAAGCAAGAGAGCAGGAGCGATCAAACCATGATTGTGATGTGAAAGTTTTGGTGGAAGATGGGATAAATGCACTCATACCGCCCTGTATAACCCCAGCAATTCTGTCAGCACATGCCGAGGTGTCCCGAGTGGAAAAGCAACATTCATCCCAAGGAAAGTCGGTGAAGAATTCTTGCAAGGATTGCCAGCTTGCCCTCCGATAGTGCCATAGTTGACGTTTAGAGGGGGTGGGGGAGTTGGTCGTGCCCAGTTTGATTTAATAGAAATAAGGTTGTGATCAGAAGACCCTAAAGGTTGCAGAAATTGAGTATGAATAGTGTGAGGGGTTAGAGGTAAAACAAAGATCAAGAATGTTAGCAAGTTGATCGTGTCGATCAGGAAAGCGTGTAGGGTGTTTTATTATTTGTTCCAAATCATTAAGTAGGGAAAAAGAGAGTGCCTCAGCTCCACCTGGGTCATCACTTGCAGAGCCAAGCTACTCTCTGTGATGTACATTGAAATCCCCTATTTAGAGGATCTCGGTGTTGGGGTGTGTGGATAGCAACGACTCGTGGCAAGAAGTGAGATAGTCAAAGAGTTCAAAATCGTTGGTAGAGTTGTGAGAACAGTATAGGAAACAAAGAAAAATAGTCACAGTTGGTAGAGATATTTTGAGCCAGATGACATCATAAAGGGAAGATTCAAGATCCGTGAGTCGAGCTATAGTTGTACGTGTGTTGCAGTAGGCGCATACACCTCCCTTAGAATGGAAGGGGGTATAAAGGTTGTAGTTGGAGACTTGAAAAGGTTTGGGTGAAGCTGCTTTGGTTAGTTAAAGTTCGAAAAGCATTAGGAGGTCCGGGGAAGAAGTTAATAGATGGTGCTCCACAGAAGTGTGAAAAAAGCCGATCCTCCAGCAACAGCGGTGGCATCAGTTGAGGCCCCAGTAGCTTGATGATGATCAGGTCGGCCCTGGGGTCCACAACCTTCCCGACCAGTGGGCCCCATCCGAGAAGGCCCCGCTTCAATATTAATATCAACTGACATAGGAGAATAAAATAGAATGAATAAAACAGATCAAGAATGAGTATGGTTATATTTGTGGTGTTGTCAATAGTAAGAGAGACTGTTAAAACCCTGCAATTGTGTGTAAATGAGGCAGAAAGATAGAACAGCAACCTGGGACTTGGTCACAATTTTCGTAATGTCATATGACAGCAGGGTTTACCATTACAAAACACAAAATGCTTCCAATACCTTCCCAGGCAGTAGTACCTCCCTGTTTGGTGGCTGCCTACTACCTACTACCTATAAAATATATAATGTCTCAGACTAAAGTTAGGAGAATATAATTTGCATTGCTGGAATCCTTGCAAGATAGCGAATAATTTGAATATAGTGATCCCTCGGTTAACGAGCACCTCGGTTAACGAGATTTCGATTAATGAGTTACCCTCCATAAGATTCTTAATTTCGGTTAACGAGCAATCCCTCGATTAACGAGTTTTTTACAAGCCGACCTCAACATGTTTTCTCTTGCATTTGGCGGTCCACCAGCTGTAGTATTAGTCCGCCAATACAGTAATCGGTTTTAGGGCTTAAATTCCTTACTATTTTAGTAAATATCAAGAAGTTTATACAATTCAATAATTTTAAAAGTTTAATATTAATATTTTTTAGTCATTTTAACAATTATTGACCATAATTGAAGGTAAAGAAACTAGTTTCTGGCACGCCATCCAGCCTGTTAACACACAAACAGGCGTTAGTCTCTCTCTCTTCAGTGGAGGTAACATATTGCTTGAAACTCTCTACAACTAAATGCTTTTTTTCTGTGTTTCCCAGCAAATTATTGGTCATTTTGAAATTTATTTTATATATTGACAATATATAATGCAGTGCAGTGTTGATTAAAAGAAAATAATCTTGAATTACACCAAGAGAACTAAAATTTTATGGGTGAAATGGCGCCATGGGGTGACTTCTCTTCCACCCCAATGCCTTCTCTTCTCCCTTCTCCTCCATCCCCAATCTAATTCTCATCATCATCATCATCATCATCATCATCATCATCCAGGAGCCTTCTACATACACACCTCAAAGTAAGTGAACTTTTCAACCAGTTTTGTTGAATTTAAGCAATTTTCGGTGAGCTGGAACCAATTACCCAAAAACCCATTGAAACAATGGTTTCGGTTAACGAGTTTTTCGGTTAATGAGCAACATGCTGGAACAGATTGTGCTCGTTAACCGAGGGACCACTGTATAAACGTCATATATTTTGCACAAAAGATAAAAATTATTCACCTGTATCACATTACAGTAGTGATTTAAGAGTACTTGTGTATATGTAGTATATACAGTATACTATATATACAGTATAGTGATTAAGGGCGATTTAGGGGAATTTTAGGAGTGTTTCTTCTATGTTTGTCTTTGATACCCCCAAAATGTTCTACACTACTGAGGGTATACACAAACACTTGTTATCTTGAAAATAGGTTCTTATTCTCGTACGGGAGATATACAGAGGAACAAATAGGCAGTGAGCTTCCACACCATAAGGACTAGTGATCTCAACTCTCTGTATCACTCCGCACTGGAATGTACAGATACCAGCATTCACAAGCTGAATACATAATATGTAAATATGATAATTCACATACATAACATGGTGCATAATATATGGAAATATTACATAGGATTAATACATGTTCTGTAATACTTTACTATACATAATTAATAGAGTAATATAAGAATACACAGCTTAAGGTACTACTTCGTGTCCATATTATACACCTCCCTCCCCCCTATACGCTCATAGTTTCATCTTGAGCGGACCTTTTGCTTCTGAGTCGCTCGGACCTGCGGAGTACCGGGGCAGAAACACAAGGTGGGGATGGATTTACTGTAAAGACATCAACATTAGGGGACTCTACTGGGGAAGGGTCAACACTTGGCAGCTCCACAGGTTGGAGGAAACGATGGTTCCTCCACCATACTCTACCACTAGGAAGACGCACTTGGTAGTCCCTGGACCGGCCAATACCCATGACAACCCCAACCTTGTCCCAGCGGTGAGATACCGGATCTTGAATCCTGACCTGCTGGCCGATACTCAACCTGGGAAGGGGGCGGGCATGACAGTCGCACCGAGCAGCGACATCTGCGGCTCGTTTTGCTGCACGGCGGTCACATTCTTCAGTCTTGGATTGCCATTCTTGAGAAAAAGACTACGGATGGGCAGGAACACAAGACCTGAGATAATGTCCATATAGAACCTGGGCGGAGGAGCGTCCGGTGAAGTTCGGGGTGTTGCGTAACTCTAACAAACCTCGATCGAAATCCTCGCAGTCGATATTTCCTGAGGGTGACACCTTAAGGATCAGGTGTTTAACAGTCTTGACTGCGGCTTCAGCGTGTCCATTCGCCTGGGGGTAGTGGGGCGAGGTCACGACATGACGGACTCTCCAATGGTCCATGAAGTTTCGGAACTCGTGGCTGGTGAACTGGGGAACACCAACTTCTCTGAAGTAATGTCTGAAATTCCGGATGGTAGCAGTAGCCGTTGTATCACTACCACAGGGGACTACAACAGGCCATCCAGACAATCGGTCGGCAATGACGAGGAAGGACTTCCCTTCCACTGTAAAGAAATCGGCCGACACAGACTCGAAGGGTCTTGAAGGGTTATCGTCGCACATTAAAGGTTCCTGTTGCTGCTAGGTTGCAGAATCTGGCACGGCTCACAGGCACGGACGGTACTTGCAATGTCCGCGTCGATTCCGGGCCAAAATACAGTCTGCTTCGCCCGTCGCTTGGTGGCCTCCACTCCTCGATGACTGTCGTGAAGGCGGGTCAAGGTACGGCGGCGTAGGGCAGCAGGAATGACTACTCGTGGACCATACAAGACGAGGTCTCCGTCACAATAGAGGTCCTGGCGTATCTTCCAGTACGGGAGTAGCGATTTATGAAGGTCGTATCGGTTAGATGGAAATCCCTGTGACACACAGTTGACGAGCCGGATGTAGGAAGGGTCGGCTCGGGCTGCGGTGCGGAGATCTTCAAGGGTCTTGTCTGCATCCGTTGCTGTAGACTCTTCTGATGTGAAGACGGCCTTCAATGAGACTACTGACTTGAGGGATGCGGCAGCTGTAGAACACAACATCTCGTCCTCTGGGGTGGGGCGACTGACAGGGGCGCGGGATAGGGCATCCGGGATGCACAGCAACTTACCCGTACGCCACACAGCTGTGAAGAGATAAGGTGAGAGCTTCTCTTTCAAACGTTGAAGGCGAGGATTCTCTACTGCATCCAAAGAGTAGTGATTGATAATAGGTACAAGAGGGCGATGATCCCTGAAGAGGGTGAAGTGGTGAAGTCCTATCAGGTAGAAGCGGCACTTCGCCATCGCCCAGACAACAGCCAAAATCTCCAGCTCAATCGTGGAATATCGGGTCTCGGCGTCCGTCAGGAACCGGGATCCACACTGAATTAAGTGGAGTTGTCCATCGCCATGGTCCTGCAGAAGGGCGTAACCAACGCCATAGAGTCTGGAGGCGTCAGTCTGGAGGACGGTGGGTAGGGCTGGGTCGTAACAGGCGAGGACAGGTGGACTTAAGAGGGCCTGCTTGACTTGCTGGAAGGCCTCTTGATGATCTGGGGTTCACAGGAATGTCCTGCTGGGGCTCAGCAGGGGGCGTAACGGCTGGGCTGCGGCGGAGATGTCAGGTGAAAATTCAGCCAGCTGATTGACCAGACCCAAAAAAGAACGGAGGTCTGTCAAGTTGGTAGGGGTTGGAAAATCCCTGATTCCACTTAATTTCTCCGGGTCAGCTGCGATACCTGATGCTGAGAGAGTGTACCCACAGAAGTTCACTGATTGTGCGGAGACTACAAACTTGTCAGCGTTGAGGGTAATCCCGTACTTTCGACATCTGGTGAGAACTTCATATATTCGGGAGAGGTGGGTACAGTAGTCTTCGTCATGGAGTAAAATATCATCAACCACCTTGACACAATTCGTGACTCCTTGAAGGGCCGCGTCACCACGTTGACAGAATGCATCGCCTGTAGCGGCAAATCCCATGGGGCCTCTGCAATACTGATATCTTCCATATGGTGTGATGAATGTAGTTAAATGTTGGTCTTCTTTGGCCAACTCGCTCTGCCAATAACCACATAAGGCGTCCATCGTTGTAGAAAACTTCGCCTTCGGGTCCACATTTCAAACAGCTACGAAGGGTGTGGGTGAAGGGTGGGCTGGACGGGAAACTTGCTGGTTAAGTTTTGATAGATCGGTGGTGATCCGTACTCCACCACGAGGTTTGGCGACGGGGACGAGAGGGTGGCACCAAGGTGAAGGTTCGTCTCCGGCTGGCTTGATGATTCCCTGAGTAACCATGAGTCAAGCTCTTGTCTAACTAGCTCCTTGTAGGCGTGAGGAATCAAACGAGGGGTGTGGATGGCAAAAGGTGTGGCACCATCCTTAAGATGATTCTTCATAGGTGGACCCACCATCGGCTTGAGTGGTGTGGATCCTAAAGATTTCTTCGTAACCAACACGTCAGCAAACTCCTTGAGAATGTAAGCTCTTGCATCAGAAGGGGACGTGTTAGTAGAGATAGGGAGTTCCTTCAACCTGTTGACATGGGTGACCTTTAAAATAGGTTTGGGGAATTCCTTGGAAATAATGGCCAACTCTTGACAATGGCCATATGATAAAAGCGGAGTCGGGATCCCATCATGAACATCAATCCGGGCTGAGCAAGACTGCTTACCAAAGGTAAGAGTAGCCTAGAAAGATCTCAAAGCTGGAGCCATCTTGGAACCATCAGCTGTCAGTTTCGTTGTCTGAGGAGGGGGCTGTAGGTTGCTCCGGGGTATTCCCAAACTTGCTAAGTGTTGTGGACCAATTACTGAGACGTCAGCACCGGTGTCAGGTAACATCTGAAGATTGGATGACAAGTTACTGTGAGAAATGACGGCACTGATCTGCTGGGGCGTCGTGTCTGTGGAACAATGTACACGACGGCAGGAACGATTGGGCACAGCGTCTTGATGCTTGCCAGAAGGAGGGGGCGTGCCAGCACTACCTGAGAATGACTTCTTGGATCCTTGGTGGTGTCCTTTCTGTGTCTTCTTATGACAACATTTGTCATAATGGCCCACACGACCTCAAAGTCTGCACTGAACTTTGCTAGCAGGGCACTTGACTGTGTAAGCCCAGTGACCTGGCGGTCGTAACTTCTGCACACGCTTTGAGCAGCTGGGCACTGGGAGGCATCATGCTTCTCTCGCGCAGCTGTTACACAAAGCTGCTGCTGAAGGTGTAGCTGGAGGGTGAGGGGAGGGGTTACCTTGCTGCTTCTTACCCTTTCTGTAGGAAGACACCGCCCTCACCTGGTCAGGTTGTGAACGTAAAGCTGAAGTCGCACACCTGGCGGCCTCGTACGCTCGACATTTTGTAACTACATCTTGAAGGGAGGAAGTGGGGTCAAGTGAAATGAGACGCTGAACTAGCTCTTCATCTCGAATACCGTTAAAATAATTGTCTTGAGTTGTGTCTCTTCACAGACTTGAGAATTTCCAGGACAAACATCAACTTCCTCTGAACATCTTTTCAGTCTTACAAAAAATGCATCAAAAGATTCTCCATCAAGCTGCTTACATTGGAGGCGTTCTCTTCTTCTAAGTGCTTCGTTGAGCTGTCCCTTAACATGTTCCTGTAACTTGTCAAGCACGGCCTCTACAGTCAGAGTTGTCGTAGGAGGCACTTGAAGTGTGTGCTCGAGAGTATGTTGTGTCTCTAAGGACAGGCACATACGAAGCTGTATCATCTGTTTAGGCTGTGGTAAACTTGACAGGTCAACCATTGTTGCATAGTCTTGCCAACGTCGACGCCATTCCCGAAATTTCTGATAAGAAGCGTCAGACTTCAGAGAGGGAGGCGTTTGTGCTGCAGCCTTTTGAGGAATTGTTGAACCGACTATGGGAAATGAGGTACCAGTACCTCTAGTCGTATCAGCATTAGTAGTAGCAGAAGAATCTTGTAGAGTAGATCGTTGTGGGGAGGCTAACAGGGAAATCAAGACTTCAAATTTGGCTTGATTCTCTCTTCTTCTCAGGTCATCCTCACTTCTACGTATATCTTCTAGTTCTCTGCGTCTTTGTTCATCTTCGTGGCTTCGTCTTTCAGACTCTCTGTATCTAATTTCTTCCTCTTCTCTCCTTGCAACATAGTCCTGGCGTCGAGAATTTTCCATCCACTTAATCAGTTGAAAGAGATCTTTGGACGCAGGCACCGCAGGAGAGCTTGCTCGCGACGAACAAGGAGATTCTGTGGGTGATTGGGCGTTGTCACTGTGGGGAGCGTGGGGCCTGAGTGTGAGTGGGGACAGGTCTTCCAAACTTAAACTCATAACCCCATCGTCCAGGGTATCATTTTGATCCCTGTGAGACATGCGACAGCTTCTGTGCTCTATCTGTGGAAGAGACCGGGTCAACCCCTCGTAATCTATGCACAGAATTACAGAAGTCTAAAGTAATTCGTAAGAATTTAATATAAAGTGGGCCTGTGAGTGCGTGTGTGTGTGTGTGTGTGTGTATGGGTTGTTGCCAGGAGGCTTGACGCACTGCCAGACGTAGAGGCAGCTGGGCACAAGTCGCAAGCGAACCGAAGTTGTCTTAATGCGCGCTGCTCAGTTACCCAATGACCGTAGGCGGGAGGGGACGTACTGCTGGGCCGCTCCCTGAGTCATCTGACTGCAGTTTGCACAGACAATTCTGATTAAAATTCACAACACAGCACTTCACAGAACAGTACTGTACACAGCATAGCACTTCACAACACTGTATGTCATGAGGCTTGTAGTCTGGCTGTAAATCCTTGGCGAAGCTGAAGACGAGACGCCATTAACACAGTCCGGCGGTAAGGCTGAATTGACTCTGAATCTCACTGAGAAATTTCACTGCGCCATCTATGTTTGTCTTTGATACCCCTAAAATGTTCTACACCACTGAGGGTATACACAAAAACTTGTTATCTTGAAAATAGGTTCTTATTCTCGTACGGGAGATATACAGAGGGACAAATAGACAGTGGGCTTCCACACCATAAGGACTAGTGATCTCAACTCTCTGTATCACTCCGCACTGGAATGTACAGATACCAGCATTCACAAGCTGAATACATAATATGTAAATATGATAATTCACATACATAACGTGGTGCATAACAAATGGAAATATTACATAGGATTAATACATGTTCTGTAATACTTTAATATACAGTGACCCCTCGGTTAACGAACTCAATCCGTTCCACAAGGTCATTCGTTAACCGAAACCATTGTTTCAATGGGTTTTTGGGTAATTGGTTCCAGCTCACCGAAAATTGCTTAAATTCAACAAAACTGGTAGAAAAGTTCACTTACTTTGAGGTGTGTATGTAGAAGGCTCCTGGATGACGATGATGATGATGGGAATTAGAATGGGGGTGGAGGAGAAGGAAGAAGAGAAGGCATTGGGGTGGAAGAGAAGTCACCCCATGGCACCATTTCACCTATAAAATTTTAGTTCTCTTGGTGTAATTCAAGATTATTTTCTTTAAATCAACACTGCACTGCATTATATATTGTCAATATGTAAAATATATTTCAAAATGACCAATAATTTGCTTGGAAACACAGAAAAAAGCGTTTAGTTGAAGAGAGTCTCAAGCAAGATATTACCTCCAGTGAAAACAGAGAGAGACTAACTCCTGTTTGCTGTGTTAAGAGGCTGGATGCCGCGCATTAAACTAGTCACTTTACCTTCAATTATGTTCAATAATTGTTAAAATGACTAAAAAATTGAATATTGAACTTTTAAAATTATTGAATAGTATAAACTTCTTGATGTTCACTAAAATAGTAAGGAATTTAAGCCCTAGAACCGATTAATGTATTGGTGGACTGATACTAAAGCTGGTTGCCCGGTCAGTGCAAGCGAAAACATGTTGAGGTCGGTTCGTAAGAAATTCGTTAACCGAATTTTTGTTCGTTAACCGAATTGAAGATCCTTATGGAAGGCAGTTCGTCAACCGAAATTTCGTTAACCGAGGCGTTCGTTAAACGAGGGGTCACTGTACATATTTAATAGCTTAAGGTACTACTTCGTGTCCATATTATACATTTCTGACTTTATGCGTTTTTCGCTTTACTTTGTATGTACAGTATAGTCTGGATTTACGCGGTCAATTGAACCCGTGGAGGTCCGCGTAAAATGAGAAACTTGTAAACAAAATAACAGAACATATGGGATTAATTGAAATAGAGACTGGGCTGACCCCAGACTACCTTTTTTCCGACACAATATGTAAGTTGTAGTAAAAATAGCATCTTCCCAAGCTTGCTGGCTCCCTCTCTCCCCACCTCCCTACCCCCCACCTTCCCGAGAAATGTTTAGGGAAAAGAACTAGGCTTACAAGTTTAGTAATAAATAATACCGCAGACTAAAGTTAAGAGAATATAATTTACATTGCTGGATTCCTTGTGAGACAGCAAATAATTTGATTATAAACATCATATATTTTGCACAAAAGATAAAATTGTTGCTCTCTCTGATAAAATTCTAAAGTTAGATCTAAAATGTGTATGTCTATTGCGAGCTATATCTTGTTTATACTCAAATTAATCACTATCTTATAAGAATTCCAGCATTGTAAATTATATTCTGGCTGGGAAATTTCTATGAATTTTTTGAGCTAAAAGCAAAAATCTCAAGTAAATGAACAATTTATACTTCACGAGACACAATACGTACGTTGTAGTAAAAATAACATCTTAATTTTATGATGATATGCACACACAATTAATATTTAAGAGAAATATCAGTAATATTAGGTTTTTAACTCTTATGTTAGTAGAAGAGATGGCTGGGCACACGGGGATGGGGGGCTGGTTCCGAGGCAGAGGGCAGATTATTGGCCCTCATCTGTATCACTTGTATCAATTGTATCACTATCCACCACAGAGGCTTGCAGGGCCTCTTTGTCAAACCCCTCAAAGTCCATATCCACACTATCACTGACTTGGGCCAGCTGTGGTAGGTGGCGGGTGAAGAATTCAGTTATGTTTTCTTGACTGGGCGACCTAGTGCGCACCCTGCCCGTGCCGCTTCCCGCGTAAATGATGGAATGTATCACGTAACTATTAATTGCCTGGCTGGCCAGGTGCCTCGTAAATGACCAAACGCGTTGAGGAAATCCGCGTAAATCCAGACTATACTGTACTTTTCTGTGAGCTGGAAGCAGTTACCCAATATTGTATCCCATTGAAATATTGGATTCGGTTAACGAAATTTTCGGTTAACGAATGTCTCTGTGGAACGAATTGTGTTTTTTAACCAAGGGACTATTGTATACACAATACAGGTAAAATAAATAATTGTTTTAAGTGCAAACTCATAAAGGGAATATACATTTCTTTGTGCACAATTGAATGTAAACCCCCCCCCCCCCTCGGGCCAGCAAATGTTACTTCGCTGATTTGGCGATTCGCGGCCATTTTGAAAACCTAATCAGTGCGAATTTGAAGGCACGCTGTATATATTGACCTCAGACTATCTTTCAGAATGATTCTTAAATATGGACTTACTTAGCCCCCATTAGTCCCTATTCACCTAGCAGTAAAGTAGGTACTTGTTGTAAGTTGAAGGTACCTGTTGTAAGTTGAAAGTTGTGAATTCGTATTCAGGGAGTCGTTGGAGCTTCCAATAACTTGATGACATAAACTACTGACTCTTCAGGCTTCTACGCCCTTGACTTTTCAGGCTTCTACGCCCTTAACTCGTGAGACATAAGGCAAGCATGAACTTAGTATGCTTCCCTGTTGGGCGCTGTAAACGCTTCTGCACTTCATCTTACACAAGGATGTAAGGGGTGCCCAATAAATTAAAAAAAAAAAAAAAAAAAAAATCTTAATTAGCAAAACAAAAATGATAGAGACTATAGTATAAAAGTTGTAATTTTTTTTTATTCTAAATTACATGAATTTTAGGGGGTGGTGATCATATAGGAAATTCCCAAACCTGATAGTAAGAGGGATGCATCTCCACACCCAGGATCTACACTCACGGCTGTCTTATTGAAGATTTTTCTTGTGGACTTTATCTATTAATGTTCAGCCTTTTAAAACAACTACTACTGAGTGAAGGTTGAAGAATGTATTATAAACCCTTCTCTAACTGGGTAAATAAATGTTTGTAGCCTGCATATATCTGAATAGAGAGTATATGTGCCTCAAGACTGCATACAGGACCCTGATCCAGGCAGGCTCTGTTAAGGATTGTTTTGATGGGTGAACTTGTAAATCACTTCTCTCTTCTCCATGGTCATAAAAATGGATTTTATATCAGTCATATCTCTTTTTCAGGTTAGAAGTTATAACAAATACCTGTACTTTACTGAAAAGTAAAAACTTTTGTATACCTTTTCAGAGTGAAATCAAGGAGGCGATGTGTTGGTCCTAACTCAGGATTTTTGGGCCAATTACTACTATACCAGATGATGGGATGGAATCTAGTTGAAAATAATTTGCAGTATCGACTTTATAGACTCAAGGCTGCTGCTGCGTCAATGGTCATATGTATGTATTATATTTTTTGGTTTTGTGTCACGATGATCATTATAATTATGTGAGAGGGACATCTATATTATTCCCTCCCCGGCTCCTGCCAGGACCAAGATTACGTCAAGTGAGCAAAACACAGTGTACTTACTTTGTCACAGACTACTGCTTTTTCACTGTGCTTTGTTCACTTGATGTAATCTTGGTCTTGGCAGGATGCTGCAATAGCCGTGATTATCTAAGTTAATCAATGAAAAAATCACAAGTAAAGTGTAGCTGTCATATACAGTATGTATATTATTAATGCTGGTCAGAGGTGATAAGACTAGTAGCTAAGGAGAAAGGCAAATCATGTATCAGAAGTACACAAATTGCATATACCTCATTAAATAAAGAGATGTTCACAACACATTATTCATGACCTGGTCATGTGGCTGCTGTCATACAACTGCTACACTCACATGACCATGATGCTGTGGACTTTGAATGCATCACAATGTTGAGTGTCCTTGGAAATTGGAATAAATACCATCATGGCAACAGTCCAGAGGGAGAGACTGACAAGTAGTGGCCCTCGGTAGCAACCCATGGGTAGAGGTTCAAGGCAGTCTAAACCCAGAGCCAGTCTAGGTTAGTCAGTGTTGGTGAACTGATATAAGAGAGAGAGAGTCAATAGTTGGCAGTGCCCCTTGTGCTTAGGTAAATGATTAAATAAGGTAAATTATATTTTGTGTAAATTTTACATATGGTCATTGTGTTTTGATGACTTAATGTTTATTGGCCAGACTTTCCAATAATTGTAATAAATATAGAGATGTCACCTAAGGCAGGGGTATAAGTGCCTCAGTTAAATATATTTGACTTTGTTTTTGTACCATAAATATTAACATCTATACAGTGACCCCTCGTTTAACGAACGCCTCGGTTAACGAAATTTCGGTTAACGAACTGCCTTCCATAAGGATCTTCAATTCGGTTAACTAACAAAAATTCGGTTAACGAATTTCTTACGAACCGACCTCAACATGTTTTCGCTTGCACTGACCAGGCAACCAGCTTTAGTATCAGTCCGCCAATACATTAATCGGTTCTAGGGCTTAAATTCCTTACTATTTTAGTAAATATCAAGAAGTTTATATTATTCAATAATTTTAAAAGTTCAATATTCAATTTTTTAGTCATTTTAACAATTATTGAACATAATTGAAGGTAAAGTGACTAGTTTAATGCGCGGCATCCAGCCTCTTAACACAGCAAACAGGCGTTAGTCTCTCTCTGTTTTCACTGGAGGTAACATCTTGCTTGTGACTCTCTTCAACTAAATGCTTTTTTTCTGTTTCCAAGCAAATTATTGGTCATTTTGAAATATATTTTACATATTGACAATATATAATGCAGTGCAGTGTTGATTTAAAGAAAATAATCTTGAAATACACCAAGAGAACTAAAATTTTATGGGTGAAATGGTGCCATGGGGTGACTTCTCTTCCACCCCAATGCCTTCTCTTCTTCCTTCTCCTCCACCCCCATTCTAATTCCCATCATCATCATCATCCAGGAGCCTTCTACATACACACCTCAAAGTAAGTGAACTTTTCTACCATTTTTGTTGAATTTAGGACATTTTCGGTGAGCTGGAACCAATTACCCAAAAACCCACTGAAACAATGGTTTCGGTTAACGAATGACCTTCTGGAATGGATTGAGTTCATTAACCGAGGGGTCACTGTATATGCATTCCTACCTTTAAAATATTTTGTGTTGAGTAACTGATCACCAGGTCAACCACACTACCAACTTTCTTACTTTGCAATCCCTCCAGATAAAACTCTTACTTCCATATTTTCAAATCTTCTCTTTACACATAGAGGCCTTGCATCTGTCTTTATGCAAATGCATAATACTGTACACTACAATATTACTTATTAAGTGCTGATAAATACACTACAGTACTGTACTAATTTACTAACTGCAGAAGACATGTCGTGGTAAGCATGAGTGTAAACGAGTCATGATGTTTAGTGTGGGATTCTTTTTTCAGGAAAGGTGATTCTTTATTCTTTAATCATAATATTTTATCAAATTGGCATCAAATGATCCTAAATTATATGAGAATTATGGTGAAATTGCATAAAGACGTGTTCAAGGCATCTTGGGGAAGAGAGGGGGAGGGAGCCATCCACCCGCACTACCTCCCCCACCTGCTGCTCTCAGATCACTCTCAGTATATCCCTACAATTATTTTTTATATTTTTTATCTTTGTAGTACTGTGCAGTATACCGTCTTCTCTATATTCATAAGACAAATGCTGTGGTTATGTATAACACTTTACAGAGATTACAGTACAGTAAAGCCTCGAATAATGACAGTAATGTGTCCTCCAATATTGCACTGTAAGGTGAATCGTTGTATCATGACATTAATTACCATTAATATAAAGCAAAAATAATTAGATGCATTCTCTAGTGTGACCTTTTCATTTATGGTGTGTGGTTTTTTTTACCTCTTTTCCCCCAAAAAAGAAAATTAATGAAAAATAAAAAGTACATCCTTTAAATAATGGTTAGTAATGCACCTTATACAATCCTGTATAAATCAATAATAATATGTAGTCACACAAGAGGAGACGAGATGGCATTGTTTTCGTTAGTGTTTACACCTGTGACGATGGTTCTATATATGAAACTGAAGAAAATAAGACCCTGGTTGTAGCTGTAGTAAAATTAATGTAAAAAAATAATATGTATGTTTTAAGCAATTTTATTTAATGTTAATAATTGGAACAATAGACATAGCTAACCACTAATGGCAAATAAAAAAGGCGAGACTGCGCAACACCAACATATGTAAGTGTATACATGTGAAAACATATCATCATTTCTCTACGTAAGAATATGAAAGCAACACCTAATACTGTTCATATATGTTTTAATTAATGCTTCTGGATTAAAAAAAAATCTACTCACCAATGGTGGTACAGTTGAAAAAATAACTACACCCAATGATGTTGTGTGAGTTTTTGCTCAGATGACAAAGTTCTTACGGTAAGTCATTAGGTTCAACTCTGGCTGAAGCTGTAGCTTTTCATGAAGATGCCATAGCTGTTGCTGAAGCTGTTACTGAACCTGTAGCTGTTGCTGAAGCTGCTGCTGAATTTGATGCTGTAGCTGAAGTTGAAGCTGAAGCTGTAACTGTACTGATGCTGTAGCTGAAGTTGATGGTGTAGATGTAGCTGATGTTGATAGTTTAGGCCTTCTTATATTAAAATTGTCTAAAGAACCTTGCACAGCTGCTTTCTTATTCTCATTATAAATCTTTATGTAGGGATCATATGCATTTTTCTCGTCCTTGTTAATTTTAATGATTCGTTCTGTTAATGGATCCACTTCAGAAAAGATGTTCATTGCTCGCTCCATGTGAGCAAATGCTTCTGCCAAATGCTTAGTCATACATTTGTGTGATGAGGTAGGGGTATCTGTTGATGTGTTTGTGGTCCGGTCGTGCTCATATCAAGTTGCACACGTTCTTCATTAGTTAGGTTCTTTTCCGTGACTGTTTAATAGTTCCTGAACATTCTCCTCATCAACCTCTTCAAATCCTACAATGTGCTAGGCAAGCTCAACAATATTTTTATGATTGTTTGGCATGATTTCCTCCAAACCTTTGAAGGTTTTACACATTCCAGCCATAATTTCCTCCACATACCCTTCTGTTTCTTCCTTCCATGAATTTCCAATGTTTTTATCAGTTTTTAGAAGATGGTATCCATGACAAAATTCTTTTATGGAAGACTTTCCAGCAGCGTCTGTTTCTTCAATCAGTTGAGACATGGCACGGCATAAATAATAGGCCTTAAATGATGATATAATGCCTTGGTCCATAGGTTGAAGCATGGACGTGGTATTTGGTGGAAGAGAAACAACTTGTACTTGTTCAGACAATTCATTTAGGAAAGCTGGGTGGCCTGGAGCATTATCTAATATAATCAGTGCCTTTTGTGTCATGTTTTTCTTGGCACAGTTTTCCATTAATGCTGGCCAAAAAATATTTTGGAATCAATCAACGTGAAGAGTTATTATCATCCATGCTTTACTGTTTGACCACCAGATACAGTAACTGGTAAATTATGTTTATACACACCTTTGAATGCTCTAGGGTTTTAGAGTGATAGGTTTGAGTTTAAAGTCACCTTTTGCATTACCACCAAAGAGGATCTTTGGCTACTTTGAATCTCAGCGCAGCTTTTTCTTCCATGGAAATAAATGTCTGGGAAGGTATTCTCTTCCAAGATAGTCCAGTTTCATCAGTATTAAAAACTTGAGTGGACAAGTAGCTGCCTTCCTCGATTATTTTATGTAGTTCTTCTTGAGCAGCAGCAGCAGCAGCAGGAGGAGGAGGGTTGGGACTGGGTTGTTCTTATAGCAATTAGAACATGCTCGTATGGGCTGGATGCGGTTGTGCAGTCGAACAGCAATTCATGGATGAGGGATCTTGGGTGGAAGTAGGAGCCGGTGTAGAGGGTGGTGCAGAAACTTCTCACCAAATTTTCAGATGATGTTGTGGTGATGGTCAGAGAGAGCTGAAAAGGTCAGTGTGTTGAATGCTTCATGATATGTGGTGTAGGAAGAGGAGAGAAAATCTTGCATGCCCTCTTTTGCACTTTTTCTATGTGTTTACATTGTGTGGCATTTTGGGAGGAGCTCAGACGTAGTAACTCCGAGGGACTTGAGTCGGCGGAGGAGGTGGAGACGAAAACTGGAGGATTTGACAACTGTACTGATGTGTGTTTTCCAGTTTAGTTTGTTGTCTATGCTGAGGAGCTTAGTGGAGTCCACATCCTGGAGGTTGTTGGGGCCCAAAGTAATGGAGGGAGGTGGGATAACTTCAGAGGAGAGGTTGATGTGCATAACCATGGTCTTGGTATGGTTGATGGTGACGTGGTTGTTGGTGGCCCAATTTTGGAGACTGTTCAATAAGACCTGGAAGGCGGTGTAATTGGAAGCTGAGTTGTTGACACTGATCCCAATGGTGGCGTCGTCGACATAAAGAAGCAGAGCAGTCCCATCTTTGTGCCTTGGGGGATGCCACAGGTGAGGTACTGAAAAGTGGAGACAACCCCTCGAAAGTGTACGGCCTGGCATCGGTCATTAAGGAAATCTGTAAGCCATGGTATAAAACTTGTTTAAAACCCAAGGTCGGTAGCTTTGTTGATTAAATTGTGGTCGACTAGGTCAAATGCTTTGATGAAGTCAATGAAGGCGACAGCCACAGACATCTTTCGTTTTTCCAGATAGCAGTAAAGGTAGTCAAGAAAGCTGACAAGATGGTGAGTGGTGGAGAAAGTTTTCATATTGCCAAATTGCTGAGGATCTATGGCGCCTGCAATATCAGCATAAGCCCAGTCAAACACAAAACTTTCACAGATTAAGCTGGGGACTGGGGTTATGGCAATGGATTGTAACTCATTTAAAGATTGTGGGCTGGTTGACTTGGGCACTGGTGACACATATGAGGTCTTCCAGTCACCTGGGCATCTTGCTTGGCTGAGGGAAGCGTTGATGATGGAGTAGAGGGGTTCAGCTGGTTCCCGGGAGAACTCCTTGTAGAGTTTCATTGGTAAGTCAATGGGGGTGGTGGAGCGCTTAACTTCTGTTTGTCCAGACGTTTTGCTAATTCAAATTCTTCTACTAAGTCAGTGGGAAAGAGGGGTGGTAGGTAAGCAGGGAGAGTGGTTGTGTCAAGCCGGGGGAGCGTCTGGCATATAGTTGTGAAATGGTTGCTTGATTGCTCAGCTGCGTCAACATTAGTGAGATGGCTAAGGAAGGGGAGGGGGTGTGTCTTATTGTTTAGTCCACAGAGTTCTTTAAGCTTACCATACCATTGACTGATGTTGGTCTGCTTCAGGTGTTGTAATTTGGTTGGGTAGTGGGACTTCTTTGCAGTGCGTATTTCGCGGATGACTCGGTTGCGAAGGGACCTGTAGCGGATGTGGTCATTGAGATGAAAGGCTCTGTCTCTCTGTTGCATAAGTCTTTTGATCCGAGGTGTGATCCAGGGCAAGTCAGCTGGGTGAGATCTGACGGACTTCTCGGGGAAGAAGTGGTGGTGAGCTTCCGTGGTGGTGTTGGTATAATTTATCCATTTGGTTTCCACGTCATCCACGCTAAGTACTTCAGTCCAGGGATGGTGAACTATCCACTGCCCGAAGAGGCGCACTGCAGAGTCAGTAATCGGCCTGTAGGTCTTGATGTAGGGTCTCTGTACTTGAGTGGGAGTGGCAGCTGGGGACCAGAGCACTGATAAGTGTGTGCTACACCCGATAGGAGGCATTGGTTGAGGTGGTTGGTACTGGTCCGCTAAGTCAGTTAAGATAAGGTCAAGGGTATTTTGACCGTGTGTGGGGAAGGTCACAACTTGTGATAGTGATAGCTGGTCCTGGATATCAGTGGTGTCAATTTCATTAAAATCCCCACATAATACTAACTTGGCACATGGGTACCTAACTCTGAGGTGGTCTGAGGTGGTGATGAGATGATTGATAAGAGTGTCTCTGGTGGGTGAGCGAGGCGGATGGTATGCCACACAGATTATGATGGAAGCAGTGTTGCGCGGGTGGGCCCGTAGCACGACACGTACCCATAATGCTTCCACATCTGCTGGGACTTGAACATCCAGGCGTGACGGGCGTAGGTCATCTTGACAGAAGAGGGCAACGCCCCCTCCGCGTCTATGTGAACGAAGGTGATGAAAGAGTTGATATCCCTCAATATGACACGTTTCAGGCACAATTTGCCAAGCCTCACATATGGCAACGACGCTCGCGGCGGCTGACCTGACTGTAGTTGCCAGCTCGTCGAACTTGTTAGCTAGGGAAGTGACGTTGGATAGCAGTAAAGACGGGAGATCATACCATATCCGTGGAACTTCAGTGTGGTGGTATGGTCTGTCAGGGGTGGGTTTCTCCGGTTTCCTAGTGGAGGTTACGGTTCTAATGGGCTTATGTGTATGACGGCCTTGTCTACGGCTCCGCGCGTGGAATATGTTCAGTGACTTGAGTCGCGCGATAACACTGCCATCAGGATAACCGTTCCCACGCTTTAGATGGTACAGAGTGCGTCGGGAGTAAGTGATTGGTGGCCATCTGTTGAAATCTGTTGTGGGCGGACGGAAGTGTTTGTCACTGACGGCACTTTGAGGGCCACTGACACTGGTAGACATCTGTTAATATTTGTCAGTCGTAAAGACCGTGGGTCTTTGTCCCTGGTGCTTGGGGTCGCCGACACAGTTTTCACGATATATGTAAACACCGCAGTGGTCCTTGTCACTGGCACTTTAAGGGTGACTGATAAAGTGCCCACTGTCTGACTTTTCCTTGGGGTGCACTATCGAGCACTGTATGATAATCACTTATTGCACTGATGACTTGAATGCTTTGCCGAGAAAGTTCCTTAGGTGCACTATAGGAACACTGCTCCGTAATCAATCGTTCACTAATCACTAGAATGTTTTGCTGAATAGATCCCGGTGTAGTAAGGCTGGTAGGGCGTTGGGGTATAGCAGGGGGAGTGGGGTAGTGGGCAGGGCCAAACAGACTCGGCCTGGCTGCTAAAACCGGGAGCGCCTTCAGGGCACGTATGAGTGCTTTGTATAGGTGTGTTTTGGTTTTGGTTGATGCGGTTGTGAATCTGCGAATGTTTCCGAGTGTTTTGTTTGCATTTGCTGCCTTCGTCCTGATGTGAAAGGCCATGGTGAGGGTGTGGTGGAAGGTGACTCCTAGGATTTTGCTTGTACATTTGACAGGAATGGGTGTTTGGTTGTTGATGTAAGGGTTATGGTACATGTGGTGGCATTGTTGTCTGGTTCCAAAGTAAGTGATTTGTGATTTGTTGGGGTTTGTTTGAATTCTCCATAGGAGCTCCCATTCTGTGACTTGTTCGAGTTCCCTGTGTGCTTTGTCTGTGAGGTTGTCTAGTCCTTGTTTGTGTCTGACTAGTTGGGGTACGTCGTTGGCGTATTATATTGTCAGGTATTCGATGTTTATGGGGTCAGGCAGGTCATTTGTGTAGAGAATGTATAGTGTTGTGGACAGGACACATCCTTGTGGGACTCCTGCTTGCAGTGAGAAGTATTCCTAGTGTGCGAGGTTAAACTTTATCCTTATTTGTCTGTCTGTTCACAACTCTCACTTCAAAAAAGTTTGCTCTCACAGTTTTCTGGACCTGCGGCTTCTTCAATCTTGAGCTGTGACCCCGTGTGGGGCGAGCATCCGCCAGCTCCAAGTAAGGACACTCGACTGAGTATTGTCCCTTGATATGCTTGTACACCTCAATTAGGTCGCCCCTTGTCCGTCTGTAGTATAAGCTAGGCAAGTTCAGGCGCTCCAATCTCTCAGGGTAGTTGAGGTGCCGAAGTGCAGTCCGGTGGCCCTCCTTTGAACAGCACATCACATCAAATCACATTACATTAAGCTGCCCCTAAAACGGGCAGCACAAGAAGAACTATCCCTGGGGTGTTTTTGCATGATTCCATAACACACGAAGTCGGAATTAACAAAAAAATACAAAGTCAGAGACACATGGTAAGTCTAAACAAGAGCAAATTTTGTGGGAATGAGTCAGAAGTAACACACAGAGCCCTCTCCTGGCAAGAATTCGCACCACGCCACCACCTGCCAAATTCAAAACAGCTCTGCCGCTCCTCTCACGATTGTCGGATTTCCTGGGTATCAACAAAACTTGCGGGGTATTTCCCATATGTGTAAACGTCGGCTATGCGAAGTGCCGTTTATGGGGACATCAGTTTTTGGGCTATAGCTACTGTATTACTATAGGGTACCGTAATTTTCTTTGCGAATAAGTGGGTTATACTTTGCGAATATCGAATAGGGGTGTTAAAATTTCACTTGCATATAAGTGGGGTTGCAAATATTGGGTTTGTAAATAGTGAGGTATTCTTAGTGAATATCTGCAAGTTTGATATGTTTATTCAAATCATTGTGTATGTATAGTCTTGTTTGGTTTCACCCAAAATGATTCCAGGTGAGGTACCAGTATTGGACCTCAATACCTGGTTATACTTTACATGAAAATGAATTTACAGTGATGAATAACTTGGTTGTATGACATGATTCATGCTTCTGGAGGCAATTTTGACATCTGATTTCCACAGACCACTTTACCCACAGAATACCCAAGTAAAAAAAGCCATTTTTTTATAAAAAACAGCTTTTGTGATATACAGTCAACCCTCGCTTTACGCGGTCCCACATTCCGCTTTTCCACGTTTACGCGGTACCCTGCCAAAACCGGAATGCTCACATTCCGCGGTGCGTGTACCCCTTTACGCGGAGAGCGGCTGGCGAGCCGCGCCATTTTTGGATCCAAACCTCCCGCCATCTGCCATGTTGTGTAAGCGGTGCGAGTAGGTTGCGCAGTGTGTGTCTTTGTTGCATTATCAGTGACGTCATATGACGTATCGGACTGTAATTGGGCCATGCATCCGTACTTCCCTCCTCTGCTAGCTGTGATTGGTTTAAAGTAATATGAAGTGTCCACCCGCGGGAGGGAGGGAGGAAAGACGACGCTTGACCTAGCCGCTGCAGTTTCATCCCTCCCGGCCACACCGTGTAAACGTGCATCCATTGTTCTGTAAAATGGCTTCCGCCGGACCACCGCCCCCAGAGAGAAACCTTTCCTTACCTGGACCCAGCCGCCCTAAGCCAAAGAAGACACGATGTTCCTTAAGCTACGAAATTAAGTATAAGATCATACAAGAGTTGGAGAAAGGAACAAGACAGGTTGATTTCGCACGCCAGCATGGTGTTAACGTGTCTACGATCAGGACAATTAAGAAGGATTCAGCCAATATAAGGCGCACATGAACATCACAAAGTCTACAGGTGCTTCTATGATCAAATATTTTCACAACCAGGTGCTTCTCAAGATGGAAAAATTACTTGTGAGCTACTTGGTGCGTCAGGCGTGACGGAACATGGCGGTGGACACGCGCTCAGTTAAGGAGTACGCACGTGAACTGTATGCTGCAGTGTCACGAAAGATGGGAATTACAGAGCCCAAACCCTTTAATGCTTCCTCTGGGTGGTTACAGAGGTTTAAGAAGAGGAACAAGATCACCAATATCAACATTGGTGGTAAAGAAGCTAGTGCTGACCTTGTTGCGGCTCGGAAATTTCCTCCGTTTTTACATGAGATTATGGAGGAAGGACAGTACACCGACAACCAGGTGTTTAACATGGACGAATCTGGTCTTTTTTGGAAAAAGCTACCTTCCAAGACCTTCGTTGTGAAGAATGCCAGCAAGATTCGGGGCCGGAAGTTGCAGAAGGAGCGCATCACCGTCCTGTTTACCACCAGTGCCTCCGGTACCTGCAAGCTCAAGTTATCGGTGATCCACACAGCACGCAAGCCGCACGCCTACAAGAGCATGGACATGACCAAGCTAATTGTCCACTGGCTGACCGCACGTAAGGCGTGGATGTTCTCTACACTGTCCCTCTCCTGGTTTGATGACTGTTTCGTTCCCGATGTGAAGAAATTCTGTGAGCAACAGAATGTGCCATTCAAGATTTTGTTGCTGCTGGACAACGCACCAGGACACTCACCCCTACTGTTAGATCGTCTCCCCAACGTAAAAGTGGTCTTCCTTCCTCCCAACACTATGTCTATATTACAGCCCATGGACCAAGAGTTAATCTGTAATGTAAAAGCTGCATTCTCTACTAAAAAATTAAAGCTCCTGAACGACTACACCAACACCAGGGAAGAGTTGCATAACCTGAGTGACACCAACACCGATAGCAAGAGCGAAGACGACGAGGATCAACAGTTGGCAGAGCAAGAAGTACTTTTAAAACAATTCTGGAGAACATTCATCATCAAGAAAGCTGTGGACTTCTTGGTGGAGGCATGGGATCAGCTGTCTGTAGCAACTGTTCGTCACGCATGGAGACATGTGTTGCAAGGCATTCCGGCCATTAGGCAGAGTCAATCTGTGACTGGTGAGGTTCAGACTTTTGCAGTAGCAGTGGACCTTGCCAGAGAAGCTGCGCAGAGTGTTACAGCTGCAGGCTTCTCCGAGACCACCAACGACGACATCCTGGAGGTGATAAGGGATCTTGATGTGACTACCGACGAGATGGTAGATGATGATGATGTCAGTGAAGAGGCAGGTGGTGCGTCATCCCAAGAAGAACGCCGCTCATCCCAAAGTAATGTTAGGGGTGCCATCGAGTGTATCGAGAAAGCCACGCTCCTCCTTTCTGACGACCCTGATTCAAACAGGTATGAAATCTTCACTACCCAGCTGTTGCAGACTATGGAGCCCTACATCAAGGTTTATCACGACAACACAAACACCAGCAGTCAGCAAAGCATAACAGAGTTCTTCGCCCGCAACCCACCACAGCCAACCCAAGCCAGTGATAGTGACAGAGGTAGAGACAGTGATGATGACTTTGAGGGATTTGTCAGGGAGGCCCTGACAAGTGTGGATGACAGTGATGGTGACTCACCTGAGGGCCAGTAGCCTGCCCTCTGCCTCGGAACCAGCCTCCATTCCCGTACGCCGACCCATCTCTTCTACTAATGTAAGTGTTAACCCCAACCTTGTTTTTTTCTAACCTAACCTTCAGTTTATTGACTGTTCCCTTCTATATTATGTGTGGGTGAATACCATCATAAAGTTAAGATGTTATTTTTAGTAAAACGTACGTATTGTGTCGGGAAAAAGTGGAGTTTGGGGGTCGGCCCGGTCTCTATTTCAATTACAATCCCATATGTTATGTTGTTCACTTAACGCTTTTCTCACTTTACGCGGGCCGCAGTGGGTTGAATTAACCGCGTAAAGTGAGGGTTCACTGTAGTCCAGAATGTGACTTCTCGCTTTATACCTAGGTATGTTAATGCCTAGCAATAACTCGCCAGGCCAACATACAGGCAATTAAACATCTATTAATTACTTAATACGTAATATTAGGAGGACACGTCGCTACCTGGCATTTAATTGCAATTCTCAAAACCCCCTCCAGCACCCTCCACCACACGCATTGCTACCGTCATCTCTTGCCCTAGAGCGAACTGTAAACAAATATCAACTCTCGAGGGGTGGAGATGGGTGGGATGTCGACGTTGCATTCTGGAATACAGTACAGTACTCCCTCTTTATCGACGGATTTTTTATCGACGGTTTCGATTATCGACGGATTATTTAGCCGGATTTTTATTTTGGCACCAAACAGCTTCTCCCAGTCCTCTCCTTGAACAGGGCTAGAGGGTACGTGTTTTTCGAATCGTTTTCAGTTAAAAAATTATTACATCACACGTATATTTTACCTAAACTGCGCCTGAATGAATATATTCTCGGAAATAAATAGTAGTTTTGCTGAAACGTGATGTATTTCAATGTAAAATAGGATAAAATACATGACGGAAACAAAAGACTTTACCTAAGCTTCCGATGTTCTTGAGATGTTACTCGTTTTTTTAATAGTTTTCGGTTAAAATTCTGTTATATTACAATGATATTCTATTCATACTGTGCTTGATATAATACATTCACGGAAATGTAATATTTTTGCTAAAATGACGTACGTATTACAGTGGAAAGTGGGATCAAATCGTGACGAAAACAATGACTTGCGCTTTCTTTCGTTCAAAAGATGTTACCGTAATCACTTTTCGAATGGTTTAGTTAAAAAACTGTTGTATTGTATTACAATAATATCCTAATTGACTTGAATAAATATTACGATACCATATTTCTGAATATTTTCATTAAAATCCATCAAAATCATTTTCCTTGTCATCGTCTGCAGCACCAAACAGCTCCTCCCAGTCCTCTCCTTGAACAGGGCTACAGGGTACACGTGTTTTTCGAATCGTTTTCAGTTAAAAAATTATTACATCACACGTATATTTTACCTAAACTGTGCCTGAATGAATATATTCTCGGAAATAAATAGTAGTTTTGCTGAAACGTGATGTATTTCAATGTAAAATAGGATAAAATACATGTCGAAAACAAAAGACTTTACCTATGCTTCCGATGTTCTTGAGATGTTACTCGTTTTTTTAATAGTTTTCGGTTAAAATTCTGTTATATTACAATGATATTCTATTCATACTGTGCTTGATATAATACATTCACGGAAATGTAATATTTTTGCTGAAATGACGTACGTATTAAAGTGGAAAGTGGGATAAAATCGTGACGAAAACAATGACTCACTTTCTTTCGTTCAAAAGATGTTACCGTAATCACTTTTCGAATGGTTTAGTTAAAAAACTGTTGTATTACAATAATATTCCCTCCTAATTGACTTGAATAAATACTTGAATGGAAATATACAATATTTTTGTTGAAACTACCCGCGTTTCAGTGTAAAGTGTTGTAATAATAAATGGTAAACAATTTGCCTTGGGCAGCCGGATTTTTGGACTTTTACTGTACTGTACACTGTTTTGTTTACTGTAAGGACCGATGTTCACTTCAATAAATGAAATCGTAAGTTTGCTAGTATTTTTGTCCACTTATTATATTATTATTTATACACTATTATTTAAGGTTATGCGTAAAGGAAACGCATTAATGCGTAAAGGAAACGCATTAATGCTTAAAGGTACATTTATTCAACATATGCTAATAATAGTTAGAAAAATTACGTAACCATCACGGTATCGACGGTTTCTTTATCGACGGCCGTTTACAGAACGTAACCCCCGTCGATAAAGAGGGAGTACTGTACTGTACAGTAGAAGTCCAAAAATCCGGACTGCTTGGGGATTGGGTTGGTCCGGATTTTTGGATTTTCCGGATTCTCAGGCAGTACTTTTAAAATTCAAATTTAAGGAGGAACAAAGAAGAGATGAACAGGTACATTTTGATAGTTTATTCATTAGCAAATATAGCATGCTTCATTTATCAAAACGAGCAGTTTTAATGAAAAAGCTGTGAATTCTAGAATTTTATTCTTTGCCTTTTTTATATCATAAATTGTAGACTTTCCAATGTCGTATGTTTCCATTAGAACAGTATTGCTCACACCACGTACTAGTTTCTTAATTATTTCGAGTTTGTCACTCAATTTCAATGTGTTCTTCTCTCTCTTCACACAACGAAGTTTATCTACTTTAGGAGCCATTATTATGGGCTTGTACAGTAATCTGTAAATGGAAAGAGTAGGACTCAAAATATTGTTATATTACAATGGTATTCTATTCATACTGTGCTTGATATACAGTGACCTATGCCTGGGTGGGCTAATCCCCTTAAAAAAAAAAGCCGCAGGAAATTAAGGTTTGTTTACATCCGGCAGTTCGGCTGCTCTCTCTCTGCTTGTCTATACAGAGTACAACATTTAACCCTTCAATATATATGAGCAGTAAATAAGTGTTGCTTTCATATTCTTATGTAGAGTAATGACGATATATTTTCACATGTGCGCATTTACATACGAGCAGTCTCACTTTTTTTTTTTACCATTAATGGTTAGCTACTTATATTGTTCCATTTATTAACATTAAATAACATTACAGGTACTTCAAGCAACCATATTCATTTTTTACATTAATTTTACTACAGCTAAACTCAGGGTCTTATTTTCTTCAGTTTTATATGTAGAACCAATCAGTCACTGGTTTCGTAAGCTTTAACATAAACAATGCCGGCAGCGGTCTCGTCTCCTCTAATATTCCACGTATTATTAATAAATTGTATTGTTAATTTTGCACACACGTACATTAATTCAATAAAAACAAATTCAGAAACATTAATTAAAATATATATGAACAGTAAATAAGTGTTGCTTTCATATTCTTATGTAAAGTAATGACGATATGTTTTCACGTGTGCGCATGCGCACTTACATATGCGATCTCTCTTTTTCTTTACCATTATCGTTAGCTACTTCTATTGTTCCATTTATTAACATTAAATAACATTACTTAAAACAACCATATTAATTTTACTACAGCTACAACCAAGGTCTTATTTTCTTCAGTTTTATATGTAGAACCAGTCAGTCACTGGTTTTGTAATCAACGAAAACAATGCTGTGTCATTTCCTCATGTGTTTTAATTTTCTACGTATTATTAATGAATTGTATTGCTCATTTTGCACATAAACATTAATTCAATAAAAAAGACATTCAGTAATAAACAATAATGAATCTTTTGTACATAAGAGAAATGACGCTGTTTACACGATTATGCACGTCGTCTGCACGTTGGCGGGCCGTTCAAACCCGTCGAAATTCACGTTTCCGCCATCAAAATTTTTATTTATTTATTTTTTGTGTGTTCCAATAAAATACGTTAAGAATTAAAAACTCGCGAAATTTGAGAAGCTACTATATGACATTTACCCTTCAATATGTCTTCAAAGAGACCATGACGCAGAGAAAGTGGTGCTAGTGCTTCCAGGCATAAGCACAAGTCACTATCTATCCAGGAAAAGGGTGAATTTCCATGGTCCGGCACCGGTCAGGTCCCGAGGTTGCCGGACTAGAGAGGTACAACCTGTACCATATTTCTGAATATTTTCATTAAAATCCATCAAAATCATTTTCTTTGTCATCGTCTGCAACACCAAACTGCTTCTCCCAGTCTCTCCTTGAACAGGGCAAGAGGGTACGTGTTTTTCGAATCGTTTTCAGTTAAAAAACTATTACATCACACGTATATTTTACCTAAACTGCGCCTGAATGAATATATTCTCGGAAATATATAGTAGTTTTGCTGAAACGTGATGTATTTCAATGTAAAATAGGATAAAATACATGACGAAAACAAAAGACTTCACCTAACCTTCCAATGTTCTTGAGATGTTACTCGTTTTTTTACTAGTTTTCAGTTAAAATTCTGTTATATTACAATGATATTCTATTCATACTGTGCTTGATATAATACATTCACGGAAATGTAATATTTTTGCTGAAATGACGTACGTATTAAAGTGGAAAGTGGGATAAAATCGTGACGAAAACAATGACTTTCGCTTTCTTTCGTTCAAAAGATGTTACGGTATTCGCTTTTCGAATGGTTTAGTTAAAAAACTGTTGTATTACAATAATATTCCCTCCTAATTGACTTGAATAAAAACTTGAATGGAAATATACAATATTTTTGTTGAAACTACCCGCGTTTCAGTGTAAAGTGTCGTAATAATAAATGGTAAACAATTTGCCTTCGGCACTCGTGTTTCAGTTTATAGGACGTAGAGCGGTTTTACTGAAGGTTTTGTTGTTCCCTTACCCTCAAAAACGTGGGTCGAACTATAAACGAGGAATATCATAAATTAACGATTTCTTGGTCAAAAAATCAGGGTCGACCGATAAACGAGGGGGGTTATAGATGAGTATATACGGTATGTTGTCACAGTTTGATTGCTCGTTTTAAAGTGGCGACCACGTGGTCGCTTATTGTCACTGTGCAGCTGTGGCGCTCACGCATGCGCACATACACACAAAAGCCCGCTAAAAAAAATAAAAAAATAAAAAAATAATAATTAGTTTTCCAAAAGTCCGGATTCTCGGGTGGTCCGGATTTCTGGCATCCGGATTTTTTTGGACTTTTACTGTATATCACAAAAACTGGTTTTTAGAAAAAAAAGCCGTTTTTTCTAAAAACCAATTTTTGTGATATAGCTCGAATGCGACGATCAGCAATGCTACCTAGGTAAGTTAATTCTTAGCCAATTCACCAGACCAACATACAGGCAATTAAAACATCTAATAATTACTTAATAAGTAATATTAGGAGGACACGTCGCTACCTGGCATTTAATTGCTATTTTGAAAGTCCCTCCTTCAACCAGACTCCGTGCACCCTGTGAAGCTCATCTCTTGCCTCAGAGAGAGCAGTAAGTAAAAGTCAACTCTCGAGGGGTGGAGATGGGTGGGTTATGGATGTCGTATTCGAGCTATATCACAAAAACTGGTTTTTAGAAAAAACGGCTTTTTGTTCAATGCTCTGAATGCGACGATCAGCAAGAATACCCAAGTAGGAGGTGGAGAGGGAGGTGACTTTGCATACAAGGCTCCGCTGATTTAAGTCCTGATTATATTATAAATTATTTTGAAAATTTCCAAAATTACGAACATTTACCGGAAGGTAAAATGTTAATTTACTCAAAAAGGATACTCACTTTATTCTAATGAGGAAGACCTGCTGGTGGAGATTGAATAGATGAGGGAGGGGGAACCCAGCACCACCACATTTGAAGCATCTCTCAGAGATAGATGAAGATAGCTGTCTTTGAAAGTTTTTGAAGATCTCCAAAAGCCCATTTCCTTGATCTGACGGAGACTCATGTGCCGCAGAAAGGCCACAGGCCCTGCATATTTCCTAGTGTCATGTGCCAAAAATTTGTTGCCAGGGTCCGCTTGATTCACTAATTGAGATAAGGATTTTGTCAATTGACTAGGAGATAATTTCTTACCATCCCTTGATGAGAAAACATAAGGGCCTCTATTAGGGAATCTGGTTAACCATTCCTGAAGATTTTTAACAGGACACAATATGTGAGGAACCCTAGTTTCATCCATTAGATGTTTTATCCTATTAGGTTGAGCTTGGAAACCTTCCCTTTCATTTTTTCTTAGGATCTCCGTAGGAAAAAGGACAACATCCACGTCAGAAAATACCAATGATGATGGATTAATGGAAATTGAAATCAGTTCACTGATTCTCATACCCGTTGCTATTGCTAGAAGGAGAGCTGCCTTCTGGAATAATTTATCCCTGTTCAGATTTATATTGTAATTAGGCCCCATAAGAAGATTAGTAACTTTTTACAGAGACCAAGATGGGATTCTCTTGGGTCGAGGAAGTCTCTGAATGAAAAAGGACGATCTTAGCATTTGATAAAGCCTTGGTGTTCAAGGTAATATTAAAACCCCATGCCAGAGGGTCAACCAACGCTGATTTATAAGATGCAATTGTTGACCCTTGAAGGCCTTTAACTCTGAACAGAAATTCCAAAAATTCTAATACAACTGTTTCCGATAATGAATCCGGAGTTGTTAACTTGATAAATTGTTGAAAAAGATTCCAAGCTTTCTCATATTGAATAGAAGTTTGGGGTCTATGACCTGCTAATACTTGATTAGCTATATTGGAATTACCCAACAACCTATTTAAACTTTTCTTGAGAAACTCCAAGCTTGAAGAGCCAAGGATATCCCGAACTGAGAATGTAGTACCTGGTCTAGACATCCTTGTTGCAATTGTAGAGGATTCAGGCACCAGTCCAGTAGATCCAGGCACCAAGGTTGTAGGATCCAATATGGTGCAATTAAGAGGACTTTGCCTCGGAAGGATCTGAGTTTGTGAACCACTTTGGGCAATATTTTCACAGGTGGGAATAGATAGATTGAATTCTAAAGGTTCCACTCTAATAGGAGGGCATTTCCTAGAAGATTTGACCTATCCAGAGATGCATAAATTGGCTTCTTGTAATTTGTTAGGGAGGCAAACAGATCTATCTGTGGAGTTCCAAACTTCTTCACTAGACTCTTGAACTCCGATACCTTTAGGGACCATTCTGTTTCTGTCGATACTGGCCAGAGACTGGACAGCGCATCTGTCCAATTGTTTTGCATTCCCGGTATATAAGTTGCTTTGAGGTAAAGTGTGTGTGTTGTACAAATACTGAAATTTTTTTCTGATAGTTGTAGAAGGGGCCAAGACCTTGTTGACCCTTGATGATTGAGACAAAAGACTGCCGTTTTGTTGTCCAAGGCAAACAGGATCGTCATATCTTGTAAATTTGGGTTTGCCGACAAAAAGTATAGGACCACTGATAATTCTTTTATATTTATGTGTTTGTTCCAAAGGAAGTTGCTCCACCTTCCTTGATTGAATTCCTCTTTTGAAGAATGGTATCCCCATCCTATTTTGGACGCATCCGTACAAACGACCAAACTTGTTTGAGGTGGAACCCAGGGAGAGGGACCGATTAGAGTGTCCCAGTTTTTCCACCATAACAGATGATTCTTTATCTGAATAGGGAGAGAAGAAGCAACTTTTCTGTTTCTGCGAAGCAACTTCGAGCCCAAATGAGATAGTTGCTTTTTCCTTAACTTTCCCAATGGAACCACTATTGTGGCAAAATTCAACAGACCCAGAAGTTTTTCCCAATCGTGCCAAGAAACCTTGTGCTTTACACAAATGGCTTTTACTTGGTTTATCACATCTGTTACTTTTTCTTCTGGTAGACTGGCTGACTGCTGACTGATATCCCAATGGAGACCTAACCAATCTAATTTCTGATATGGTATGAGATTTAATTTGATCTGGTTTATCTTTAATCCTAGGTTTTGAAATAGTACTAGTGAACGTTGGGTCGCCCTTTGACAGTCTTCGAAAGAGTTTCCCACTATCAGCCAAGCGTCTAGATAAGCAAAATTTCTTATGCCCTCATTCGCATGGATCTGTCTGGGGTTTTTGCCTGTTTTGTAAACACTTTTGGCGCAATTTTCAGCCCGAATGGCATCACTGTGAATTGATAACTTACATCCCCCAATGCGAACACTAGAAACCTTCCTTACCTGGGAGCAACAGGCACTTGATAATAGGCATCTTAAAACTTGTTTTGGCATTGAACTTGTTTAGGACGGAAAGATCTAAAATCCACCTCAATTTGTCGCTTTCTTTTTGGACTGGGAATAGGCGAGATTTGAAACATTTCTCTGACTGCAACAGTTCTATCACACCTCTGTTTACCAGTTGAATTACAAGTTCTGTGAGTAAGGGGGTTGGCTTTTGACCCCTTTTTGGTAAAACTAGGGGAGGGCGCCTCAACCAAGTGCATGTGAGGCCCCCTTTGAATGTCTTCTAAGCCCATATGGAAGAAGTCCACCTGTTTTCCCAACCCCCAAGACGACCCAGTTGTCTGGCCTCATTGGAAGGGAGTGGTCGCTGATGTGGTGGAATAAGGTCGCCTTCCACTTCTCAACAAATGGCCACCCTTACTACGTCTTGAATTGTTTCCTCCTCTAAAGTTTCCTCTAGGTTGATAAGTGAATCTAGCAGCTGTGCCCGTTCCCCTGTTAGACCTTCTCCTTTTTAATTTCTGAAAGGTCTTAGGACTCCTGGGAACAGTAATATTAATAGCTTGCTCAACAGCTGATCTATACTTAACTAATGTTTGTTCATCAAACAAAGCAGGAGAAAGAGGGGAAGAATGTAGCAATAAATAAGCACTACCACTTGAAGCATTATTAGTGGCTTGCTTCCTTAGCTGGGCTTTTACTTTTCGGGCTTTCAACAACATTTCCAAAAATGAGTTGTGCAGGGAATATGAAATCCCTTGTATAACAGCAGCAAAACATGTGTCTACTTCTGAACTGTCATCATAGTCCAGCACAAACTTAGTCAATAACTCACACATAATAATTGTAGACCATATATCCGCTGCTAATTTCCTAAATTTGAATTCTTCCAGCAACAGTGCAGAAGCAACTGGTTTCAAATTTATTTCATAACTTATACCAGGATATTTTGGAGACGACAAATACTGGGAAGTTCATATAAGGAACTCTTTTTATCATTAAATTGGAACTTCAAAAAACTAAACTTGTGAGCATTCCTATCTTCTGGAATGAATGTTAAGTCCTTCAATATATTAGTCCATACTTACTTCATATTTATTTTAATTCTTGTTCTTTACTATACTTATATACTTGCTTCATGTATATTATTGTATTTTCTGCCTTTTATGTCCTTACTTTCTCTCAATTATATCCTGTTTTAGTTATATTTTTAACCATGGATTAGTCTTGGAAACCATGTCATTCTTATTATGACACTTATTATACTTACGATGGTAGCCTGCCACCACCCAGACTTTTATTAGAATATAACATATCTCATTGAACTGTTAGGTAGCTTGCTAGCGAGCGTCTAGGCACGTGAGTTATAATAGTTATTTTCTGAGAACCAATGGGAAGAAGGTTTAGAACGGTGATACTTGTAGTTTACTTATCCAATATTTATTTACATATGTAGTGAACAAGATGTTAATTAAGTACACTCAGACAAGACTAGACCACTGAGGTCTTTCTTTACACACAGGCAAAATAGATCTTCTTTTCTTATTACAACATTGAACAATTGTTATATTATTTCATTGTCAATACAGATGATTTTAAAACACACCCGACAAGATCCAAAATTAAGATATTATTAAACACATCCTGTTATTTGGGAATGAACGACCTGGCACTTTAACTAGCATTCAGTGGTAGTACACCTGGTTGGTGGACTCAACTCCTATAACAATGGTACCACTAGTAACACCAACATTCATGGGTTCAATACTCAACCTGGGATAACTATATTTCTGCTAATTATCCCCAATCATAGATATCAATACTGCTCAATACATATAACCAAGATCAATGGACCGGACAAGACTGAGTCCACTGATTGTTTACGACACAGACAGCCGAAGCTCGCTTTCAAGGAGCGCCCGGGGGTAGACTCGGTGCAGTGTCTCCGCATGGTGTACCCTGGGTAGTCCTGTCCTCGGATTCTAATCTCGCCATATTAAAGACATCCTTCAAGGACCATCTTGCCCATAGGCGACTACCGATCCTCAGTAGTGGTGCCAACACAGACAGTACCTGGAGATGCGTTGAGGAAGAGTCAACAGCGTGTAAATGTCTAACTCAAATACTCATAACTGTACGTCCAGCAGCAATACGGACAACACTTACTTTTCTCGAATTACGTGGCACATGAATATTTCATTATGTTAAAACATAAACACTGATATTCACAAAATTTACTAAGTTAAACTGACTTAACATGGCGGCGGGAAACAATCGTTCACATACCTGTAGATGCGTTGAGGAAGAGTCACGAACGTGTGATTCTTCCTCGTGCATTCGTATATATGTGAGCCTGGGAGAGTTCCGGCCTACGCATACATACCAGAAAGGCTAATCTCACCAACAACAGAAATTCTATTCAACTCGGTCGCTGTACAGACAACTATGAAAATCAGTGTCACGGGTCAGGTGAATTTCTTATGTTTATTGTTATAATCTAATCAGAGATTGAGTTTGTCAGGAAAAAGTGAAATGGACGTTAAACACGCACTAACAACTCTACTTACTGGAAAACCACAAACCACAGCCAAGGAATTCTTCCTGGGGAGCCGTTAGGTCTTGGAGATTTGGAGTTTAACAGAATCTTTTCAGGAGATTAATGACTTTCTAAAATAGACAACTGACACTAACTAAACTACAAACATCAGATTCTCCGATGTTTTGGCATCAAAATAATCTAACTTCAGTAGAAACTTCAGGTAGTTTCTGGTCCCATTCTGTCTGCCCCTCAACACAGTACTTAACCAGTTCTTGTCCCAAGGTCCAATTAAACTTTTCCACCATTCTGTCCGACTGTGGCTGAAGTGGAGTGCTCCTAGTCTCCCTTTTGCCCAACAGATTACAGCACTCTAACACAGCTGACTCAAAGTTTCTGCCCTAATTCGATTACAACTCGTGGGGCACACCAGACCAGCAGAAGAATGGTTAACCAGCACCCTGGCAACAGTTTTGGCTTCCTGATTTGGGATGGCATATGCTTCTGATCATTAAGTGAAGTAATCCATGGTCACACAGATGTACCTATTCCCATCTGCAGTGAGTGGCAGGGGACCCTCAATATTCACTGCTACCCTCTCCATGAATGGCACCATTTTTCCACATCCTTACACATGTCAACCCAGTAAAATCTGTGCACAGGCGACTCGGGGTCTTCTTCACTGGCTGGATTGTTGTGCATCTCCCTCAGGATTTCTGACCTCATCTTGCGGTGAAGTAATGTCTATCAGTACCTGTTGAGGCCATCTGTAGTCACCCAATGGTGCTGTAGCAGACAATCCTTCAGCCGAAGAGCATCCCACTGCTCCCAGTAGTTTTTAGTCGTGGGACTGGCTCCAGAGATCGTCTCCCATGCTGGCTGCACTGAGCTCTGGCTAGACCACTGGTCGCAGGTATTGGTCTTCCAGCTGCATCTTCACAAGGCCTCCCCAGCAATGGCTGGATCCTCCTCCACTACACTTCTTGGTTTATGCAAGGCACCATTCACCTTGCATGGCAACTGCACCTCTGATCTTGGGGGAATAACTACTGTCTGCCTAGCTGTAACCTTAGCACTTGCATGCTTCACTTTCCTTTAATTTTCAGCTGCATCAAGCCAAGGTCCAGTTGACACTTGCAAGGTAGGAGGTAGTCCAGACCCAGGATGCAAGGGTCTGCTATATCTGCTACATAAACCTGTAGGGTTTCTTCTTCCCCTTCCAGCTTGGTGCTGCTATCCACTGGTCCCTTTAGTACTGTACAGTGTCCAGTTATCCCGCACAGCTGTTGTCACGTCTCGGGTAGTTGTTGATGACTGACCACGTCCGGCCTCACAAAAGTCTGCTCCGAAGCTGTGTCGATCATCAATGGACACCTAATGCCATCAATCTCACTTTCAACCTGGACACTGCTTACAGTGGCTCGGTTGCATTTTGTCAATAGTGGGGCTTCGGTGAGACAGGCTGGTCGTTGCCCCTCAGCACCAGCCATCTCTAGTTTCTCCACCTTAATGGCCTGCTCTTTTTTCCCTCTCTTGGAATTCTGTGGGCAATTAGTCTATACTTGTAACAGTCCTCCTGTTTTTGTCCTATCTTCTCACAATAACAGCAGGTTCTTTTAAATCTTTCTTGTCTCTTGTACGTGGCCCTTTCATGCTTTAAACCCAGCGCTAGACTCTGTCCTGAAGCATGGTATACTTGACCTCCCATAAGATTCGGTCTCCAGGGCTCTAGCCAAAGCTTTCTGTTGGGACTGCTTTACCTGAATCTTGAGCTGCATGCTGTCCAATGCATCCAAAAACTGGTCTCTCTTACAACAAGGCTAACAGATCAAGTGATGCTCCTGGGTAAGCCCTATGAGCCATACTTTCTAGGTCTTGAGCAAGCTGTTGCAATGTTTCACCTCGATTACAGGTACAAGTATGGAATCTAGCCCTGTAAACCTCATTTTGGTGCTTGATTCCATACCTTCGTTCCAGTACCTTTACCAATGACTTGTAACTGCTTCGCTCTTCTCCTGTGAACTTGCTGAGAACCTCCATAGCCATGCCCTTAAGCTTTGTGGCTAATTGCACTGCACACTGCTTGTTATCCCACCCGTTTTGTTCAGCCAGTAACTCGACCTGTCCTTGGTATGCTTCCCATGAGACCTTTGTCATCAAATTCCTGTGGTTTCTTCTTCACTGGCTGTTTTGGATAGTTCAACACTTCACCTGATGTACCCTGGGGTCTGAACTCGGGTGCTCTGTAATTCAGCTTGGCACTTCCCTTCTTTACACGCTCATCTTATTTTCCATCATTTTAAACACTATTCACTCCACTCTGAGCATGCATAAATGATGTTTCATGCACACCATCAAAATTTTAGGAGTCACCAGATCATGGCTGATATGCTGTTCTTAGGCAATTTTCCAGCACCTGCTTCCTACTACAGCAAAACCTCTAAAATTCGAACCTAAAAAATTTGGATACATCTAAAATTTGAATAGCATCTGATTAAAAATAAGTGCCAAAATTTTTGGTTTCGAATTTGAAAATATCGCCATAATAATTCAAGCTTTCAACTGTGATCATAATGCTGAGCACAACAAGCGCATCCGGGTTCCAAGACATGCTAGGTCACGCATTGTATCCAGTACAGTGAAGGTGGATGGAGACGGAGTGTTGTACAGTACTGTACTGTATTTGGAGACTATACTGGAGACCACTGTAGCTATAATGTTCTAAATATATTAGAATAAGTGTTGTTGAATATAAATACAGTAATACTTTTAATTTACTATATCTATTGCTTATTGACAGTTTTTAGATATGTAAATAATTTTTGTAGCATGTTTTGATACAACAATTTGCTCTGGCACTTCCATATATCTAAAATTCAAATTTTTCTAAAATTCTTAGACTTCATGGGCCCATGCAATTCGAATTTTCGAGGTTGTACTGTACAGTCTGCCCTTAACATACACGGGGGTTAGGTAACAGAGATACCCGTGAATGTTAAAAATCTGTGTACTTTTGCTGCCCCCCTTTAAAAAACCCTGGCCCCCCATGTCCTTATTTACCGTATATACCTGTGTGTAGTTCGAGTTTTTAAAACCAAATTATTTGGTAAAAATTTGGGGGTCGACCTCTAAACGGGTAATAGATTCGTTAGGGTTGAAAAATATTTACCAGTAACTACCAGTAAACAATGGAAACGACACACCAACGCACCACCAGCTGTGAGTGTCGGTACAATTGCCAGGGCAGAGCTCTTGCGTCATCATAGCATGCCCAAAGTAGCCAAATGCATGGTATGGTATGCACAGGACGATATAAAACAAACTATTCATTTTTTAAAGTTTATTTATAGATACCCTACATAAATTTTTGTTCATTACATTTGAAACATCAATCTTTGTTAATTAAATTTGAAACAAAAGAAAACTACGATACCGTATTTTCATTAAAATATTACATCACAAGTATATTTTACCTTAACTGTGATTGAATGAATATATTCTCAGAAATAAATATGGAAATGTAATATTTTGGCTGAAATGACGTACATATTACAGTGGAAAGTGGGATAAAATAATGACTAAAACAATGACTTTCGCTTTCTTTCGTTGTTCAAAAGATTTTACCGTTATCGCATTTCGAATGGTTTTCAGTTAAAAAACTGTTGTACTGTACTGTATTACAATAATATTCTATCCTATCATTATCCTCATAATCCCACAACTGAAAACCATTCGAAAAGCGATTACGGTAACATCTTTTGAACGAAAGAAAGCGAAAGTCATTGTTTTCGCCACAATTTTATCCCACTTTCCACTGTAATACATACTGTACGTCATTTCAGCAAAAATATTACATTTCCATATTCTCAGAAATAAATAGTAGTTTTGTTGAAACATAATGTACAGTATTTAATATTAAAATGCAAAAAGAGCTATAAAAACTATTAATACTGTACACCCGTAATGTACTGGCTGGCATCTCCCCTCGTTAGTGCTCCCACCAGTCACCACTCCTCCCCACTCTATCCCTCCGCCTCCTCCACATCGTCACTACTGTTGTATTACAATAATATACTATCCTAATTCACTTTAATAAATTCTACGATACCATATTTCTGAATATTTTTATTAAAATCCATCAAAATCGTTTTCCTTGTCATCGTCTTAAGCACCAAACAGCTTCTCCCAGTCTTCTCCTTGAACAGGGCTAGAGGGTATTTGTTTTTCAAATCGTTTTCAGTTAAAAAAATGTTACATCACATTTATATTTTACCTAAACTGCACCTGAATGAATATATTCTCAGAAAAATATAGTAGTTTTGCTGAAATGTGATGTATTTCAATGTAAAATATGATAAAATACTTGACGAAAACAAAAGACTTTACCTAACCTTCCGATGTTCAAGAGATGTTACTCGTTTTTTTAATAGTTTTCGGTTAAAATACTGTTATATTACAATGATATTCTATTCATACTGTGCTTGATATACTACATTCACGGAAATGTAATATTTTTGCTGAAATGACGTACGTATTACAGTGGAAAGTGCAATAAAATCGTGACGAAAACAATGACTTTCGCTTTCTTTCGTTCAAAAGATGATTCCGTAATCACTTTTCGAATGGTTTTCAGTTAAAAAAAAACTGTTGCATCACAAGTGAATTAGGATGGAATATTATTGTAATACAACAGTTTTTTAACTGAAAACCATTCGAAAAGCGATTACGGTAACATTGTAGTGGATTCGTCCCCTAGAAACTCTTGTCGCTGAGTAGCCGACCCCGCGAATTCCCCAGTGTATGCCTCGTGGTCTAGGTCAACCGGCGCTGCCTTACATGACGGAGGTCAACTATTAAGCCACGCCTACCTCCGCTATATAAGATCTCACCTCGTGGTGACCTACCTCTTTCTGCCTACAGCCAGTCTTCAAGCAACACCTCCTCCTCCACTCCTGCCTGGCGGCCCTCGTTCCAGCCGGCGACCATGGCGACCCACACCTCGTGGTGACCACTCTTTCTACCTACAGCCAGTCTTTAAGCAACACCTCCTCCTCCACTCCTGCCTGGCGGCCCTCACTCCAGCCGGCGACCATGGCGACCCACATCTCCTGGTGACCATTCTTTTCTACCTACACCAACCAGCAAGCAACACCTCCTCCTCCTCCTGCCTGGCGGCCCTCGCTCCCTCCGGCGAGCATGGCGACCCACAAGCTGGTCCTCCTCTGAGCATCCTCACCAACCAGCTCTCTCTACATCACGCTTGCAACCACGCTGCCACTTCCCAGTACCAAGCTGCACTGTACATCCAATAAGACATGTATACAGAGAGCACATTGTGAGTTTCCTTTCTCCATCCCATCCTGAGCGTGAACCAAACATCTCCTACCCCACAAATGGTGACCCCCGGAAATTCGCACTTACACAGGATGGAGGAAAACCGATCACTCTCCCAGTCTTCAAGCAACATGGAAGACTGGCTTATCCACATAGAAGCAACTCTTATCGGCTCTACAACTACTGTCTCTACACCGCAGGTTAGACACCTTAGAGCAGCTCTGCGACTCTAAGCAGACAGCCGCTCCTCTTCCTGCCCCAAGCACCACGTCCTACCGACCCCAACACACCCGTCCTGCCTCAGACGCCGCCCCCGGCCCAGCAGTACCCCCTGCCGCTCCTCCTGACGCGGCCCCTGCTCCTGACGCAGACCCACACACCCCTCTTTTCTCCCTCAGGTACCCCCTGCTACTGTCCACCACCCTGCTGCTGTCGTGGACCCAGCTGCTGTCACGGACCCTCCTCCGCTCCTGCTGACGCAGCCTCTGCTCCTGACCCAGGCCCACACACCCCAGCAGGCGCATCTGAGGACTCTGTACCTGTCGCAAGGAAAACACAACATTCATCACCTCCACAACCCTGTGGTGACCACTCTTTCTACCTACAGCCAGTCCTCAAGCAACACCTCCTCCTCCACTCCTGCCTGGCAGCCCTCGCTCCAGCCAGCGACCATGGCGACCCACACCTCGTGGTGACCACTTTTTTCTACCTACACCAACGTGCAAGCAACACCTCCTCCTCCGCCGCTGCCTGGCGGCCCTCGCTCCCGCCGGCGAGCATGGCAACCCACAAGCTGGTCCTCCTCTGAGCACCCTCACCAACCAGCTCTCTCTACATCATGCTTGTAACCACGCTGCCACTTCCCAGCACCAAGCTGCACTGTTCATACAATACAACATGTATACAGAGAGCACATTGTGAGTTTCCTTTCTCCATCCCATCTTGAGTGTGAACCAAGCAACCTGTACCCCACAACATCTTTTGAACGAAAGAAAGCAAAAATTATTGTTTTTGTCACGATTTTATCGCACTTCTCAACTGACAGACAATTCCTTGAATGTAGTGCCTGAGCTGAACTTTCTAGTACTTGTAGCTCAGCACTCAATAGTATCTCCTCAGGAACAGTTCCATAGTCTCCTCCATTATCCATAGGCCCGGAGTCCTGACCTTCATCCTCCACTTGCACATCACTCATCTGAACTAGGAGGATACCATGAGTCTCATTTTATCATTATAACACAAAGTAATAATAATAATTAATAAGGGAGAAAGCATTTTCTCCCAAACTTAATCAATATGACTCATAAATGTTATATTATTCGTAAGTTAATGTTATACATGTCACTCCTATGACCAATATAAACAATAACTCACTATTTCGTATCTGTCTCCCGACTCTTATTTATCAAGTATCCCTTAGCTCAATGAAACTTATTTATTTAAATTTGTTTTTATAAAATAATTTCATTCAGAACATTTATTGAGAGGGATCATCAAGATTTTTATTTGTTGCCAATCAGGGGCACAGACATTATCCCCAAGTAAACACTTAAGGGAAAATTCCTACGTGCGCACTATCACCCAGCAGGGTTGACAGTGCTGAGCCGCTAACATAGCGCTTTATTGGCAGCAACGTTCACTGTTACTCCAGCAATATTTATTGGGTTGAGAATTCCACCCTGAATTGGTCTCATATAACCCATAGAAGGTGTAAAGTCCATTTCAACATAACTCTAGATCGCTAGTAAGACCGGAAGGTCAACATTCCGGAAGAAACGCTGAATCTAGCAGCCTCGCTAAAGTTCGCCTGAACCCTCTACTGAGGACATCAAAGTTATGAAGAGACAAACTCAACTCTGGCCTTTTTGCTGAGAACAAATAGAACCCAAGGGCGGAAGCCCAAAGGTTTTGTGAACGTACATAAGAGTAGGGAGAGAGACAGTCATTGTATTCATATTAGCACGTGAATAATTGTGACAAAGAGATCGTAACCAATATACATATATATGTATACAGTATATATAAATAGATATATGCTGATAACCACAAGGAAAAAGAAAACACGAAGTTCTGAAGCGCTTTCGTGTAATTCACATCTTCAGGGGTGAGTACAGACTAAGAACAAGTACAGAACATGATATGTGAATTACACGAAAGTGCTTGGGAACTTCGTGTTTTCTTTTTCCTTGTGGTTATCAACATATACGTACCTGGATCACGCGCACCTATAGTGATTTACTTGCATATAAATAGATATATTCACATATTCTCTTTTAGTGAAGACGAACCCGGGAGGGCGCAGCGACATTCACTGAGTGACTTAAAGGCAAGGAATAGTCACAACGATCTAAACGACTTGCAAAGAAAATGTGTTTTGGTTACCATGCTGACCCAAAGTCGTATAAGAAAATGTCCCAAATACAATAAATGAGAGACATAAAATAAAAGTCACTATACTTCATCACTGTGTTATTAAGTACAGTACAAATACCGTATATAATATCCTTGTGGAGGTGAGTATTTCAGCAATTAGAACACAAATTTGCGGAGCTTCCCCTTGTGTGTATTATAGCTAAATCGCCAGGCAAGAGATGAGGTTCGCATTGCACATAGTGGCCAGATGAAGGAAGGACTTTGAAAATAGCAATTAAATGCCAGGTAGCGACGTGTCCTAATATTACTTATTAAGTAATTATTAGATGTTTTAATTGCCTGTATGTTGGCCTGGCGAATTGGCTAAGAATTAACATACCTAGGTAGCATTTGCTGACGCCGCATTCAGCTTGAACAAAAACATGAATTTCTACTAGCTACCCACATTTTAAAGGGATTTTTGTGCCGGATATGTAAATTTCATGTTATTCTCATAATACAGTCAACCCTCGCTTTATGCGGTCCCACTTTACGCGTTTCCACGATTACACGGTACCCTGCCGAAACCGGAATGCTCACTTTCCGCGGTGTGTGTGTACCCTTTTACGCGGAGAGTGGCTCGAGCAGGGTGCACACAAGGTCGCCCAGTCATCAAAACATTTCCGAGTTCTTCACCCGCCACCCACCACAGCCGGCCCAAGTCAGTGATAGTGGTAATGATAGTGAGGATACGGACTTATATGGACTTTGAGGGGTTTGACAAAGAGGCCCTGCAAGCCTCTGTGGTGGATAGTGATACAATTGATACAAGTGATACAGGTGAGGGCCAATAATAATCTGCCCTCTGCCTCGGAACCAACCCCCCATCCCCGTGTGCCCAGTCATCTTTTCTACTAATGTAAGTGTTAAAAAACCTAATATTATTGATATTTCTCTTAATTATTAAATGTGTGTGCATACCATCATAAAATTAAGAAGTTATTTTTACTACAACTTAGGTATTGTGTCTGAAAAAGTGGAGTTTGGGGGTCGGCCCGGTCTCTATTTCAATTAATCTCATATGTTATGTTGTTCACTTTACGCGGGCCGCCTTGGGTTGAATTAACCGCGTAAAGTGAGGGTTCAGTATATAAAAGTTATAAAAATGCTCAAATTAGCAATTTAATTATGGCAGTGGACATTACAGTGAAAGGATTAAAGTGTTTATATGTGGGTGTTACTGATTTATAGTATAATCGTATTCATCACATTTCTTAAAAAATCACAAGAATTAGGATACACTGGAAGCCATACATCAATATTAATCTTACATTTTGAGTTATAGCCATACAGGGGGCCCCCCAAATTTGCAGGTGTTAGGTTCTCAAAAATTAAAATGGTAGTGAATCACCAACTCCACGAATAACATTGGCGGACCGGGGGAGGGGGGGGGGGTACATTTTTACAAAGGTACAAAGAAATGTATAGTCCCTTTATGTTTTTGCCCTTAGGACAATTATTTCTTTTACCTGTAGTACCATATATCTCAGCCTATAAGGCGTCGGGGTGCATAAGACGGCCCCCCCAAATTTCCATTTAAAAAGTAGCTTTTGAGCTCTATTCGCTGTATAAGACCAGTACCCCAAATGTGACACTTACCCACTGACTCAGTAGTCCTTTACCAACCATCCTTGGTTTTTTTAAAATAAGGCCAATTCACTTCAAGTAATGTCATCAAATGTTACCTGCTGGTGTAGTGTAAACACTAGTGACGTCACTAAAGCGTCTTCTATTTACCGGTAACTGGAACTAATGTCGGTGTCGAGTAAAATTTTTCCATTTACTTGAAATGGATTTACCTATTTATTTGTTTATTTATTTATTTATAAAATACTGTAACTTATTAAACACACTGCAAGTATTTTCTTTAATTTATACGCTTGCTTTGCACGAGACGATCGGTGATGGGAGTGTTCCCTCGTCTCGGTGGTGGGACTGTGTTTC
>NW_024748109.1:12039645-12052200 GCF_018991925.1 Homarus americanus
CTCTGGCGAGGCACCACGTATACGGTAAAACGCCCTAAGCGAAACCGCGTTAAGCGGGGTATTACTGTGTGTGTGTGTATATATATATATATATATATATATATATATATATCTATCATGTAAATCCACAATGAAAACGTGGATAAGATAAATCTTGATAAAATCACACGGGAAAATGGAAACCTTGGGAGTATATATATATATATATATATATATATATATATATATATATATATATATATATATATATATATATATATATATATATATATATATATATATATATATATATATATATATATATATATATATATATATATATATATATATATATATATACACACACACACACACACACACACAGTATTACACGCCCTAACGGCGGTTTCACTTAGCAACGTTTTGTATCATATCTTGTGATTGCCTGTCCAAACTGAACTTTTCACTTAACGGTTTTCACATATCTGCGGTGAGTGTCATTTTCGAGGCGACTATTTTGAATTTGCTTACCCGCCACCTGCTTTGTTTCCTGTTTTAATGTAAAATTCATACAAATTACCCGGCCAGAATATAATTTACATTGCTGGAATTCTTATAATTTGGTGATCATTTTGAATATAAACATCATATATTTGGATTAGACATACAAATTTTAGATAAAAATTTTTCTCAGAGTAACTATGTTATCTTTTGTGCAAAATATATGACATTTATATTCAAAATATTCCTGGTCTTACAAGAAATCCAGCAATGTCAATTATATTATCCTAACTTTAGTTTGAGGTATTATTTATTAAAATTTAGTGGTTATCCCACACATCTCCTTGGGACGGTTGGTGGGGGGTGGGGGGGAGGGAGGGACCGACCATCTGTTACTACGTGAAAATTATTATTTTTTATTAACTGAAGATATTTGTTTTATTTTCATAAAATTCATACAAATTACCGGTCACAAGACTATAATTTACATTTGCTGAATTCTTATAATTTGATGATCATTTTGAATATAAACATCATAGACTTTGCATTAGACATACAAATTTTAGATGTAATGTTTACTCTTGAGTAAATATGTTATCTTTTGTGCAAAATATATGACGTTTATATTCAAAATATTCCTGGTCTTACAAGGAATCCAGCAATGTCAATTATATTATCCTAACTTAAATCTGAGGTATTATTTAATACTAAATGTTAAAAACTCTTGAAGGGAGGATTGGTAGGGGGTGGGGGGGAGGGTTGGGACTGACCGCGCGGCTGGAAGAGGGGGAAGGCAAGGTGGGGTGCTTTGATTGACAGATAGTGTTGTGAAGAATATTATTTTTTTTTATTAACTGAAGATATTTGTTTTGGCTGCAGAATTCATACAAATTACCCGGTCAGAATATAATTTACATTGTAGATTAACATAATTTGTTGATCATTTTGAATAAACATCATATATTTTGCATTAATATACATTTGAATAAAAAATTTCTCGGTAACTATCAATATCTTTTATTGCAAATATGACATTTATATTCAAAAATATTCCCTAAGTCTTCTAAGGAATCCAGCAATGTCAATTGTATTATCTAACTTTGATTTGATATTATTTATTTGGAAATTTAGTGGTTTTCCCCCAAAAATTTCTCTGAGAGGGAAGAGCCGGCAGTGTAGTGTGAGAGGGGGAGGGAGTTGAGTCCATTATTTGAATGGACATTAATTTGGCGACTGTATTTCTCTATTTCTCTTAAGTATTAATTGTGTGCATGTACCATCATAAAATTAAGATGTTATTTTTACTAGAAGATAGGTATTGTGTTGGAAAAATTGGAGTTTGGGGGTCAGCTGGTCTCCATTTCATTTAATCCCATATGTTATGTTATTCACTTTACGCGTTTCTCACTTTCCGTGGTACCCTGTGGGGTACCCTGTGGGTTACATTAACCGCGTAAAGTGAGGGTTGACTGTACTGTATTAGATTAATTTCAATTTAAGTACAATATACTGTAGTACTGTACTGTACATGTGTCCAGAAACATTAGTAAACATCCTGTAATTATTTAACATAACATAATACTATAGTACTTTGATTTTATGTACCAAAAATAATAAAGTTCCAATTATTGTAGGTGGCAAAAAAGACATGGATGAAAAATTTCAAAATCTTGTGCAGCAAGATCCTCGTCTTCATTCAAATTATAATTTTGTAGCCTACAAATGCAGAACTTGTAGGTAAGTATTTGAAGACAACACTGGATTTTTTGTACTTTTCTCAGTCTTGTAATGTAATGATGTTTAGCCTTTAAATTTTGCCAGGCACAGCATGGATATTTTCCTTCTGTTCTATCCCTGCAAGCAGGTCAGTATTATCTTTGTTATATCAGATACTTACATCGGGTGTTCTCAATCAATCAAGAGTAGTACCATCCTCATATCTTGAGGGTTGGCAACCACAGTCCTTCACTCTTAACGTTTTCAGGCTGTTTTTACCAATCCCCCCATGATTATTTTATCTCTGGGGACCCAGCTTTTAATTTCATTCATCCATCTCAGTTTCTGCCTTCCCCTGGTCCCCATAACCATAAATGCCTATAAATATTTCTTTTATTTTAACCAGAGTATTTCTTTTTTCTTTTTCTGTACCTTTGAAGTATTACTCTTGATGTTATTGCTGACCTTAGTACAGGGGTACCTCTTATTTGTTTTCCTTTCAATGTAACATTCGCCTATAACACACATATCAATGGCCTTTAACCCTTTATGGTGTCTGCTGAACATCTCCACTCTTCTTATCCATACAACAGTCCTTGCCAGTCTCCACACTTCCTATTCCATACAACAGTCCTTGCCCTTTTTCAAATTGAAGTTAATGTCCCTTTTCATTAGGTCCTTTAGATTATTAAATGCAGTTTTTGCTTAATCTTTTCTGGTTATGATTTCTTTCGCACATCTACCATCACAGCTAATGTTATTTCCCGATCATACAAAATTTCTCACATGTTTAAATTTCTTGTTACCTACCATATTTTTTTTATTTTGGGATTTATTTACAATTTTGAAACAACCATTACTTTCGTCTTTACAGCATTAACTCTTAACTCATACTCTCCACCTTTTTCCACCAATTTGTTGACCAGTTTTTGTAACACCTCTACTGTACACTACCGTACTCATGGTAATAGCAGTATTACAGTAAAACCTCGATTAACCGACCCTCGATTAACCGACTTTTGGGTTAAACGCCGATCCCTGATCCCCCCCCCCAAAAAAAATTTAATTATGGAGATTAGCCCACCCAGGCACAGGTCACTGACCCACATCGGGGCCTGGGGGGCAATAATAATAATAATAATAATAATAATAATAATATAATAATAATAATAATAATAATAATAATAATAATAATAATAAAGAAATGCAAAAATGAAAAAAAAATCAAGAGTGAGAAACAATATACCTATATGTATATTGTGCTGTCAATAGTAAGAGAAATAATTGAGGCCCTGCAATTGTGTGTAAATGAGGTAGAAAGTCAGATCAGCAACCTGGGACTTGATCACAATTTTCGTGATGCCATATGTTCATTGACTTTATTTACTACAGTAAAACCTCGATTAACCGACAACATATGGGGGGAAGGGGCCGACGGATAATCGAAAAGATCGGTTAATAGTACATAAAGTCTACGGAAATAAAACATACATTTTCAAAGTACCTTTTCCTAACCTACAGTGGTCCCTCGGTTAGCGAACACAATCCGTTCCAGCAGGTTGTTCGTTTACCGATAAATTTGTTAACCGAAACCATTGTTTCAATGGGTTTATGGGTAATTGGTTCCAGCTCACCGAAAATTGCCTAAATTCAACAAAAATGGTAGAAAAGTTCACTTACTTTGAGGTGTGTATGTAGAAGGCTCCTGGATGATGATGATGATGATGGGAATTAGAATGAGGGTGGAGGAGAAGGAAGAAGAGAAGGCATTGGGGTGGAAGAGAAGTCACCCCATGGCACCATTTCACCCATAAAATTTTAGTTCTCTTGGTGTATTTCAAGATTATTTTCTTTAAATCAACACTGCACTGCATTATATATTGTCAATATGTAAAATATATTTCCAAAATGACCAATAATTTGGCAGAAACACAGAAAAGCATATAGTTGAAGGGAGTCTCAAGCAAGATGTTACATCGAAGTGAAAACAGAGAGACTAGCGCCTGTTTGCTGTGTTAGAGAGCTGGATACACTTTATTAAACTAGTCCACTTTGCAGCCAATTGCTGTTTAATAATTGTTAAAATGACTAAAAAATTGAATATTAAACTTTTGATGTGAATACAGTTGTGTGCCCACTTATAGCAGTCAGGTGAACCCAAGAGGGTCCCAGCGTTAAAGTGAAGGAAATCGCGTTAAGTGAACAACAGAACATGGGATTAATTCCAATAGAAACCGGCCCGACCCCCAAACTCCACTTTTTGAAGGCACATACCTATGTTGTAGTAAAAATAACATCTTAATTTTATGATGGTACATGCACACAATTAATACTTAAGAGAAATAGAGAAATACAGTTGCCAAGTTAATGTCCATTCAAATAATGGACTCAACTCCCTCCCCCTCTCACACTACACAGCCGGCTAACAGATGGTCGGTCGGTCCCTCCCTACCCCCCCCGACCCCCCACCAACCGTCCCAAGGAGATGTGTGGGATAACCTCAAACTAAAGTTAGGAAAATATAATTGACATTGCTGGATTCCTTGTAAGACCAGGAATATTTTGAATATAAATGTCATATATTTTGCACAAAAGATAACATAGTTACCTAGAGAAAAAATTTTATCTAAAATTTGTATGTTTAATGAAAAATATATGATGTTTATATTCAAAATGATCACCAAATTATAAGAATTCCAGCAATGTAAATTATATTCTGACCGGGTAATTTGTATGAATTTTATGAGCTAAAACAAATATCTTCAGTTAATAAAAAAAAAAATAATCTTCACAACACTATCTGTCAATCAAAGTACCCCACCTTGCCTCCCCCCTCTTCCAACCGCGCGGTCAGTCCCAACCTTCCCCCCCACCAATCCTCCCTTCCAGAGTTTTTAACATTTAGTATTAAATAATACCTCAGATTAAAGTTAGGATAATATAATTGACATTGCTGGATTCCTTATAAGACCAGGAATATTTTGAATATAAATGTCATATATTTTGCACAAAAGATAACATAGTTAATTTGAGAAAAATTTTTATCTAAAATTTGTATGTCTAATGCAAAAATATGATGTTTATATTCAAAATGATCATCAAATTATAAGAATTCCAGCAATGTAAATTATATTCAGACCGGGTAATTTGTATGAATTTTATGAGCTAAAACAAATATCTTCAGTTAATAAAAAAAAATAATAATTCTTCACAGGGTAACAGATGGTCGGTCGGTCCCTCCCTCCCCCCCACCCCCCACCAACCGTCCCAAGGAGATGTGTGGGATAACCACTAAATTTTAATAAATAATACCTCAAACTAAAGTTAGGATAATATAATTGACATTGCTGGATTCCTTGTAAGACCAGGAATATTTTTAATATAAATGTCATATATTTTGCACAAAAGATACCATAGTTACCTAGAGAAAAATTTTTATCCAAAAATTGTAAGTTTAAAGCAAAATATATGATGTTTATATTCAAAATGATCACCAAATTATAAGAATTCCAGCAATGTAAATTATATTCTGGCCTGGTAATTTGTATGAATTTTATGAGCTAAAACAGGCAGTCAGGCAGGGTGGCGGGTGGGGCAAATCTAAAAATAGCGTCTCGGACACTCACCGCGTATATGTGGAAAAAATCCGCGTTAAGTGAAAGTTCAGCTTTGGCAAGGCACCGCGTATATGCGAAAACGCGTTAAGTGAAACTGCGTTAGGCGGGGTTTAAACTGTAGTATAAACTTCTTGATATTTACTAAAATAGTAAGGAATTTAAGTCCTAGAACCGATTAATGTATTGGCGGACTAATACTAAAGCTGGTTGACCGGCCAGTGCAAGCGAAAACATGTTGAGGTCGGTTCATAAGAAATTCGTTAACCGAATTTTTGTTCGTTAACCGAATTTAAGAATCTTATGGGAGGCAGTTCGTTAACCGAGGCGTTCGTTAACCGAGGGACCACTGTACTTCATTCAAGTCCCTCTATTCATTTTTGTGCATTTTCCATTCATATTTCAATACAATTTGCTTTAAAACATTAACCACTTTAGTAAACAAATATGAACCAGCACAGAAACCGTGAATAAAAAATGGAAAAGTCAAAGAACATAATGTCATCACAAAAATTGTGACCAAGTCCCAGGTTGCTGATTTGACTTTCTGCCTCATTTACACACAATTGCAGGGTCTCAATTGTTTCTCTTACTATTGACAACACAACTTACATACAGGTACATTGTTTCTCACTCTTGATTTTTTTCATTAAAAGCATTTCTTTATGGTTCTTTATTACTATTATTATTATTATTATTATTATTAGCATTAGCATTATTAATATTATTACATTATCGCCCCCCAGGTCCCGATGTGGGTCAGTGACCTGTACCCGGGTGGGCTAATCCCCGTAAAAAGAAAAACAACATTTTTTTGGGGGGGGGGGGTTCGGGATTGACGGTTAATCCGAAAGTCAGTTAATCGAGGTTTTACTGTATTAACCGACCTTTCGGATTATCCGTCGGCCCCTTCCCCCCATATGTGGGCGGTTAATCGAGGTTTTACTATCTACGTTGCGTATATTACATTACTTTATCATTAACTTTTAATCCTTCATTATCACTTATAACTTATCATTAAGTATTATGAATATATATTATACAATATTAACGTTAGAACACAGCCTTGTCTTACTCCCTATGTAACTGTGAACCAATAAGTAAGTTCATTATTTACTAACACTGCAGCCTCCTGTTCTCGGTAAAGGATTTTTTTTTTAATTTTAATATTTCCTTCATTAATGTCTATTTTTATCAAATACTTCAATAAGTTTATTGTGTTTTACATAACAAAACAATTTTAAAGGTCAACAAAGTAGATATAGAAATTTCTTTGGTGGTGTTCTGCAAGTTGTCTCTGTTGTCCATGGCAGCTGGGCCACTCGCCCACTCCGCCTCAATCGGGGATAAACACTTGTCCGTTTCATGCGTGTGCTACTCTGCTCTCTTAACAACTGTGCTCCTTGTACTTATGATGGCTCCCAAATGCCTTCAACCATCTTCATCCAGCTGCGGGAAGGTGCTCAAACAAGCGAATAGAGAAAAGAAGGTCATGAACCTTGTGGAGAATAAACAACTGCTGGACAAACCTAGGAGTGGCCAGAGTTTGGCTGTGTGTGGCTATGAGTATGGCATCAAGGAGTCAACTGTCTGCTACATCAAGAAGAATCTCTTCATCAATGTCCGCGGTGGTGGACAGGTGGGAGCCGAGGCACTGAAAGTGGGTAACATTAGAGAGGGTAGTACCATTAAGCTAGATGGATGGTGGAGGTGTGGCTGAGCCAAGGGCAGGCTGAAAGAGAATCTGAGTCTTACGCAAATTCACCTCAAGGCCGAAGTGTGCATACACATATTCACCTCAATCTGAAGTGTGCATACACATCTGCATTGGTGTTCAGGTTCTCCTGTAGGTCGCTCTCAGTGTGGGTGACAAGGGTGAGGTTGTCTGCATACTGAAGTTCAGTAATGGAAGCTGCCGACAACTTTGTTCCTGTCTGGAGTCATCTTATTTTGAAAAGATCCTTCATCCAGTACTCTATGTCCACTCCGGCGGCTAAATTGGTGCTGGCATGAGTACGGAAGGCAGCCAGGAAAATGGAAAAGACAGTTGGTGCCAGTACACATCCTTGTTTTACCCCTGTTTGGATGGGGAAGAACTTAGACCGGGTGGCGTTGTGCAGGACACTTCCGTTCATGCCATCATGGAGTTGCCTCACAATGGCGATGAATTTTGGTGGACAGCCAAACCGGCTGAGGGTCCGCCAGAGGGCTTCCCTGTTGACCAAGTCGAAGGCCTTGGTTAGGTCGATGAAGGCCATGTACAGTCGGGGTCAAAAGTCTTGAACACTTGACAGTATTTGGCATGTAAGTACCCGTAGATCTTAGGTAATAAGGAGAGTTTTATCCAATTTAGTGGTTCAGGCATAATATGTGATGCCAAGTAGTGTTATTAGTATATCCCAATCATATATGTATAACTCAGAAGTAGATGCCAGAAAGTGCTAAGTGTTCAAGACTTTTGACCACGACTGTACAGGTCACAACGCTGTTCTCTGCACTTTTCCTGTATCTGGCAGGCAGCAAAGATCATGTCAGTGGTGCCACGTGATGGTCTAAAGCCACACTCAGATTCTGGGAGGAAGTTTAGGAAGACTCGGGCGATAATCTTACCAGCTATGGACAGCAGCAAGATCCCGTGGTAGCTGCCACAGTCTGACCGGTCTCATTTGTTCTTATAAATATAGACGATGGAGGTGTCTTTAAGAGCTTGAGGGATTTCCTCCTTTTCCCATATAGTATTCTCTAGGAGAGAGTGGAGACGGCCTGTAAGCAGAAGTCCTCCTACTTTATACACCTCGGCTGGGATTCCATCAGGCCCTGAGGCTTTGTTATTTTCCATCTGTGATGGCTGTAGTTACCTCATCGAGGGATGGAGGATAGCTGAGATGGGCCAGCTCTGGATGCTGAGGGACCTGATGGGTAGTCAGGATATCCACATTGGTGTTTCGGTTGAGCAGCGAATGGTAGCGCTCTTTCCAGCACTGACGGATGCCGTCTTCAGCTTTAAATAGGGAGTTACCATCAGATGAGCGAAGGGAGGCTGTGCCATGAGTGATTGGACCATAAAATGCTTTATTGGAATTGAAAAATTCATGCATCTTGTGCTGATCTGCAAATTTTTGAGTTTCACATGCTTTATTTTTAAACCAATCGTTCTTTAGTTTGCGAAGTTTGTGCTTTCTTCTTGCGGAAGGAATCAGCTTTGGTCCTAGACTGAGGGTTGTTCAGCCAGTCAGTTAAAGCAGCACGTTTCTCATCGACGAGTTCATTGATTTCTGGAGTAATTTTCATCAAACCAGTCCTGGTGTATTCTTTCGATCTGGCCGAGGGTCTCTGCAGGTTTTTGCCATGACAGTGTCGAGAATACTCCATTCAGCATAGACAGACACTAGCCCACATCCTCAAAATGTTTCTGGGTGCTGTGGTTTTCCAAGAGCCTAAAACTACTGGAGTCTGTAAAAGCAGTTCTAATTAAGTTAGAAACTCCATTTCTTTGCTAGGATAATCCTGATTAGTTTATCTAAAAGTATGTACAGTGATCCCTCGGTTAATGAATGCCTCGGTTAACGAATTACCTTCCATAAGAATCTTCAATTCGGTTAACGAAAAAATTCTGTTAACAAATTCTTTATGAATTCTTCTCAACATGTTTTCGCTTGCTCACCAGGTGGAATATTAGTCCGCCAATACAGTAATCGGTTCTAGGGCTTAAATTCGTTCCCATTTGAGTAAATATCAAAAAGGTTGTACTATTCAATAATTTTAAAAGTTTTATATTAAATTTTTAGTCATTTTAACAATTATTGAACATAATTGAAGTACAGGAAACTAGTTTTTAGCGTGCCAAACAGCCACTTGACTCACCCAGCAGGCGTCAGTTTGTGTCTGCTCAGTGGAGGTAACATCTTGCTTGAGACTCTCTTGAACATAAACTATTTTTATGTTTTTACAGTACAATTATTGGTCATTCTGAAATTTAGTTTACATATTGACAATACAGTCAACCCTCACTTAACGCGGTCCCACATTCCGCGTTTCCACGTTTACACGGTGCCCTGCCAGAACCCAGGATGCTCACATTCCGCGGTGGGTGTACACCTTTACACGGGTGAAGTATATTTTTTTATTTAGCTCATAAAATTCATACAAATTATCCGGCCAGAATATAATTTACATTGCTGGAATTCTTACAATTTAATGATCATTTTGAATATAAACATCATAGATTTTGCATTAGACATACAAATTTTTGATATAATGTTTACTCTGAGTAAATATGTTATCTTTTGTGCAAAATATATGACATTTGTATTCAAAATATTCCTGGTCTTTCAAGGAATCCAGCAATGTAAATTATATTATCCTAACTTTAGTCTGATTTATTATTTATTACTAAAAAGGTAAACAGTCTGGTATTCCCACACATTCATCTGGTAGGGAGGGATGGACCGGCGACCGAGCACCTGGCACCAGGGTGTGAAGAATATTTTTTTTTTTTTATTAACTGAAGATATTTGTTTTAGCTCATAAAATTCATACAAATTACCCGGCCAGAATATAATTTCCATTGCTGGAATTCTTACAATTTGATGATCATTTTGAATATAAACATCATATATTTTGCATTAGACATACACATTTTAGATATAATGTTTACTCTGAGTAAATATGTTATCTTTTGTGCAAAATATATGACATTTATATTCAAAATATTCCTGGTTTTACAAGGAATCCAGCAATGTCAATTATATTATCCTAACTTTAATCTGAGGTATTATTTAATGCTAAATGTTAAAATCTAGTTTTTTCACCCAACCTTTCTCTTGAAGGGAGGATTGGTGGGGGGTGGGGCGGTTGGGATGGACCGACCATCTGGCCGGGTTGGCAGAGGGGGGGGAGGCAAGGTGGGGTACTTTGATTGACAGATAGTGTCGTGAAGAATATTTTTTTTTTTATTAACTGAAGGTATTTGTTTTAGCTCATAAAATTCATACAAATTACCCGGCCAGAATATAATTTACATTGCTGGAATTCTTACAATTTGATGATCATTTTTGTGATATCCAGAAATTTCAGAGTAATTTCAAATGCCCGCCATGAGTGATACTGGAGCCGCTCAAGGTCATCTGAGGGGAGGGAGCGCTGCCTGCTCAGATGCAGAGACTGCGGAAAACTAGGCTCATATGATATTAAATGTAATTTCATCAATTAATAATGATGTATCTGGCGAAGTTAAGGGACTATTATTGAATTGAAATTATTATAGATCGCTTTAGCAGTCTGAATAATGTTACGGTGTCCCATGAGTGCTAGTTAGCGGAAAAAGGGTCACGAGGGCTCAAGTTAGCGCCTTTGGGAGACGCGACGCTGGCTAGGCTAGTCCCGGAGAGCATTCACACAGACAGCGACGCTCCGCTACCCATCAGAAATAGTCACGCGGCCTAGCCACCTGTGCTGCGCCACAGTATAATGGCGTTTCACAGAACCCACTTCTGATTGAGCTGACCGGAGTTGACTGGCGCAGAGATTGACTGCCGCTTGAGACCGCTGCTGATGATTGAGGGTACATTGTCGCCATTGGACCGATCAGTGTAGGCCTGTCACTGTTTAGCGGGTAGCAAGGATCTCTTGAGTGAACGGCGCCCCGACAACCAAACGACACGGACCAGCATCAGCAGGGTGATCAGTTCTACCACCTCCGTGCACAACACCATTTGTCCTTCGTCACAGTGAAACCCTCTTGCTAACGTGGAAGCCAAAGTTTGTCTCAACTGCACAAGCGTGTGATTGGCTCACTCGCTTCCTGCCCATGGACGCACTGGGAGTACACTGGAGGTTATCTGAGTATATATTAATGGTCACACACTGAGACCGCGGAGTCTAGGACTCCAGGAGATACCCAGAGGAACATTTTATCTTCCTTATTACGTGGTGAAGTTACCACCATTCCTCGTGACTGATATTATCTTGACGTGTAGTTTAATAATATTTCTTAAATAATTTTGATGGTAGTGTTTTTTTGAATGTTTGTGCCATTATGGAGCCAGAGTGATACTGTGATTTGATTCTTTTAATGCCTCTAATTCTGCATAATTCTGATCTCAGGTATAACCTTGTTCCCCAGAGTAGTGGTTAGTTAGTTAGGAAGTGTACACCTGTTGGGGTGCTAATTTTTTGTTGAGTGCCCTTAAGGCCTAGTCTATTGTAGAGTATTTAATTTTTATTTTTATTACCATTCCTCAGTGACTGATATTATTTTGTTGAAACCCCTTAAGGCCTATTCATTGTGGGAGTATTTAATTTCTTATTTTTAGTACCATTTCCTAAGTGACTGATATTATTTTGTGAAAGCCCTTAAGGCCTGTTCATGTGTGCAAACAACATTTCTTAATACTTCAAATTTATTGTTGCCTGTGTTTCTAATAATTTCTATGTCATGTATAACTCTATTCTGAGAGTAGTGTTTAAAGTTTAAGTTAAGAGGCGATATTGGTGTAAATTATTATTTGATTGTGTCTTTGTAGTGTTGAGGAAATATATGTTCAAATTTTACAGTGTGTCTCATTCATCCCAGTCACAGACGCTATCCTTCATGGCTTGACAGTTCATTTTGTGTAGTAGATTTAAGTGTTCTTGTGCTGGTTCGATTTTTCTCAAAGGGAAGCTCCACTGCCTTTACCATCTATTAAATTTTAATAAACCCCAAGTCAAGTGAGAACCAGCAAATGGACCAAATATATATATA
>NW_024748109.1:12052300-12141300 GCF_018991925.1 Homarus americanus
TCTACTATAACCTCCTAACTTACTTCTTCTTAACAAGATCCGTATCATTATTGCATTTTGAATATAAACATCATAGATTTTTATTAACATACAAATTTTAGATATAATGTGTAGCCTACTCTGAGTAATTTGTATGAATTTTATGAGCTAAATAAAAAATTATGCTTCACCGTGCAAGGTACACCCACTGAATGTGAGCATCCTGGGTTTCTCAGCAGGGCACCGTGTAAGCGTGAAAGCGCGAATGTGGGACATACGTAAAATGAGGGTTGACTATATATATATATATATATATATATATATATATATATATATATATATATATATATATATATATATATATATATATATATATATATATATATATATATATATATATATATTTTTTTTTTTTTATATATATATATATATATATATATATATATATATATATATATATATATATATATATATATATATATATATATATATATATATATATATATGATGAAAAATGGCGTTAAGTGAGGTTCGGCTGCAGGCACGCGTATTCTGGCAGCGTTAAGGTGAAACTGTATATATATATATATATATATATATATATATATATATATATATATATATATATATATATATATATATATATATATATATATATATATATATATATATATATATATATATATATATATATATATATATATATATATATACACACACTTACAGTTTTACCCGCTTAGCAGCTTTCACTATGCTTTTACTATCTGCGATTGCCTTGCAAAGCTGAACTTTCATAGCGGCATTTTTCATCATATCCAGCGGTGAGTGTCGACTCGAGAGCTATTTTTAGATTGCCCACCCGCCACCCTGCCTGACTGCCTGTTTTAGCTCATAAAATTCATACAAATTACCCAGCCAGAATATAATTTACATTGCTGGAATTCTTATAATTTGGTGATCATTTTGAATATAAACAACATATATTTTGCATTAAACATACAATTTTTAGATAAAAATATTTCTCTAGGTAACTATGTTATCTTTTGTCCAAATATATGACATTTATATTCAAAATATTCTGGTCTTACAAGAATCCAGCAATGTCAATTATATTATCCTAACTTTAGTTTGAGGTATTATTTATTAAATTTAGTGGTTATCCACACATCTCCTTGGGGCGGTTGGTGGGGGTGGAGTGGGGAGGGAGGACCGACCGACCGACCATCTGTTACCCAGTGAAGAATTATTTTTTTTATTAACTGAAGATATTTGTTTTAGCTCATAAAATTCATACAAATACCGGTCAGAATATAATTTACATTGCTGGAATTCTTATAATTTGGTGATCATTTGAATATAAACAACATATATTTTGCATTAAACATACAATTTTTAGATAAAATATTTTCTCTAGATAACTATGTTATCTTTTGTCAAAATATATGACATTTATATTCAAAATATTCCTGGTCTTACAAGGAATCAGCAATGTCAATTATATTATCCTAACTTTAATCTGGTATTATTTAATACTAAATGTTATAAACTCTGGAAGGAGGATTGGTGGGGGGTGGGGAGGGTTGGGACTGACCACGCGGTTGGAAGAGGGGGCAGGTAGGGGTACTTTGATTGACAGATAGTGTGAAGAATATATTTTTTTTATTAACTGAAGATATTTGTTTTTAGCTCATAAAATTCATACAAATTATCCGGCCAGAATATAATTTACATTGCTGGAATTCTTACAATTTGCTGATCATTTGAATATAAACATCATAGATTTTGCATTAGACATACAAATTTTTGATGTAAAGTTTATTCTGATTAAATATGTTATCTTTTGTGAAAAATATATGACATTTATATTCAAAATATTCCTGGTCTTACAAGGAATCCAGCAATGTCAATTATATTATCCTAACTTTAGTTTGAGGTATTTATTACTATACCTGGTTTTCCCCAAAAATTTCTCAGAGGAAGAGCCAGTGAGTGTAGTGTGAGAAGAGGGGGAGGAGTTGAGTCATTATTTGAATGGACATTAACTTGGCGACTGTATTTCTCTATTTCTCTTAAGTATTAATTGTGTGCATGTACCATCATAAAATTAAGATGTTATTTTACTACAACATAGTTATTTATGCGTCAAAAAGTGGAGTTTGGGGGTTAGGGCTGGGTTCTATTGGAATTAATCCCATATGTTCTGTTATTCATACTTAGCGGTTTTCACTTAGCGGGACCCTCTGGGTTCAATTGACACGCGTTAAGTGGGGGGTACAATAATGTATATATATATATATATATATATATATATATATATATATATATATATATATATATATATATATATATATATATATATATATATATATATATATATATATATATATATATATATATATATATATATATATATATATATATATATATAAGATATATATATATATATATATATATATATATATATATATATATATATATATATATATATATATATATATATATATATATATATATATATATATATATATATATATATATATATATATATATATATATATATTCAGTGGGATATGCTATAGCAGAGCGGATCCTACTACGAGATATTCCTATAACGAGCGGTTTTACCTATAAAATTGAACATGCTATAGCAATGAAACTACTACAACGAACATTATTTATTTATTTATTTATTTTATTTATTTTTTTACTAATTTATTATTTTTTATTACAGGTTTTCAGGGGTTTAGATGCATATTTATGCACTTTTTACAATTTTATATTATATTTTCAGTGTTAAGTAGTTGTATTTGGGGGCCTGGGCAGTTAATCCTATAACGAGCTGATGCTATAACGAACAAGGTTCTAGAACCAATTGGATCGTTATAGCATACCCCATGTATATATATATATATATATATATATATATATATATATATATATATATATATATATATATATATATATATATATATATATATATATATATATATATATATATATACATACATACATACATACATACATACATACATACAGTCGGCCCTTCACATACCCGGGTTTAGCATTAACGGATTCGCAAATACGCGGATTATCCCGCCGGAGGAATATTCTGTACATTGAAGGAATTGAAGTACATTCAAATCGTGCTTCATTCAAATCGCGCACGGCACCTCACACTGCACACCACCCACTCCCACTACCTCACACACACATAGCGTGTTGTCACCCTCACTCAACTACAGTCCACTAGATTAAGGTTACGATTTAAGTACCTTTGGCAGTATGTTCCTCAAGCAGATGTAAACAAAACTAAATGTAAAGTGTGTGGCCAGACATATGGCCACACACTTGAACACTATGTCTGTAGCGTACTGTATTGTGGCCAGTAGTCAATTATCTTTAGATGTCTATTGTCTCTTTGTATGGCCACACAACGTACGTACATGTAGATATCTCACACTCAGGAATGAGGTAGAATAGAAACTCACGATGCGTTTTCTGTATATATATTGTTGTACAGAGTAGTGCTAAGGAGTTACTAGGTGAGGAGTAGCTTGCTCAGAGTTCCTGTAGGGCGAGGAGCTCTCTGAGGAAGCTGGGTGGTGAGGTGCTGGAGAGAGATCTTGCTGGTCCTGCAGGTCAGAGTAGAATGGTCTCCCTGTAACATACATAACATAAAAGCTAGTGACAGGGGGGAAAGAGGTTCAGGGGAAGGATAAAGGGAGGATAGAAGTGAATTTTAGAAGGAGAGAATAGGTGCAGTGGCTAAACACAGCTTGCGTGAGGGGTTAGGCAATATGCCCGGTGTACGGTATGGAGTCTTTAGTTATGAGGTGAAAGAAGATTATTAGGGGTTGAAGGAAAAGTGGTGAAACTGAAATACAGTAGGAGTAGAAAGAATTTGGGCTCAACCAGATCGCTTCATCTTTCATATTGGTGTTTTATCTTTGTTCTGCTCCCTTGGGTCGTCAGACCTTTGTATTAATATTGGTTTATTTATATAGTGCTGCTTATTATTATTATTTTTTATTTATTGTTGGAGTTAGTGAGCCCGCCCAGGTCCTTGTGTAACTGGGAGGGTAGTCACATTTTTATTTAATTTTTTTTTTATTTATTTATTTATTTTTGCTAAGGTGTTAGTTAAGTGTTAGTTGTGTTAGTCTAAAGGTACACTGTATGGAGAGGCCTTCCAGGTTCTTAGTGGAGCTAATAGGTGGGTCCAGGCATGGCCGTATTTATACAATTTACGAGGATCAGGATTTGGGGTGAGCGTAGCGAGAGGGCCAATCACAGAGGAGGAGGCCACCGGCACTCTGGTCCTAGTTTTGCTACGTGTGCGTCCGCGCTGGAGAGTAGGTCTACCGACACCGCTGGCTGTATGCTGATTGGCTGGTAGGCGCGCGGGGGCTCAGTCGTCCCTTGTAGGGGATGGAGTCCACTACACATCCTCGACTGTGTGAAGATAGAACCTTTTAGGGACAGGTCCAAGCACACTGTGTGTGAAATGGCACAGCACTTCATCTCTAATGGCAAGATAGCCGACATATTAAGATTGTATCCACTTTTTTGCACTTAGTAACTATATCAGTTCTTATGTACAGATCTGGATTACATGGACAGAGAGAGGCTTAAATATAAGGGTGACCTTATTAAACATGAGGTCAGGTCATAATGATGTCATCCACTAATCCCCACACCAACACCAACACACATGTAGAGGAGCTTAAGAGAAAGGTGTAGAGAAAGCCTACACAGGTAGAGAGTTTCATACATTTTTTGTCAAATCATCTGGAGTCTACCAAAATGGCAGTTTTTTCTGCTATGTTCTTGAGATGTCAGCATATTTGTGACGCATTTGTGAGCAGTACTCCTCGAGTGGGTGTTTTCGGGACTGATACCGACCTGCAGATAGCACACCAAGTCACCTCGTATTCATTGTTTCACTGAATCTCCGGTACATATCACTGTTTCGATTCATGTTTCATGGTTTCGGGTGGTCAACCCCTCTGTGTAAAATGACCGGCCCCTGTGTATAATGCACCAAGAGGTATGATAGTTGTTATGTTGTTTGTCAATTTATTATCTGTTTGTCAAAATCTTATGGTGGTATGTCAATCGCCAATTGTTGCATTCTCAAACTATATGTAGACTGTCGGTTTATTGTTCACGTCTGTCAATTTCATAACCTTTGTCAATCATTTCTGTTAGCATGAACGAACAGTTATTTTAGAATGTCATTCGATATGCGTTCTGTCATTCGGTTATGAAATATGTCAAATAGGTATATAACTATGTCTCAACGTATATGTGAAAAGGTGTACAGTTGAAAAGCTTTACATTATAAAATGTGCTGCTGTATTGTACACTAATGTACTAAAATTTTTTATCTCTTGTGCAAAATATATGACATTTATATTCAAATTATTCACTGTCTTGCAAGGATTCCAACAATGCAAATTATATTCTCCTAACTTTAGTCTGTGATATTATAAAAGATAAAAACTTGAAGCCTACTGTATAACCCCCATACCCTTGCTGGGAAGGGGGGGGGGGTGGAGGTAGGGGTGACATTGATATGTTTGACAGTTGGCGCCGAGGTCTAGTGAAGTATTTATTTGTTTATTTATGTCCTTTAGATTGAGTTTTTGTTTTTTGCTTATAAAATTTCATAGAAGTGAATGGGGAGAATATAATTTACATTGCTGGAACTCTTATAAGAAAGTGATATATTTGAATGTAAACAAGCTATAGTTTGCACTAGACAAAATTTTTTTTAATCATTTTGTACATTGTTTTGATTACATGTACAGTTCAGCTTTGCCCTTAGGACAGTGTGTGCATGTAATTGAGTTTCAATAAATGAATAAAGTTACATATATCGAGCCAAAAATAATAGTTGAAAAACTTTATGTAGACAGAGCTTGGATGGCTAAATTTTATAATGACCAATAATTTTAATATAAAAAATGCAAAAATATTAAAGAGCACAATTTTCTTGATATTTACTCCATTGGAAACGAATGTAAACATAGAAGAGATTACTGAATTGGCTGAGTACCTCAGCTGATCAGCTGATGTTCAAAACAAAACATGATTTTAATAAGGATTTCGTAAATCAAATTTTTTTCGTTAACCGAATTGAAGATTCTTATGGAAGGTAATTCGTTAACCGAAGCGTTCGTTAACTTAGGGACCACTGTATTACTGAATTCCCAACTCATTCATGACTTGCTGGAAAATAGACAATGTGAAATTACTTACCTTGTCGGACTGTACTATCTTTGGAATACCATATTGGGTGGAAAAGTGCATCAGAGCCTTGACCACATTTTTAGCAGTGATTAGTCTAAGTGGTATAGCCTCTGGGTATCTAGTCATTGCACACATGATAGACCAATGCAGTCTATTATTACCTTACTTAAGGGTTCTTCTATTGCTGGAATAGGCTGTAAAGGGGCTGGTTTGATCGGTTGATTAGGTTTACCTGTCATCTGGCATCCGTGACAAGTCTTGCAGTGCTTTGCTACATCTCTCTTCAAGCCAGGCCAATAAAAATGAGGGACAGGAAAACCTCGATTAACCGACTTTCGGATTAACCACCGATCCCGGACCCCTAATATTTTTTTTTTTTTACACGGGGATTAGCCCACCTGGACACAGGTCACTGACCCACATCGGGGCCTGGGGGGCAATAATAATAATAATAATAATAATAATAATAATAATAATGATAATGATAATGATAATGATAATACAGTTGTACCCCACTTAACGCGGTCAATAGAACCCAGAGGGTCCCGTGTTAAGTGAAATCCGCGTTAAGTGAACAACTGAACATATGGGATTAATTCCAATAGAAACCGGCCCGACCCCCAAACTCCACTTTTTGACGACACATAACTATGTTGTAGTAAAAATAACATCTTAATTTTATGATGGTACATGCACACAATTAATACTTAAGAGAGATAGAGAAATACAGTCGCCAAGTTAATGTCCATTCAAATAATGGACTCAACTCCCTCCCCCTCTCACACTACACTGCCGGCTCTTCCCTCTCTGAGAAACTTTGGGGGGAAAACCAGATATAGTAATAAATAATACCTCAAACTAAAGTTAGATAATATAATTGACATTGCTGGATTCCTTGTAAGACCAGGAATATTTTGAATATAAATGTCATATATTTTGCACAAAAGATAACATAGTTACTCAGAAATTTTTTTTATCTAAAATTTGTATGTCTAATGCAAAATATATGATGTTTATATTCAAAATGATCACCAAATTATAAGAATTCCAGCAATGTAAATTATATTCTGGCCGGGTAATTTGTATGAATTTTATGAGCTAAAACAAATATCTTCAGTTAATAAAAAAAAAAATAATCTTCAGGACACTATCTGTCAATCAAAGTACCCCACCTTGCCTTCCCCCCTCTTCCAACCGCGGTCAGTCCCAACCCTCCCCCCCACCCCCCACCAATCATCCCTTCAAGAGAAGAGTGGGTGAAAAATTTAGATTTTAACATTTTGTATTAAATAATACCTCAGATTAAAGTTAGGATAATATAATTGACATTGCTGGATTCCTTGTAAGACCAGGAATATTTTGAATATAAACGTCATATATTTTGCACAAAAGATAACATTCTTACTCAGATTAAACATTTTATCTAAAAATTTTATGTCTAATGCAAAATATATGATGTTTATATTCAAAATGATCATCAAATTATAAGAATTCCAGCAATGTAAATTATATTCTGACCGGGTAATTTGTATGAATTTTATGAGCTAAAACAAATATCTTCAGTTAATAAAAAAAAAAAATATTCTTCACGGGTAACAGATGGTCGGTCGGTCCCTCCCTCCCCCCACCCCCCACCAACCGTCCCAAGGAGATGTGTGGGAAAACCAGAATACTTAACTTTTTTGTAATAAATAATACCTCAAACTAAAGTTAGGATAATATAATTGACATTGCTGGATTCCTTGTAAGACCAGGAATATTTTGAATATAAATGTCATATATTTTGCACAAAAGATAACATAGTTACCCAGAGAAAAAATGTTATCTAAAATTTGTATGTCTAATGCAAAATATATGATGTTTATATTCAAAATGATCACCAAATTATAAGAATTCCAGCAATGTAAATTATATTCTGACCGGGTAATTTGTATGAATTTTATGAGCTAAAACAAATATCTTCAGTTAATAAAAAAAAAAATATTCTTCACAGGGTAACAGATGGTCGGTCGGTCCCTCCCTCCCCCCCCCCCACCAACCGTCCCAAGGAGATGTGTGGGAAAACCAGAATACTTAACTTTTTTGTAATAAATAATACCTCAAACTAAAGTTAGGATAATATAATTGACATTGCTGGATTCCTTGTAAGACCAGGAATATTTTGAATATAAATGTCATATATTTTGCACAAAAGATAACATAGTTACCCAGAGAAAAAATTTTATCTAAAATTTGTATGTCTAATGCAAAATATATGATGTTTATATTCAAAATGATCACCAAATTATAAGAATTCCAGCAATGTAAATTATATTCTGGCCGGGTAATTTGTATGAATTTTATGAGCTAAAACAGGCAGTCAGGCAGGGTGGCGGGTGGGGCAAATCTAAAAATAGCGTCTCGAGCCGGACACTCACCGCGTATATGTGGAAAATATCCGTGTTAAGTGAAAGTTCAGCTCTGGCGAGGCACCGCGTATATGATAAAACGCGTTAAGTGAAACCGCGTTAGGCGGGGTAATACTGTAATAATAATAAAGAAATGCAAAAATGAAAAAAAAAATCAAGAGTGAGTAAGAATATACCTATATGTATGTTGTGTTGTCAATAGAAAGAGAAATAATTTAGATCCTGCAATTCTGTATAAATGAGGTAGAAAGTCAGATTAGTAACCTGGGACTTGGTCACAATTTTTGTGATGCCATATGTTCTTTGACTTTTCCATTTTTTATTCACGGTTTCTGTGCCGGTTCATATTTATTTACTAAAGTGGTTAATGTTTTAAAGCAAATTCTATTGAAATATGAATGGCAAATTAATAAAAATGAATAGAGGGACTTAAATGAGGTAGGTTAGGGACAGGTACATTGAAAATGTATGTTTTATTTCCGTAGACTTTATTTACTATTAACCAACCTTTCGGATTATCCGTCTGCCCCTTCCCCACATATGTGGTCGGTTAATCGAGGTTTTACTGTAATATCTTATGGTAAAATTTCCTAGCCTCTAAGTGTCCTCCCAGGAAAGTGTGTGCCTGTCTCAAGATCTCTCCCCTATGACATTTTGGGACAACAATTTGCCCAGCAGGCACCGAGGGTGGTCTAAATTTCCTCATCAGGAGGCCAGAGTCCAAACAGTAACAAACAGGCAAGTCATCAGCTTCCTCCTTGCTTACAGCACTGTTACTCAACTCTAAAATCTCTGGATCACTTAACTTATCAGAAATTAATCTTTTTCTATTTATGGGTACTTGTTCTAATGAGTTTACATTGTTAAATCAACATTGTTAAATCAACACTAGATGAGAGTGAGTTGTCAAATACATCGCCAGTGACTTCAGGGAGATTATCGCTGCTGTCGCCACTGTCTTCTGTCAAATACGACTCACTGTCAGTAACAGAATTGACTTGCGACACATATAGGTCCCTATTACCAAAGTCATTTACTTCACAAACTGCACCACTTGTGTCAGCTACATAAGGAACAGGGTCAACACAAGTATTCTGCTCTTCTCTAAGCGACATACTTCTGGTATCAACACAGGCAGGGAATAAACCAGGATACTGTTCTTCAAGCAATTTAGTATTATTTTCCACCGTAGGAGTCATGGTCTTTACAGGATCCAGGACAACAGGAGCACTGGCATTGTCATTAGCTAGCAAGAAGATAACACCAGATACAAGGAGAGTGTCTTGGACACCAACAGTCACCCACTGAGAAACCATGTCGCTCCTCAAGAACATCCTACATAAAGGAACAGTGAATACACCACCGCCACCCTTCAATAATACATGCTCACCAGTATAAGCACTTTCCACATAGGGAAAAGCACCTTTCAACACTATACTAGGGCTAGCAGCGGTGTCTCTCAAGATCTGAACAGGGTACCGAATATCACTGGGCTCATCACTTGAGACACTCCCATCAAACATAAAGGGCTCAAGTAAATCTTCCTTTGAGTAAGAACTAACTGACTTACGGTCTAACTTCTCCAGCTGCACGAATGAAAGAACAGTCTTCCTTTTTCTTCCTGAGCTTAGAGCAATTAGCAATAGCGTGACCTATCTGTTTACAGTAGAAACAGATCATTTGATTCGTACTCTCAAACCTCGAATATTTTTGTTCCGAGCAACTGCAGACATTTACCTTACTTGAGGCAGATACCTTTGCAACTTCAAAGTTATTCTGCTTACCACCCTTGTCCATAGTTACATGACTTTGAAACATAACATTTTTAAGAGTCAACTCATAACTGTCTGCTAGAGCTGCTGCTCTTTGCACTTCTGTAACCTCTTTCTCTTCCAAATATAACTGAATGTCTCATGGAAGGGCTCTCTTAAATTGCTCTAAAATGATCAGTTCCATCAACTCTTCATAGGAGCTTCCCCTACTATTTCTTATCTATCTTTCAAACACCTAACAAAGACGGTACATAAATTCAATATATGACTGTGGCTCTAGTTTCCTTTCATTCCTAAATTTCACTCTGTAGTGTTCCGGAATCAATTCATAAACCTTCAAAATAGCCTCTTTAACCTCTTCATAACTTTCAAAATTTTCATCCGATAAAGACAAAAAGACTGACCTAGCTGCACCTTTAAACACAGTCTGAATCATTGCCACCCAGGATGGGTCATCCTTCTCAAACTGAGCTACTAGTCGCAAATATTTAGTGATGTCAAACAATGACTGATCACGGTCCTGAACACTGTCAATGTTGCTAAGCCTTGCTACTCATGCTCTACCTTACATCTCAAGGGTTTTTCACTTTTCCTTCTCCATGGCAAACTCATTTGTTCTCTCCTTTTCTCTTTCCTCATGTAACCTTAACTCATGTTCACGTTTTTTCTCCTCCATGGCTAACTCATTTTGCATCTCCAGCTTACGCAATTCTAAACTATTCCCAGTGTGCACACTAGTTACAGTGTCAAATATACGTAACTGAGGTGCTTCTTCCAAAATAATTTCTTCCCGCACCAACTCTATAAGCACAGCATTTTGTGTTGCTGACTTATGCTGACCCTTTTGAAAATTTCATAATAACTAGCAATCCTAATTCAGTCTGTTTTACATAACTGATCAGGACAAAGAGTCTCTAGTGAGGGATCATTAATGAATCTTTCCAGGGAAAACACGATGACTGACCAAATCAAATGACACGTCACTAGGTTACACACAAAACATCACAGTAGCAAAACAACAGAACACTAGATTAATATAAGTCACTCATAACACATTACACAGCAATGTCATATAATGATGGTGTTTGTTTCCAACTTGTAACTTGACAAATTACCCTTAGGCTCCCTGGTCGGGCCCCAATTATTTATGTTGTAAGAGTCCGTTTTCCTTACTTCAGATTTATTCTGTTTATTCTTATATATTTATTCTCTCTATTCTTCAATATTCTTTTCTTTACTTCATTTCTTGTTTCATATATAATATTGTATTTTCTGAATTCTATGACCTTGCTTTCTCTCAATTATATCCTGTTTTAGTAATATTCTAAACAATGGATTAGTCTGGGAAACCATGTCATTCTTATTATAACACTTATTATATTTACAAGGGTAGCCTGCCACCACCCAGACTTTTATTAGAATATAACATGTCTTAGTGAACTGTTAGGTAGCTTGCTAGTGAGCTTCTAGGCACGTGAGTTAAAGTTCTTTTCTGAGAACCAATGGGTAGAAGAAATAGAGCGGTGATACTTGTAGTTTATTTATCCAATATTTATTAACATATGGAGTGAACAAGATGTTAATTAATTACATTCATACAAGACTGGACCACTGAGGTCTTACATTTCACATAAGAAAATATTGTAGATCTTCATTTCTTGATTACAACATTACACACTCATAATATTACTTCATTGTCAAGACAGATGCTTATATAGCACACTTGACAAGATCCAAAATTAAAATATTATTAAACACATCATGTTAGTTCGTAATGAACAACCTGGCACTTTAACTAGAATTCAGTGGTAGTACACCTGGTTGGTGGACTCAACTCCTATACCAACATTACCACGGGTAACACCAACATTCATGGGTTTAATAATCAACCTGGGATAACTATATTTCTGCTAATTAATCCCCAATCATAGATACCAATACTGCTCAATACATATAACCAAGATCAATGGACCGCACAAGAGTCACAAGACGGAGTCCACTGTTCGCGGGAGTTGTTTACACAGACAGTTGAAGCTCGCTTGCAAGGAGCGCCCGGGGGTAGACTCGGTGCAGTGTCTACGCACGGTGTTCCCTGGGTAATCTTGTCCTCGGATTCTTATCTCGCCATATTAAAGACATCCTTCAAGAACCATCTTGCGCATAGGCGGCTACTTTACCTCGCTAGTGGTGACAACACAGACAGTGCCTAGAGATGCGTTGAGGAAGAGTCACGAGCGTGTGATTCTTCCTCCTGCATTCGTATATATGTGAGCCTTGGGCAGTTCCAGCCTACGCATACATACCAGAAAGGCTAATCTCACCAACAACAGAAATTCTATTCAACTTGGTCGCTGTACACTCAACTATGAAAATCAGTGTCACGGGTCAAGTGAATTTCTTATGTCTATTGTTATAATCTAATCAGAGATTGAGTTTGTCAGGAAAAAGTGAAATGGACGTTAAACACGCACTAACAACTCTACTTACTGGAAAACCACAAACCACAGCCAAGGAATTCTTCCTGGGGAGCCGTTAGGTCTTGGAGATTTGAAGTTTGACAGAATCTTTTCAGGAGATTAATGACTTTCTAAAATAGACAACTGACACTAACTAAACTACAAACATCAGATTCTCCGATGTTTGGGCATCAAAGTAATCTAACTTCAGTAGCACTTGGAAACTCATGGCTATCCCCAAGGACAATATAAGGATATGCCACTCATACTGACAGACTCGACACTCACTTACTTGACAAGTTTTACTAACAATAAGGACAGTTGAAGCTTTCAACATCACTCACAATGGATCTTGAATGTTCCAACTGAATTCAGACATATCTACGTTTCCTCAACATATGTAACCACAGTTGCAATTTCAAATTCTGTCATTATACTAAGGAATAACGAAGTCTTGGGTGCACTCTAGGATTGAGAGAAAACGGAGGACTCAGGCATCCTGAAGCGATGAGAAAACAGACTCCTCAGACGGGGAACTCAAATAAAGAAAGCATAGCTTCATGTATTGTAGGGTATTGAGCGTAATATGAATCGTCTGATTTTACGCTAACTGACGTGTACGACCGTGGTCATTACAATGTTATGACCATAGGGTAGATCATTACATAAACAAATCACTTAGTCTTTCAGATACAGGTATATTAATTTATGATTATATTCTTACCCCCAAGTTCCCCCAACAAAGGTCGAGTTAACAGGTCAAAACCAATACAATTCAATAAAGTTATGAACATATATTAACTTATTCCCACCACCACATATGTACATAAAATAAAATAAGTGAATGATAATAATACAACAGGATGTTTGGAAGTGGCTGAGTACGGACTGAAGGTCCAACAAAATCACACAAAATCAATATCAAGCAAAACAAATCTCAAAAGTCAAATGCCAACTCCCAAAACACCAGAGAGAGGGTATACTACTTAACTTAAAGACAGCTGTGCCTAGACTGACTAGAGTGTACCAATAGGTCACCGACGTCACCTCTCTACTGCCAAATACTGACGTAATATACTGTATCCTGATTGGCCAAAACATAAACTTTATCTAAATTACCTTTTGACATTAGTTCCACTTATCTAACCTGTATACAAACCTACTACAATAAAATATAATATACTCAAACATAATATATTAACTACACAAAGTAATAAACAAAGTTAATACTTAAATCATGAATCATTGAATGTGGACGAGTAATGAGCTAAACTGCTCGAGCTAACCACGCACCATCTGAACCATCGTATTTCATACCAAGAACAGAAACTTATGGCAGACATTCGTAACAATGTAGCTCCCCACATGTGCAACATCTGCTGGTCCCGTATCGGCCTCTCTAATCACCTCAGAACTCACTAATAAAGGTGATATCTTTAAAAACTCATATCATTGTATCATAGCTGGATGATCGTCATACTCGATTCTCAGTGACAGGAAAGTAGTAGTACAGTGGTCCCTCGGTTAACGAACGATTCGATTAACAAAATTTTGGTTAACGAATTACCACCCATAAGCATCTTCAATTCGGTTAACGCACAAAACTTCGATTAATGAAATCCTTACAACAAACACGTTTTGTTGTGAGCATCAGCTGATGGGCTAGTCTGCCAATTCAGTACCTGTAATCTGTGCTATGTTTACATTCGTTTCCAGTGGAGTAGATATCAAGAAAATTGTGCTCTTTAATATTTGTGCATTTTATATATTTAAATTATTGTTCATTCTAATATTCATCCATCCAAGCTTTTCTACATAAAGTTTTTCAACTATTATTTTTGGCTCGATATATGTAACTTTATTCATTTATTGAAACTCATTTACATGTACACACTGTCCTAAGGGAAAAGCTGTACTGTACAGTGGTCCCTCAGTTAACGAACACAATCCGTTCCAGCAGGTTGTTCGTTAACCGAAAAATTCGTTAACCGAAACCATTGTTTCAATGGGTTTTTGGGTAATTGGTTCCAGCTCACCGAAAATTGCCTAAATTCAGCAAAAATGGTAGAAAAATTCACTTACTTTGAGGTGTGTATGTAGAAGGCGCCTGGATGATGACGATAATGATGATGGGAATTAGAATGGGGGTGGAGGAGAAGGAAGAAGAGAAGGCATTGGGGTGGAAGAGAAGTCACCCCATGGCACCATTTCACCCATAAAATTTTAGTTCTCTTGGTGTATTTCAAGATTATTTTCTTTAAATCAACACTGCACTGCATTATATATTGTCAATATGTAAAATAACCAATAATTTGCTTGGAAACACAGAAAAAAAGCGTTTAGTTGAAGAGAGTCTCAAGCAAGATGTTACCTCCAGTGAAAACAGAGAGAAACTAACGCCTGTTTGTTGTGTTAAGAGGCTGGATGCCGCGCATTAAACTAGTCACTTTACCTTCAATTATGTTCAATAATTGTTAAAATGACTAAAAAATTGAATATTAAACTTTTAAAATTATTGAATAGTGTAAACTTCTTGATATTTACTAAAATAGTAAGGAATTTAAGCCCTAGAACCGATTAATGTATTGGCGGACTAATACTAAAGCTGGTTGACCGGCCAGTGCAAGCGAAAACATGTGGAGGTCGGTTCGTAAGAAATTCGTTTACCGAATTTTTGTTCGTTAACCGAATTTATGAATCTTATGGGAGGCAGTTCGTTAACCGAAATTTCATTAACCGAGGCGTTCGTTAACCGAGGAACGACTGTACATGTAATCAAAATAATGTACAAAATGATTACTGTACTAAAATTTCTGTCTAGTGCAAACTATCGCATGTTTACAATCAAATTAATCACTATCTTATAAGAATTCCAGCAATGTAAATTATATTCTCCCCAGTCACTTCTATGACATTTTATAAGCAAAAAACATAAACTCAAGCTAAAGGACATAAATAAACACATAAATACTTCACTAGACCTTTGGTGCTAACTGCCAAACATGTTGTATCGTACTGTATGTGGCCAGTTGTTAAACTTCTCTATGTTTGTCTATTTTCTTTTTGTTAGGCTCACATACATACATACATGTAGGAGATCTCGCACTAAGGATGGAGGTAAGAAGGGAAACTCACAATGCGTCTTCTGTATATATATATATTGTATGTACAGTGCAGTGCTAGGAGTTGCTGTGTGGTAAGGAGCTTGCTGAGAGGTCTTGTTGGTTGAGGAGCTTGTTGAGAAGTCATGTTGGTTTTAGAGCGTTGAGTAGAATGACCTTCATGGCTAGGCTGAGGAGTATTTATACGATTCTGCAGGATCAGCTGGAGAGGTGTGAAGTGAGTGGCGCTGCTGATTGGCTCAGTCCGAGAGTGAGGCCCAGTCTGTGGAACTCGCTGCTGATTGGCTGGTAAGCGGATGGCAAGTGATCAGTCAGTAGTTACAGGGGAGAGTATCCACTACAATGTCACTCTTTCCCCCCCCCTCCCTTCTCCCGCCCTCTCCTCCCTTCTCTCTCCCTCCCTCCCACCCTCTCCCTCCCACCCTCTCCCCTCCCTTCTCCCCCTCCCTTCTCCCCTTTCTCCCACCCTCTCCTCCCTTTTCCTCCTCTCCCCCACCCCAGCAAGAGTTTTGTGGTTACACAGTAGGCTTTAAGTTTTTATCTTATATAATATCACAGAGTCGAAAGTTGCGAATTCTTATTCAGGGACAAGTTGTTGGAGCTTCCAATAACTTGAGGACATAAACCACTGACTCTTCAGGCTTCTACGCCCTTGACTCTTCAGGCTTCTAAGCCCTTAACTCATGAGACATAAAGGCAAGCATGAACTTAGCATGCTTCCCTGTTGGGCGCTGTAAACGCTTCTGCGCTTCACCTTACACAATGATGTAGGGAGTGCCCAATAAACCCAAAAAAAAAAAAAAAAAAAAAATATCACAGACTAAAGTTAGGAGAATATAATTTTTATTGCTGGAATCCTTGCAAAGCAGTGAATAATTTGAATATAAACATCATACGGTACTAAAATTGTTATGTCTAGTGCAAATTATAGCTTGTTTATATTCAAATTAATCACTATCTTACAAGAATCTCAGCAATGTAAATTGTATTCTCCCAGGTCATTTCACTGACATTTTAAATTGAGAGAAGCTTAGTCACTTGAGGACTGTTAAATAAACACACATGAGACCTTCGGCTCCAACTGTCAAACATATCACCTCACTTCCTGCTCCCTCCCTCCCTCCCTCCCTCCTCCCTCCCTCCCTCCTCCCTCCCTCCCTCCCTCCCTCCCTCCCTCCTCCCTCCCTCCTCCCTCTCCTCCTCCCTCCCTCCCTCCCTCCCTTTTTCCTTCCTTCCTTCCTTTCCCTCTCCCCAAGCCAGGGTTTTGGACTTACAGTTTTTATCTTATATAATATCTCAGACTAAAGTTAGGAGAATATAATTTGCATAGCTGAAATCCTTGCACGACAGCGAACAATTTGAATATTATCGTCATATATTTTGCACAAGAGATAAAAATTAATCACCTGTATCACATTATAGTAGTGATTTAAGAGTACTACAGGTTCTACCTCTTTAGTCTGGCATTCTGTGGTCCGGAAACTCCCGTGGTCCGGAGCCATTTTAGTTTGCCCTATAGGTAGATAGGCATCTTTTTTTTATTATTTATCTGAATTATTATTACAGGTTGTACCTGTCTAGTCCGGCATTCTGTGGTCCGGAAACTCCCGTGGTCCGGAGCCATTTTAGTTTGCCCTATAGGTAGATAGGCATCTTTTTTTTATTATTTATCTGAATTATTATTACAGGTTGTACCTGTCTAGTCCGGCATTCTGTGGTCCGGAAACTCCTGTGGTCCGGAACGATTTTAGTTTGTCCAGTAGGTAGATAGGCAGCTTTTTTTTTTTTTTTTTTTTTTTTTTTTTTTTTTTTTTTTTTTTTTTTTTTTTTTACTTATCTGAATTATTATTATTATTACAGGAGTATTAAATTTTTGCCCCTCAGGCCCTAATGTGGGTCAGTGACCTATTCCCGGGTGGGCTAATCCCCTTAAAAAAAAAAAAAGCCGCGGGAAATTAAGGTTTGTTTACATCCGGCAGTTCGGCTGCTCTCTCTCTCTCTCTCTGCTTGTCTATACAGAGTACAACATTTAACCCTTCAATATATATGAGCAGTAAATAAGTGTTGCTTTCATATTCTTATGTAGAGTAATGACGATATATTTTCACATGTGCGCACTTACATACGAGCAGTCTCACTTTTTTTTTTTACCATTAATGGTTAGCTACTTATATTGTTCCATTTATTAACATTAAATAACATTACAGGTACTTCAAGCAACCATATTCATTTTTTACATTAATTTTACTACAGCTAAACTCAGGGTCTTATTTTCTTCAGTTTTATATGTAGAACCAATCAGTCACTGGTTTCGTAAGCTTTAACATAAACAATGCCGGCAGCGGTCTCGTCTCCTCTAATATTCCACATATTATTAATAAATTGTATTGTTAATTTTGCACACACGTACATTAATTCAATAAAAACAAATTCAGAAACATTAATTAAAATATATATGAACAGTAAATAAGTGTTGCTTTCATAATCTTATGTAAAGTAATGACGATATGTTTTCACGTGTGCGCATGCGCACTTACATATGCGATCTCTCTTTTTCTTTACCATTATCGTTAGCTACTTCTATTGTTCCATTTATTAACATTAAATAACATTACTTAAAACAACCATATTAATTTTACTACAGTTACAACCAAGGTCTTATTTTCTTCAGTTTTATATGTAGAACCAGTCAGTCACTGGTTTTGTAATCAACGAAAACAATGCTGTCATTTCCTCATGTGTTTTAATTTTCTACGTATTATTAATGAATTGTATTGCTCATTTTGCACATATAAACATTAATTCAATAAAAAAGACATTCAGTAATAAACAATAATGAATCTTTTGTACATAAGAGAAATGACGCTGTTTACACGATCATGCACGTCGTCTGCACATTGGCGGGCCGTTCAAACCCGTCGAAATTCAAGTTTCCGCCGTCAAAATTTTTATTTATTTATTTTTTTGTGTGTTCCAGTAAAATACGTTAAGAATTAAAAACTCGCGAAATTTGAGAAGCTACTATACGACATTTAACCCTTCAATATGTCTTCAAAGAGACCAAGACGCAGAGAAAGTGGTGCTAGTGCTTCCAGGCATAAGCACAAGTCACTATCTATCCAGGAAAAGGGTGAATTTCCATGGTCCGGCAATTTCCATGGTCCGGTACCGGTCAGGTCCCGAGGTTGCCGGCCTAGAGAGGTACAACCTGTATTATTACAGGAGTATTACATTTTTGCCCTTCAGGCTCCAATGTGGGTCAGTGACCTGTGCCCGGGTGGGCTAATCCCCGTAAAAAACAACAACAACAAAGCTGCGGGAAATTAAGGTTTGTTTACATCCGGCAGTTCGGTTGCTCTCTCTCTCTCTCTCTCTCTGTTTGTCTATACAGAGTACAACATTTAACCCTTCAATATATATGAACAGTAAATAAGTGTTGCTTTCATATTCTTATGTAGAGTAATGATGATATGTTTTCACATGTGCGCACTTACATACGCAATCTCACTTTTTTTCTTTAACATTAATGGTTAGCTACTTATATTGTTCCATTTATTAACGTTAAATAACATTACTTCAAACAACCATATTAATTTTTACATTAATTTTACTACAGCTACAACCAGGGTTCTTATTTTCATGTTTTATATGTAGAACCAATCAGTCAATGGTTTTGTAAACATTAACGAAAACAATGCTGGCAGCCGTCTCGTCTCCTCGTGTGTTTTAATATTCCACGAATTATTAATGAATTGTATTGTTCATTTTGCACACACAAACTTTAATTCAATAAAAAAAATCAGAAGCATTAATTTAAACATATATGAACAGTAAATAAGTGTTGCTTTCATATTCTTATGTAGAGTAATGACGATATGTTTTTCACAAGTGCGCACTTACATACGCGCAGTCTCACTTTTTTTCTTTAACATAAATGGTTTGCTACTTTTATTGTTCTATTTATTAACATTAGATAATATTACTTAAAACAACCATATTAATTTTTTACATTAATTTTACTACAGCTACAACCAGGGTCTTATTTTCTTGTTTTATATGTAGAACCACTCAGTCACTGGTTTTGTAATCAACAAAAACAATGCTGTCTCATTTCCTCGTGTGTTTTAATATTCTACGTATTATTAATGAATTGTATTGCTCATTTTGCACACATAAACATTAATTCAATAAAAAAGACATTTAGTAATAAACAATAATGAATCTTTTTGTACATAAGAGAAATGACACTGTTTACACGATTATGCACTCCTAAACGTTGGCGGAACGCTCAAACCCGTCGAAATTCGAGTTTCCCCCGTCAAAATTTTAAGTTATGTAGTGGGTTTTTTTGTGTGTCCAAATAAAAAATGTTGAATTAAAAACTCACGAAATTTGAGAAGCTACTGTATGACATTTAACCCTTCAATATGTATTCAAAGAGACCATGAAGCAGTGAAAGTGGTGCTAACGTAACCGCAAGTCACTATCTGTCCAGGAAAAGGGTGAATTTCCATTGTCCGGAAATTTCCATGGTCTGGCACCGGTCAGGTGCCAAGGTTGCCGGACTAGAGAGGTACAACCTGTAGTGTATATGTGATTTATATAGTGATTTAAGGGCGATTTAGGGGAATTTTAGAAGTGTTTCTGACTTTATGCGTTATTGGCTTTACTTTGTATGTACTTTTCTGTGAGCTTGAACCAATTACCCAATATCCCATTGAAATAATGAATTCACTAAACGAAATTTTCGGTTAACGAATGACTCTGTGGAACAAATTGTGTTCGTTAACCGAGTGACCACTCCTTGTAGTAGTATGTGAATGATAAAAGTCAAGCTTTCACTTTTTTTATTTATTCTTTTTTTTATTCTCAGGTCCTTGACTTTGTAATGTTTTGACTGCTATGAATCCTTTTGAAGAATTAGCACTTTTGAGAAACAAAAGACCAGTTATTATTATTATTATTATAGTAAACCCTCGAAGATTTGGACCTTGTAAATCTGGATTTCGGAAGATTCGGACAAAATATGTGGGGGCTCTGGGCTAGGAAGCCTCCTTAAGAAGCCTTCCCAAAACATGGTGAAGGTAGTTTTAGGCTTAAAGTTATTATCTAATAAAAGGTCATAGACTAAACTTCGCAGAATATAACTTGCATTGCTGAAATCCTTGCAAGATAGCGAATGATTTGAGTATAGTCATCACATAGTTTACACAAGAGATGAAAAATTTAGTCCTTTAGTGTTGTACATTTAAGTAAAAGTTTTTAATTCGTATTTTCTGGTAGATATACGTAGCTTTCTTCATTTATTTTTACTCATTTACATGCACACACACCATCCTAAATACATATTGTGAAAAAAGGTAAAATAAATAATTGTTCTGAGGGTAAAACTGTACTGTACTCAAATGTACTAAATAATTACTAAAGTTTTTCTGTCTAGTACAAGCTATAGTATTTTATACTTAAATTAATCACTATCTTACAAGAATTACAGCAATGTAAGTTATTTTTTGCTATGTCAATTCAGTGACATTTTATATGCAAAAAACTTAAGCTCCCTCTATATGACATAAATAAACACATTTTGTTAATTCACCGGAAGATCCGGACAATCAGCTTGGGTAATTTTTTTTTATTTTATTAAAATGTTTTAAAATTTTTTTGCTGACTCTTCACAAATAAATATTGCACTCACATACACATCAGGAATACATTTTATTGGTACATTATTTTGATTAAAAACAGACATTATTGTTAATTATAAAATATTAAAAGTAATGTTGTTATTCTTCAGGTCTCCACTAATAAACCAAGATTTCATTTTGCCACACTGTCATGGAGAAACTCCAGTTTGGAGTGATAGTAAGTGGTCAGGAGCAGCGAATAATCTTCATACTTGTGATGAAGGAATTTTCACTCTACCAATTAGCTGGATGAAAGAAGTAACAAGCACCTTACAAGGAAAACTTTTCTGCCCAAAGTGCCAGGCTAAGGTTGGAACCTATAATTGGTGTGCAGGTAAGAATTCAGTACTACAGGTTGACAATCCCTTATCCGAAATCCTTGGGGCCACATGCAATTCGGATTTCGTAATTTTTCGGATTTCAGAATGGTTAGGTTAGGTTTGATTTTTTTTTTTTTTTTTTTTTTTTTTTTTTTTTTTTTTTTTGGGGTTAGCCAGGCACATGTCACTGACCCATTGGGTCCTGGGGGCAAAAATGTAAAAATAGTCATAATTATAATAGCAATATAAATTCATGCACACTTTTTTACTTTTGCTCTTCGCCACTGATCGACATTGGCATCAGAAGCGTCAGTCCTGACTCTTTTCGCTTTATATTCTTCACCCAAAATTGGCTAGCTTCTTGCATCCAGGCGGAAATCGATCACGTCTCTATCGCACTGTTGGCAAATACTGGGCATGCACACGGCTCCTGAATGTGCCTGAGTCGCTCGGTATTTGTTCGTCATGCAGAAAGAGCTCACCAGTGCCGTCTAACCTTTCCTGTTAGATTGTTCCAGAGTTTACAACCCTCACTCCGAAAAAGTTTTCCTCCACGGTTTTCGAGACTTGCAGCTTCTTCAATCTTGAGCTGCGCAGGCCCTTGGCCAGGCAGTCCGCCAGCTCCAAGTAAGGACACTCAACTGAGTAGTGCCCCCTGAGATGCGTATAAACCTCAACTAGGTCCCCCCTTGCCCGTCTGTAGTATAAGCTAGGCAAGTTCAGGCGCTCCAATCTCGCAGGGTAGCTGAGATGCCGAAGTGCAGGCACCAGCTTGGTGGCCCTCCTTTGAACATTTTCAACCAACTGACAGTCCCTAGCATATCTCGGGGACCAGATGGGGTGACAGTACTCCAGATGGGGAAGCACTTCACTCCTGAAGATCGTCACGAGGGACGGACCGTCTAGATATCTGAGCGACGCTGTATAGACCTAATAATTTATTTGCCTGATTACCTTCTTCTCACAATGGCCCGACTGACTCATTGTCGCGCCACCCCTGGTCCTTCTCACACAGAGTCTCAACTATTTTGACTTTCTTCAAGGTCGTGTTTCTCACTTTTGATCTTTTCTTCATTCTTGTATTCTTTATTATTATTATTACAGTATTATTGTTGTTATATTATTATTATTATTATTATTATTATTATTTTTATTATTATTTTATTATTATTATTATTATTATTATTATTATTATAATTATTATTATTATTATTATTATTATTATTATATTTTTGTGTATTTTTTTGATAAATTTTATTTACTATGAATAATTATTATTATTGTTATAATTATTATTACATATTCACCCCCCAGCCCCAATGTGGGTCAGTGACATGTGCCTGGGTGGGCTGATCCCTGTAAAAAAAAAGAAAAAGAAAAAAAGAAAAAAAAGTTTTGCTCCTCAAAAAACTTTCGGTTTTCAGAGGTTTTCGGTTATCGGAATTTCAGATAAAGGGTTGTCAACCTGTAATACTTTTAATTTATCTTCATGGCTAGTGTTTATTGGACATTTGTTTTGAAATTTAAGTTTCAATAATTTTTCTCCAACTTAACCCTTAAGCCCGGGGTTAGTGTGCAGCTGGCAGTACCCTACACCTGGGGGTAAATGGAGAAAAATCAATTTTTCCAAAAATAATTTTTAACCTTTTAAATGATAAAACAATAAAAAATAAGTAAGAAAAACTATATGTGGACCCTATAGAAACTTCCCTAGCCGCACGTAGGGAGAGAGGAGGAGGGAAGATAAGGAGACTGTGTTGGTTTGACAACTGACGCTCGTGGTCCCTCAGCACTTAGCTGCTATTTTTAGCTTGCCTTTGTGTCTGAGGTGGCCAATAATACATATATTTACTGATCTTAATAATTATTTGCTGTAAATAATTCATTCAGAATATACTGTATTTTATTTGCATTATTTTTCCTAAAAAGTGCTTGGCAACACTCATCAGTAGGTCACCAGTCTGCCTGTCTGTCTGTGTTTGGTGGAGCAAGTATTGAATAAAATAATAATAATCCCACAAATAAATAAATTTATAACATAATCATAGCATTATTTTCCGGTAATACTACACTACAATACAACTACACTACTTTTATCAATATTACTTTATTACAACATGATAAAATGAACAAACAATGAAAATGAAACAAACAAATGTAGGTAATTATGTTCAGGAAGCTTCCCTGTGGCTGAGCGTGTGGCGTGACAAGCAAATAGTCACACTGGAACCTGATAACCCGGGCTGGGCATTTAAACAGTGGCGGGAATAGGCAGACATTCTGGAATGTCACCCGGGGCGAGCTGGTCGGATGTTCTGGAACGTAACCCGGAACCTAAGGGTTAACCCTTAAGCCCCGGGTTAGGGTGCCGCTGGCAGTACACCCCACCCGGGGGTAAATCAAGAAAAAGACTTTTTTTTTTTAAACAGTTTTTGTGATATACAGTGAACCCTCGCTTTATGCGGTTTCACTTTACGCGTTTCTACATTTACGCGGTACCCTGCCAGAACCGGAATTCCCACTTTATGCGGTGCATCTACTCATATACGCGGGTGAAGTATAATTTTTTTATTTAGCTCATAAAATTCATACAAATTACCCGGCCAGAATATAATTTACATTGCTGAAATTCTTACAATTTGATGATCATTTTGAATATAAGCATCATAGATTTTGCATTAGACATACAAATTTTAGATCTAATGCAAGTACAGGTTGTACCTCTCTAGTCCGGCAACCTCGGGACCTGACCGGTGCCGGACCATGGAAATTCACCCTTTTCCTGGATAGATAGTGACTTGTGCTTATGCTTGGAAGCACTAGCACCACTTTCTCTGCATCATGGTCTCTTTGAAGACATATTGAAGGGTTAAATGTCGTATAGTAGCTTCTCAAATTTTGCGAGTTTTTAATTCTTAACGTATTTTATTGGAACATGTAGATATATGAGACGAATGTGGCTGTAATATGTAACTCTGTACTATTTACCATTATTGATTCAGGTCTCTGTATTATATGCTTTATAATCATACTCCCTTTTGTCACCAAGTGTTAGTTCAGGCTTTGGGCACATGCGCGCTGTACGTGCATGCGCAGAGAGAGATACCCAGAGAGATTCCAAGACAGGACGCTGTTTACCCCTGTCTTAACTCCTTTTTGTGTTAGTACCAGAAATAGAACTTATGGACTTGACATCAGTGTGTTTCCTTTACCCCTGAGTGTAAGGACCACCTGAGTCTCCCACAGAACACAAAAAAAAATAAATACAGTAAAAAAAAATTTCTATGGCGGAAACTTGAATTTCGGCGGGTTTGAACGGCTCGCCAACGTGCAGACGACGTGCAGAATCGTGTAAACAGCGTCATTTCTCTTATGTACAAAAGATTCATTATTGTTTATTGCTGAATGTCTTTTTTATTGAATTAATGTTTATGTGTGCAAAATGAGCAATACAATTCATTAATAACACGTAGAATATTAAAACACACGAGGAAATGACACAGCATTGTTTTTGTTGATTACAAAGCCAGTGACTGACTGGTTCTACATATAAAACTGAAGAAAATAAGACCTTGGTTGTAGCTGTAGTAAAATTAATATGGTTGTTTTAAGTAATGTTATTTAATGTTAATAAATGGAACAATAGAAGTAGCTAACTTATTTACTGTTCATATATATTTTAATTAATGTTTCTGAATTTGTTTTTATTGAATTAATGTGTGTGTGTGCAAAATTAACAATACAATTTATTAATAATACGTGGAATATTAGAGGAGGCGAGACGGCTGCCGGCATTGTTTATGTTAAAGCTTACATAACCAGTGACTGATTGGTTCTACATATAAAACTGAAGAAAATAAGACCCTGATTTTAGCTGTAGTAAAATTAATGTAAAAAAATTAATATGGTTGTTTGAAGTACCTGTAATGTTATTTAATGTGAATAAATGGAACAATATAAGTAGCTAACCATTAATGGTAAAAAAAAGTGAGACTGCGCGTATGTAAGTGTGCACATGTGAAAACATATCGTCATTACTCTACATAAGAATATGAAAGCAACACTTATTTACTGCTCATATATATTGAAGGGTTAAATGTTGTACTCTGTATAGACAAGCAGAGAGAGAGAGAGAGCAGCCGAACTGCCGGATGTAAACAAACCTTAATTTCCCGCGGCTTTTTTTTAAGGGGATTAGCCCACCTGGGCATAGGTCACTGACCCACATTGGGGCCTGAGGGGCAAAAATTTAATACTCCTGTAATAATAATAATAATTCAGATAAGTAAAAAAAAAAAAAAAAAGCTGCCTATCTACCTATTGGACAAACTAAAATCGTTCCGGACCAGGAGTTTCCGGACCACAGAATGCCGGACTAGAGAGGTACAATCCGTATTTTGTTTACTCAGAGCAAATATGTTTTCTTTTGTGCAAAATATATGACGTGTATATTCAAAATATTCCTGGTCTTGCAAGGAATCCAGCAATGTCAATTATATTATCCTAACTTTAGTCTGAGGTATTATTTATTACTAAAAATGTAAATATACTGTTATAACCCAATCATTTCTCTGGTAGGGAGGGAAGGTGGGGGTGAGGGGTTGGGAGGGAGGGAGGGAGGGAGGGAGGGACCCAGGGAGCAGGTGGGAAGAGGGGGGGAGGTGGGGTATTTTGATTGACAGATGGTATTTGGGTAAGTATATTTTGTTTATTTATTTAAGGCAAATGTTTTAGCTCATAAAATTCATACAAATTACTGGGCCAGAATATAATTTACATTGCTGGAATTCTTACAATTTGATGATCATTTTGAATATAAACATCATGGATTTTGCATTAGACATACAAATATTAGATCTAATGTAAGTATTTTGTTTACTCTGAGTAAATTTGATATCTTTTGTGCAAAATATATGACATTTATATTCAAAATATTCCTGGTCTTACAAGGAATCCAGCAATGTCAATTATATTATCCTAACTTTAGTTTGAGGTATTATTTATTACTATACCTTAAAATCTAGTGGTTTTCCCCCAAACATTTCTCAGAGAGGGAAGAGCCAGCGAGTGTGAGAAGAGGGGGAGGGAGTTGAGTCCATTATTTGAATAGACATTAACTTGGCGACTGTATTTCTTTATTTCTCTTAAATATTAATTGTGTGCATGTACCATCATAAAATTAAGATGTTATTTTTACTAGAACATAGGTACAGTGGGGGTATGCTATAACGAACGGATCCTACTACGAATATTCCTATAACGAATGGTTTTACCTATAAAATTGATAATGCTATAACGAACGAAACTCCTACAACGAACATTATAAATTTTTTTTTTTTTTTTTTACTAATTTATTGTTTCTGTATTACAAGTATTAATGGTATTCTTTATTTAAAGGGTTTAGATGCATATTTATGCACTTTTTTACAATTTTTACAATTTAATATTATATTTTTCAGTGTTAAGTGGTTGTATGTGGGGGCCTGGAACGGATTAATCCTATAACGAACGAATGCTATAACGAACAAGGTTCTAGAAGCAATTAGATTCATTATAGCATACCCCACTGTATTGTGTCGGAAAAAATGGAGTTTGGGGGTCAGCCGGTCTCTATTTCATTTAATCCCATATGTTATGTTGTTCACTTTACGCATTTCTCGCTTTACGCGGGCCTCCGTGGGTTCAATTCACCGCATAAAGTGAGGGTTCACTGTACAGTATTACCCCGCTTTACATGGTTTCACTTTCCGCGATTTCTCATTTACGCGGTACCTTTCCAGAACCGGACTTTCACTTTTTGTGGTGCATCTACTCATATACGCGTGAAGTATAATTTTTTTTTTTTTTTATTTAGCTCATAAAATTCATACAAATTACCCGGCCAGAATAAAATTTACATTGCTGGAATTTTTACAATATGATGATCATTTTGAATATAAACATCATGGATTTTGCATTAGGTATACAAATTTTAGATCTAATGTTATAATTTGGTTTACACAAAGCAAGTATTGTATCTTTTGTGCAAAATATATGAAGTTTACATTCAAAATATTCCCTGACCTGCTAGGAATCCAGAAATGTCAATTATATTATCCTAACTTTAGTATGAGTTATTATTTATTACTAAAAATGTAAATTACTATTTTCTCCCAAAGCTTCTCTGGTAGGGAGGGAAGGTGGGGGGGGAGGGAGGGAGGGACCGACCCAGCTAGGGCCGAGTATTTTGATTGACAGATAGTGTCCTTGAAGAATATTTCTTTGTTTATTTAATGAAGATATATGTTTTAGCTCATAAAATTCATACAAATTACCCAGCCAGAATATAATTTACATTGCTGGAATTCTTACAATTTGATGATCATTTTGAATATAAACATCATAGATTTTGCATTAGACATACAAATTTTAGATATAATGTTTACTCTGAGTAAATATGTTATCTTTTGTGCAAAATATATGACATTTATATTCAAAATATTCCTGGTTTTACAAGGAATCCAGAAATGTCAATTATATTATCCTAACTTTAGTCTGAGGTATTGTTTATTACTAAAAGTTAAAATCTAGTTTTTTCACCCAACATTTCTCTGGTAGGGAGGGAAAGTGGGGGGTGGGGGGCAGGGTTGGGACCGACCGACCATCTGGCGCGGTTGGAAGAGGGAGGGAGGCAAGTTGGGGTACTTTGATTGACAGATAGTGTCGTGAAGAATATTTTTTTTTATTAACTGAAGATATTTGTTTTAGCTCATAAAATTCATACAAATTACTGGACCAGAATATAATGTGCATTTCTGGAATTCTTACAATTTGATGATCATTTTGAATAAAAACATTATCGATTTTGCATTAGACATACAAATTTTAGATCTAATGTAATAATTTGGTTTACACAAAGCAAGTATTTTATCTTTTGTGCAAAATATATGACGTTTACATTCAAAATATTCCCTGACTTACAAGGAATCCAGAAATGTCAATTATATTATCCTAACTTTAGTCTGAGGTATTATTTATTACTAAATGTTAAAATCTAGTGTTTCACCCAATCATTTCTCAGAGAGGTAGGGGCCAGTGAGCTGGGAAGAGGGGGGGGGGGATGTGAGTCCATTATTTGAATGGACATTAACCTGGCGACTGTATTTCTCTTAAATATTAATTGTGTGAGCATACCATCATAAAATTTAGATGTTATTTTTACAACAACATAGGTATTGTGTCGGAAAAAGTGGAGTTTGGGGGTCGGGCCAGTCTCTATTGGAATTAATCCCATATGTTCTGTTGTTCACTTTACGCGGTTTTCACTTTCCGTGGTACCCTGTGGGTTCAATTGACCGCGTTAATCGGGGTTCTACTGTAGTCCATAATGTGACATCTAGCTTTATACCTAGGTATGTTAATGCCTAGCAATGAATCGCCAGGCCAACATACAGACAATTATAACATCTGATAATTGTGATTTGGCCCCTGGCATTTAATTGCAATTCTCAAAACCCCCTCCTTCATCCCCCACCATACGCATCACGACCTTCATCTCTTGCCTCAGAGCGAGCAGTAAATAAAAGTCAACTCTCGAGGGGTGGAGATGGGTGGGTTTTCAGCGTCGCATTCCGAGCTATATCACAAAAACTGGTTTTTGGAAAAAAACGGCTTTTTGTTCAAGCTGGAATGCGACGTCAGCAAGAATATCTGAGCAGGAGGTGTAGAGGGAGGTGACTTTTCATACAAGGCTCCGCTGACTTAGGTCCAGATTATGTTATAAACCGTTTGAAATATTTCCAAAATTAGGAACATTTACCAGAAGGTAAAATGTTAATTTACTCAAAAAGGATACTCAATTTATTCTGATGAGGAAGAAGGTCCTGGTTGTGGAGATTGAGTAGGTGGGGGAGGGGAACCCAGCACCACCATATTTGAAGCATCTCAGAGAGATAGATGAAGATTGCTGTCTTTGAAACTTTTTGAAGATCTCCAAAAGCCCATCTCCTTGATCTGACCGAGACTCATATGCTGCGGAAAGGCCACAGACCCTGCATATTTCCTAGTGTCATGTGCCAAAAATTTCTTGCCAGGGTCTGCTTGATTCACTAATTGAGATAAGGATTTTGTCATTTGACTAGGAGATAATTTCTCATCATCCCTTGATGAGAAAACATAGGGGCCTCGATTAGGGAATTTGGTTAACCATTCCTGAAGATTTTTAACTGGGCTCAATATATGAGGAACCCTTGTTTCATCCATTAGACGTTTTATCCTAATAGGTTGAGCTTGGAAGTCTTCCCTTTCATTTTTTCTTAGGATCTCCATAGGAAAATACAAGTCAGAACATACCAGTAATGATGGATTATTGTAAATTGAAATCAGTTGAAACCCGTTGCTATTGCTAGAAGGAAAGCTGCCTTCTGGAGTAATTTATCCCTGTTCAGATTTATATTGTAATTAGGCCCCATAAGAAGATTAGTAACTTTTTCCAGAGACCAAGGCGGGATTCTCTTGGGACGAGGAGGTCTCTGAATGAAAAAAGGACGATCACAGCATTTGATAAATCCTTGGGTTCAAAGTAATATTTAAACCCCAAGCCAGGGGGTCAATCCATGCTGATTTATAAGATGCAATTGTCGATCCTTGAAGGCCTTTAACTCTGAACAGAAATTCTAAAAATTCTAACACAACTGTTTCCGATAATGATTCTGGAGTTGCTAACTTGATAAATTGTTGAAAAAGATTCCAAGCTTTCTCATATTGAATAGAAGTTTGGGGTCTATGACCTGCTAATACTTGGTTAGCTATATTGGGATTACCCAACAACCTATTTAAACTTTTTTTTGAGAGACCCCAAGCTTCAAGTGCCAAGGATATCTCGAACTGAAAATGTAATACATGGTCTAGACATCCTTGTTCCAACTGTAGCGGGTTCGGGCACAAGTCCAGCAGATCCAGGCACCAAGGTTGTAGGATCCAATATGGTGCAATTAAGAGGACCTTGCCTCGGTAGGATCTGAGTTTGTGAACCACTTTGGGCAATATTTTCACAGGTGGGAACAGATAGATTGAATTCCAAAGGTTCCAATCTAAGAGTAGGGCATTTCCTAGAAAATTTGACCCTGCCAGATATGCATAAATTGGCTTCTTGTTTTTTTTTAGGGAGGCAAACAGATCTATCTGTGGAGTTCCAAACTTCTTCAGTAGACAATGGAACTCCGATACCTTTAGGGACCATTATGTTTCTGTCGATATTTGCCGGAGACGTAACAGCACATCTGCCCAATTGTTTTGTACTCCTGGTATATAAGTTGCTTTGAGGTAAAGTGTTTGTGTTACACAAATACTGAAAATTTTTTCTGACAGTTGTAGAAGGGGCCAAGAACTTGTTGATCCTTGATGATTGAGACAAAACACTGCTGTTTTGTTGTCCATGGCAAACAGGTTCGTCATATTCTGTAAATTTGGGTTTGCCGACAAAAAGAATAGGACCACTGCTAATTCTTTTGTATTTATGTGTTTGTCCCAAAGGATGTTGCTCCACTTCCCTTGACTGAATTCCCCTTTTGAAGAATGGTATCCCCATCCTGTTTTGGACACATCCGTACAAACGACCAAACCTGTTTGAGGCGGAACCCAGGGAGAAGGACCGATTAGATTGTCCAAGTTTGTCCACCATAACAGATGATTCTTTATCTGAATAGGGAGAGAAGAAGCAACATTTCTGTTTTTGCGAAGCAACTTCGAGCCCAGATGAGATAGTTGCTTTTCCTTAACTTTCCAAATGGAACCACTATTATAGCAAAATTCAACAGACCCAGAAGTTTTTCCCAATCGTGCCAAGAAACCTTGTGCTTTACACAAAAGGCTTCCACTTTGTTTATCAAATCTGTTACTTTTGTTCCTGGTAAACTGACTGACTGCTGATTTGTATCCCATTGGAGACCTAACCAATTCAACTTTTTTCATGATATTAAATTTGATTTGACCTGGTTTATCTTTAAACCAAGGTTTTGAAATAGTACTAGTGTACGTTGGGTCGCCCTTTGACAATCTCCGAAAGAGTTTCCCATTATCAGCCAATCGTCTAGATAAGCAAAGGTTCTTATGCCCTCCTTCGCAAGGATCTATCTGGGAATGTTCGCCAGTTCTGTAAAGACTTTTGGGACAATTGTCAGGCCGAATGGCATCACTGTGAATTGATAACTTAATTCCCCTACTTTGAACACAAGAAATTTTCTGTACCTGGGAGCAACAGGAATGTGATAATAGGCATCTTCGAGATCCACTTTTGAGATCCAAGCATTGGGCGGAAGCAGACGCCTTAGATGGTTGTAAGTGAGCATCTTGAAACTTCTTTTGGTAATAAATTTGTTTAGGATTGAAAGATCCAAAATCCACCTTAATTTGTCGCTGCCTTTCTTTGGGACTGGGATTAGAATAAGCGAGACATGAAACATTTCTCTGACTGCAAAAGTTCTATGACACCCCTGTTTAATAGTTGAATTACAAATTTTGTAAGTAATGGGGTTGGTTTTTTTTACCCTTTTTTGGAAACGCCAGGGGAGGGCGACTCAACCAAGTCCATGTGAGACCCCCGTTGATTGTCTTGTAAGCCCATATGGAAGAAGTCCAACTGTTCTCCCAACCCCCTAGACGACCCAGCTCTCTGGCTTCATTGGAAGGGAGTAGTTGCTGAGGTGGTGGAATAAGGTCTCCTTCTGCTTCTGAACAAACGGCCACCTCTATTACGTCTTTGATTATTTCCTCCTCTAAAATTTCCCATAGGTTGATAACTGAACCGACCAGCTGGTCCCGTTCCCCTGTAAAACCTTCCTTTCCTAGGTTTCCGAAAGGTCTGAGGACTCCTGGGGACATTAATACAGTGGGGTATGCTATAACGAACGGATCCTACTACGAATATTCCTATAACGAATGGTTTTACCTATAAAATTGAGAATGCTATAACGAACGGAACTCCTACAACGAACGCGGATGAATGCGGGACTATTTCGCCTGGCGCATGAATATTGTTGTACCGCGACCCACAACAAGAGTGTCAGGCGCCATCTTTGTCTCATTGTGTAGCCAGTGCACCACTGTTATTGTTGAAATTTCGTCTTTTGATGTGGAAATAGAGTTATTTGTATAAATATTTTGTTATACAAGTGTACAATTGTGACAATGAATCGTTCAAAGCGAGTAAGAAAGCTCATAACTCTTGAAACTAAGTAAGAAATCATAAAGCAACGTGAGGAATGGAACAAGCATTGCGAAACTTAGTGATGAGTATGGGATTGCTAAATCGACTATATGTACGATTTTAAAGAATAAAAAGGAGTTGAAAACTGTGCAAGTGACTAAGGGAATCTCTAGACTTAGCAAAGCAAGGTGTAATGTGATTGAGGAGATGGAAAATTTACTCTTAGTGTGGATAAAGGAGAAAGAAATGGCAGGTGATAGCATTAGTGAAGCTATAATTTGTGAGAAGGCCAGACAATTGTTTGAGGACCTTAAAGCCAAGACTCCCAGTGCAAGTGATAGTGATGTGCCAGTGTTTAGGGGTACCAAGGGGGTGGTTTACTGGTTTCAGAAGGAGAAATAAATTACATAGTGTTGTGAGACATGGTGATGCTGCTAGTGCAGATAAGGAAGCAGCTAAGGAACACCATGACATTTTTTTTAATATTATTAAAGAGGGAGGCTTTGTTTCTCAGCAGGTATTCAACTGTGATGAAACTGGACTTTTTTGGAAAAAAATGCCTCGCCGTACATACATTACCAAGGAGGAAACTTCTGTCCCTGGCCATAAGCCAATGAAAGACAGGCTTACCCTCCTTCTTTGTGCTAATGCTTCTGGTGACTGCAAAATAAAGCCACTCCTTGTGTACCATGCAGAAAACCCCAGAGCTTTCAAAAACATTAGGAAGACCCGCCTTGGTGTTATGTGGCGGTCAAACCCAAAGGCTTGGGTGACCAGGAATTTATTCTCTGAGTGGGTGATTGAGGTGTTTGGACCCAGTGTTCGGGAATACCTCAGGGAGAATAATCTTCCACTGAAAGCTTTGTTGGTGATGGACAATGCACCAGCCCACCCTCCTAATTTGATGGTTGAATTGCCAGAGGAGTTCAACTTCATCACTGTGCACTTCTTGCCACCCAACACAACACCTCTCATCCAGCCCATGGATCAACAGGTAATTTCTAACTTTAAGAAGCTGTACACAAAGGCACTGTTTAGAAAATGTTTTGCGTCCACTTCTTCCAGTGATGTTAGCTTGAAGGAATTTTGGAAGAGTCACTTCAATATAGCAGACGCTGTTTTTTTAATTACCTGAGCCTGGAAAGAGGTTACTGTGAGGTGTCTTTGTGCTGCTTGGAGGCCATTGTGGCCTGAATGTGTCCTTCAAAGAGACTTTGAAGGCTTCAAAGAGTTAGAAGAAGAAGCTGTTGTTCATGAAATTGTGTCTCTGGGCAATTCCATGGGCCTGGAAGTGGATGATGATGATGTTGAGGAGTTGGTGGAAGAGCACAGTAAGGAACTGTCCACTGAGGAGCTGCTTGAGCTTCACAAAGAACAAAACGAGACACTGAAGCGGAGCTTAACTTCTGAGGAGTCAGGGGAGGAGGAGGAGGAGGACAAGGAGGAAAGCCGCATCATTCCAGCCAAAGATCTCAAGGAAGCGTTCTTTTGCTGGAGCAAACTGTCCAAACTTGCTGAGGATTATCATCCTGATGTTGGTTCCGTGCAAAAGGCCATCAGTGTGTTTAATGACAATGTTATGAACTACTTTTGGAAGGTCCAGAAATCAAGGTTGAAGCAGTCAACCCTGGATTCCTTCTTTACAAAGGTAACAAAAGAACCTACAGACAAAGTGCCTGTGAGACAGTCACCAAAGAGGGCTAGGAAGGATGACTCCTCTCCTTCCACCTCTTCTCCATAAGTCTCTCCTCCCCCCTCCCCCTCTGCCTACTGTCCTGCATGCTGAACAACACTAAGGTAAGATAAAGTACCGTATTTTTTACATTTTCCACAGAATTTTTTCAGAGTTAAGTATTTGGGGGCCTGGAACGGATTAATCCTATAATGAATGAATGCTATAACGAACGAGGTTCTAGAACCAATTAGATTCGTTATAGCATACCCCACTGTATTAATAGTATTCTCAAAAGATGATCTATATTTAATCAATGATTGTTCATCAAACAAAGCAGGAGAAAGAGGAGAAGAACGTAGCAACAAATAAGCGCTACCGCTTGAAGCATTATTTGTTGCTTGTTTCCTTAGCTGGACTTTCAGTCTTAGGGCTTTCAACAAATGATCTAAAAATGAATTGTACAGGGAATATGGGATTCCTTGTAAAGCAGCAGCGAAACATTTGTCCACTTCTGAATTTTCTTCATAGTCAAGCACAAACTTAGTTAATAACTGACACATCATAATTGCAGACCAAACATCTGCTGCCAATTTCCTAATTTTAAATTCTTCAAGCAGCAGTGGAGGGGCAACTGGTTTCAATTATTTTTCATAACTTATATCAACATATTTTGAAGCCGACAAAGTTGCATGTCCTTCCTCTCTCTTTGTAGTTGCTGAGATATCAGGAAGCTTTGAGACATTTTCATAAAATATTTTGAATAAGGATTCCACAGATTCAGATGTAGTAGAAAACAAAGACTTAGATCTTACCAAAGTTATCCATGGCCTGTTAGGATCACCCTTACACTCAGTGTTATCCAGCAGCTGCGTGGCAGTCGACAGCAGCCTGTTTCCACTCATAGTAACCAACACTTTTGCCCCAGGTGGAAGTGGTTGCCAAGATGTGGATAGGATGAAGTCAGTCTCAACAGGTTCTTCCTGCTCAAGAGACCGAATACTATGATTAGAACCAGGCTCATCGTCCTGATCCTGGAATCCACTGAAATCAGATTGAGTAGATCGAGGTTTTTGTAGACTTCCCATTGCCCCATTGTCTGGAGTGTCCAATAATTTATTTTTCTTAGCAGAAGCAGGCTTGTCTAAGTGGGGATTAAGTCTTTTACCTAACACCAATAAACCTAAACTTTCTGCCAACTTGGGATCTTTCCATTGTTGTACATTAAAAAATTTGCTCTTCAAGGCCTTATTCCACCTATTTTTAATTTGCATTTGCAATAAATCTTTCTTATCACCTGTAGCTTGATGAAATTGAAAAATTTGATCATAACAAACTGCACAATCCATTGGTGAAAATAAGTTATTTGAGACACAGCTGCCATGAAGAATGCAAGCCACATGAGGATCTATCTTAGTAATCCAAGTCGCTGTACATTTTTTATAATTACATGTAGTATGGCTCCCTTGGGTCTTGGGTGAAACTACTACTAATGAATTCAAATTCTCTACTGACAGACAATTCCTTGTATGTAGTGCCTGAGCTGAACTTTCTTGTCCTTGTAGCTCATCACTCAATACTATCTCCTTAGGGACAGTTCTATAGTCTCCTCCATCATCCATAGGCCCGGACTCCTGTCCTTCATCCTCCAGTTGCACATCACTCATCTAAACTAGGAGGACACCATGAGTCACATTATATTATTATATAAAAATAATAATAATAAGGGAGAAAGTATTTTCTCCCAAACTTAATCAATATGACTCATAAATGTTATATTATTAGTAAGTTAATTCATTAAGATCTCTTATTGTTATACAAGTCACTTATTTGGTCATCCTCTCTTAGGGATTATGGGGAAACTTTTGTCGTGGCTCTCGACATCTCCAAAGCATTTGACAGGGTATGGCACAAGTCTTTGCTATCTAAACTTCCCTCTTTTGGTTTCTCTCCCCCACTTTGTTTTCTCATCTCTAGCTTCCTTGAGAACCGATCCATGGCAGTTGTTGTCGAGGGATCGATTTCTCGCTCTTTCTCTACCAATAGTGGCGTCCCACAGGGTTCAGTTCTTTCACCAACTCTCTTCCTTCTTTTTATCAATGATTTACTTCACACTATAACTAATTCTATCCATTCTTACGCTGATGATTCTACTCTTAACTCTTCCTCACATATTCCCCTTCCTCTTAACTCTCAAACTAGATCTGTTTCTAGAACTGATATCATTACTGTACTTCTATCAACGCGGATCTGTGCAGCATCTCTGAATGGGGAGGTACAAACTTGGTTAAGTTCAATATTAATAAAACTCAATATTTACCAATTACACTTTGTAAATTAGACGATCTCCCACCAATTACATTTCAGGACGCTATCATCCTCCCAAATTCTGAAATAAATATGTTAGGCCTCACCATTTCCTCCAATATGTCCTGGAAATAACACATCCTTAGTATAACTAAAGCTGCCTCCCGAAAGTTGGGAATGCTGTACAGATGCCGCAGCTACTTCACTCCTGAGCAGTTGCTCCAAGTATATAAGGGATTCATTCGTCCTAACTTGGAGTACTGCTCTCATATCTGGGGTGGCTATTATTCTGTCCAATTATTAGATAGGGTGGAATCAAAGGCATTTCGCCTTATTAACTCTCCTCCTTTAGTCGACAATCTCTCTTCCCTTTCTCTTCGCCGCAATGTTGCTTCACTCTCTCTCTTTTACAGGTACTTTAACGGGCAATGTTCGGTGGATTTGGCATCCTGTGTACTGCCGGCAAGGCCGTCGGTTCGTAACACACGTCTTGCCCGCGGTGCCCACCGTTTCTCTGTGGATGTCAGTCACACGAGAATAACCCGTTATTGTACCTCCTTCTATCCTCACACAGCCAAACTGTGGAATGCTCTGCCTTCTTCTGTGTTTCCATGCTCTTACAATCTGTCTCACTTTAAAAAGCTGGTTTTCTGGTAGGTATCTTCGTAGTGTAGATTAATACAGCATAACCTTTTTTTTGTATATTTACAATTTCTTTCCGTTCTTTTTTTTTTTCTCGCCCCCTAGGCTCCGTTGTGGGTCATTTGACCTGTGCCCGGGTGGGTTAATTCCCGTAAAAAAGAAAAATACATATATATGTATCTATAAATAGATATATTCACATATTTTCTTTCAGTGAAGACGAGCCCGGAGGGCGCAGCGACATTCACTGAGTGACTTAAAGGCAAGGAATAGTCACAACGATCTAAACGACTTCACAAAGAAGACGTGTTGTGGTCGCCATGATGCTGACCAGAGATCGTATAAGAAATTGTCCCAAATACAATAATTGAGAGACATAACAAAATAAAATTCACTCTATTTCATCACTGTGCTAATAAGTACAAATACCGTACATAAAATCCTCGCGGAGCTTAGTATTTCAGCAATTAGAACACAAATTCGTGGAGCTCTCCTTTGTGTGTATTTAAAGCTGAATTGCCAGGCAAGAGATGTAGGTCTTGATGCGTATGGTGGGGGGTGAAGGAGGGGGTTTTCAGAATTGCAATTAAATGCAGGTAGCGATGTGTCCTCCTCTTATTACTTATTAAGTAATTATTAGATGTTTTAATTCCCTGTATGTTGGCCTGGCAAATTGGCTAGGAATTAACATAACTAGGTAACATTGCTGACGTCGCATTCCAGCTTGAACAAAAATAATAATTCCACAAATATATAAATTTGTAACATAATCTTAGTATTATTTTCCAGTAATACTACACTACAATATAACTACATTACTTTCAGCAATATTCCTTTGATACAACATGATAAAATGAACAGAATATAATGTAATAGGCCCCTGTCTCATCAACAGAACGTATTATATAAATGGGTCAATACATCTGATATTATATTCAGATTCACCACCCTGTAACTTTCCACTGTCTATGAGTAAGACATGAGGTTGACACGTGAGCGGGCAACTTACCCAAGAGGGCGAGACCCATAGCTCAGCATTCCTGTAAGCACGCACTGCGATGCCCCTAAGCTTCAGTAGCTCACCTCAACTCATATCGAAAGGACGTGACCAAACGTTTATCATACATAAACGCCGTCCCTTTCTCATTCACTCCTAGACAGTGAGACTTACGGTTGATATACACTCAGGAATTATATATACAACCTTTTATAATAAAACAAAGGAACTACCGTTTGGGTTTCGTTACTTAAAACCCAAATATAAATATGTGTGAACGGACTGGTTAATTGGACAAGCAGCCGATTCATATAGGTGGCAAGCGGTGTGTACGGATTCTTCAAACTGGTAGTCGTATCATCCGTCTGTGTCTTGTGAAAAACAAGAAACCACACAGCAGTGACGCGTTACATAATCCGAGTGTTTAAAACTATATCCCGTATTGAGACGATATGTAGTGAGCGCTCCTTATCTCTGTCACATACAAATACGTGCAGAATTCGTAATATACAAATATTACAGCCTGTTGGTACATATCCAGATTGAGCCGGTTGAGATAGACTCCACTCAGCATTCCCTAGACATTACAGTGTTGCAGTGTTGAACAACAGTTTCGTAACCTGGAATTCAATTGGTATTTCACTAGCAGCTGAGCAGTATTGTCGTGTCGTCAGCGCGAATTACGAATTCCGGTGTCATCATACAGATCTCCATATATACGTGGAACTGTGAAAGAATTAGCACACGGCAGTTTTCGCCAGCGAACGACGAGTGTGATAACCAATCATCTGTTTTCTGATCGCCGGAGGAGGAACTCACCTAAATCAAGTGGACTCGTCTCTCACCAAAGCAGAAGCGTCATCTCGTTGCCAAGGAAACCAGCAGCAGCGCGCGCATCCTAGGGAGAGGCAACGCCCACACCCCACCCACCACTCCACTCAGAACTTTTGAAGGATTCACATTTTCTATACAGACGTACTACTCTGTATAAATAGGTATTTAAATTACATAGTTTTACACACATGAACACGTTCGAGAGATATCTTCACACCCATAGGTTCGTCGGATAGGATTATTTCAATGATAAAGTGTCGAATGTAAGATTAATGTATTGAAATCCTATAATTTACAGTAGTTGTAAGTGTCTGTCTTCTTATTGATAGTTTAAAAATTAACTACAATTAATATTCATTGTCTTGTAAATGAGAGGCAAGTGATCTACTTACTGTTAAGTATTCATTGACCCAAGGGGGCTAATAGATAATTTCTAAGTTTCCCATGTCTAATGTAGATGAAATCGAACGCCTAGCGCAACTATTTGCTGATAACCAACTCATCAATGATCAAGCCCAGACTGACATAGATTTTGAGTATGGAACACAGTTAAATGAGTCGGTAGGAAGTAGTGAGAAAGTTATAGACGAATCATTTGACGACTTAAACCGTCGTACCCTACGGTCTGGTAATCACTATAGTACCTCACCTAAGTATACTAAAGCAGTTACCCCTGTTACAGGTGATAGTGTGTCTGTTGCTAAATCGGTAACAACCTTATTAACCCAGCCTTCTGTTAAGAGTAAGAATACTAATTTGCTTAATACTAACACTAAAATGGCTTCGTCTAACCCTCACACCCTCACTAACACACCTACAGCTGATACTGTCATTAATATCATGCAGCGCGGCGATTATGTTCGAAATTTCACGGGACAAGACGATTATAGGGTCGCACATTTTATTCGTGCATGTGAAGATAGCATGCGCAATAGTCACATAACGACTGACGAAGATAAGAAAGCATATGTACGTTCCCATATAACGCAGGGTTCCTATGCAGGCAGTCGTTTAAATGCGTTTGGTTTACAAAGCCCTGACTATGAAAAGTTCAAGCGAACGCTAATTGGGATTATTGGGGGTAGGTCACAGCTGGGCCAGCCGTCACAGATGCCACAGATGCCTCACTCTCAGACTCCTTACGCGACACACTTAGCTCCGATCGCTCCTCCCCGCCTAACATATAAACAGAAAACATCGTTACGATGCGCACATTGTAATAAACGTGGCCACGTAATGGAAGATTGTTTTCAGCTCCGAGGTAATAGTGCAAACAAAGCCACACCCGGTGCAAAGCCATTCTCAAGGTCAAACAGAGAGGGAGCTAAAGCAGCACCTCCTCCTCCTACCCAGACAGCGCGCAAATGGTGCGCTCTTCACAAATCGACATCTCATAGTTCACATGAGTGCGATATACTAATAAAAGCTAGGGGAGTGGACCTAAGTGAAACGGAGGTGTCGTATAGGCGCAAGCAGAAACGTCCCCAGGACAAGTCATCGGGGGAAGACCAGCGCACACTACACCAAGGAGAGGGATAGATAGGGTAGTTCCCGCCCCTCCTCACAGCACTTCTATAGCGGCCTCATTAATAGCGGCGCTTAGAAAAGTGGAAGTGTTGTCAGTACCGGTGAGAGTGGATAATACCAGATTGGCTCTTGATATAGACACAGGTGCTTGCGCTAATGTATTGGCCTTGACATCATATCACGAGTTACAACGTAAATTCCCTCACCGCAAATTCAAATGGAGGCCTAGTAACGCTGAGCTCGAAGGAGTTTCAGGTACTCAGCTGAGCATCAAAGGAATGGTGACGTTACCACTCAGATTCTCAAGACGTGGTACGCCCTTCTACGCGGACTTTTATATAGTTCAGCAGTTCAATTTGCCAGCTGACGGGTTACTTGGTCTACCAACTCTTCGAAAGAACATGATAGATGTTCATCCACGTAATAATAGTGTTACGTTTAAAGGTGTTTCCTACACAGCAATGAGTCATTCTGAACCTATGCTCACCGCTAGGACGAAGGTGTTGTCTACCAATCCTATTAAGAGGAAGGCGGATCATGCGTCAGAGATATCTCTCGACCTCAACCACACACCTTCCCAGCGTGATTACAGCAGCAAGAGTTGGAAGATAGTACCTGCAATGTTGAAGAGTACTCTCCATTACCAGAATGAGGAATTCACCAACGCAAAAATCCTGTGAGCTAAAGTGAACATTAGTTTCTGCAAATGATTCGTTCACTGCCCAGGGTGTGACAGGACGTGACTGCAGTTGTTGAGACTAGTCATCAATCAACATCCTGTCAACAAAATTCTTTCGTATGGCGTGAACAACCCCCAGTTACCAGCACCCAGCACCCACCCTAGTGATGATGACACATCCGGTCTGAGAGATGGTCTCAGCATTCTGAGGTATGGTGTTGTGGATGACGTTGTGTAACAATTAGCGGCGGTTTGCTGTACTCAGGATTTTTGTGAGCATTGACCCAATCACCGGACCTTGGAATCAGCTGTGTCTACTGTGAGACACACACACACAAGTCTACGGGATTGCGGGAGCAATTTCACATTATCAAGAAATTAAAGAAAGGATGTTATGTGTGTGATTTTATAGATATCACAGCAATGTCGAAGTGCAACCAAATAAATTCCTAATTCGAGGTATTGTTGCGAATTGCCAACAGACTCGACTGGCCAGGATAGATCAAATAACACCACATGTCAAGGTGATCGATCATCCTCAGGGCAAGACACGCCTGTTAGAGCTGCTTGCCGACTACAGAAATAGTAGCCTTGCCAGGGGAAACGCTAGGTCAGACAGATTTAACATCCCATCATATAGCGTTAAAGGAAGGAACCAACCCTATTTACGTACCAGCTTATAGACTAACTCATAGCCAGCGCGCTGTAGTGCAAGATATGGTACAGGGTATGTTAGATGAGAATGTCATTAGACACTCAAAATCCCCCTTTAATAGCCCATTATTCCTCGTCCCGAAAAAGGATGGTGGATGGCGCCCTGTCATAGATTTCAGGCGCGTAAATGATCAACACCCTGTTTGCCGGACTAATTGGTAACACAGTCTGCGCTTATTTGGATGATCTAATAGTAGTCAGTAAGGACGCCGATTCCCATCTGATAAAACTGCGTGAAGTTTTGGCCAAACTTTCCACAGCAGGACTCAAAATAAAACTCTCAAAGTGCGAGTTTTTAAAATCCAGAATCCATTTCCTTGGTCATGTAGTTGACGGTGAGGGCATACACACAGTTAATGATAAAGTCAAAGCTGTATCTCAGTTCCCGCGTCCTACCTCAAATGATCATGTGCGTAGCCTTCTCGGATTATCTGGTTATAATCGTTCCTTTATCAAGGACTATGCAACATTAGCATCGCCCCGAACGAGGTTGCTCAAAAAAGATGCAGTGTTTATATAGGATGCTGAACACGAGGAAAGTTTTACGGCATTGAAGACAGCGCTAACCAATGCCCCGGTTCTAGCATTCCCAGACTACACTCAACCTTTCACTCTCTGTACTGACGCTCCCGGAATTGGAGTCGGAGCAGTGCTCATGCAAGAGGACACGCGTGGGAAGTTTAGAGTGATAGCATTTGCAATCGCAAACTAATCGATGCTGAAACACGTTATTCGGCGACGACATAGAAACGTTAGCCGTTGTGTGGGCACTTCAGAAGTTCAAAGACATTATCTTTGGCTACAAGATAACTGTTTTTACTGATCATGCGGCAGTCACCGAACTGTTCCATGGCAGAAACTTATCAGGCAGATTAGCACGCTGGTATCTGACAATTCAAGAGTTTGACCCCGAATTTAGGTATTTACCTGGGAGGGCGAATGTTGTCGCCGACGCTCTGTCAAGAAATATAGCACCAGTTATGCCTGTATCAACATTCACTCTTTCGCAGCTGGAAGATGAGCAACGACGCGACCCATATTGGTCAGCTGTTATTTTTGCTCTCGAATCGGGCGAGGATGTTAAACTCCCCAAGTTATTTCTTCCCTTAAGTCAGTCTGAATTACGACATAACATACTCAATAGGACGAGAAAATCTCCTGAGGGTAATGTGTCTCAAATAGTCGTACCTGACACGTTGCGCAAAGCAGTAATGACATTGTTCCACGATGTCCCACAAGCAGGTCACCAAGGTCGTGATAAATGCTTAGCGGAATTACGAAAGAAGTATTTCTGGAACACTATGAAGAAAGACATAGAATTACACATAGCTAATTGTTTGGCATGTGCTCAACATAAAAGATCGACAGGATCACCTGCCCCGATTCTACAATATCCTACACCAGACCGTCCGTTTGACACAGTCGCTGTTGATGTGTTACAACTCCCAATGAGTCATCAGGGATCAGGATACGTCTTAGTGTGTGTGGATCATTTTTCCAGGTTCGTGGTCTTGATCCCACTAAAAAGCAAAACGGCCGAAGCAGTAGCCTATGCATTAGTGATGATTCTCATATGTCCATATACTACGCCTAAAGTTCTACTCTCTGATAATGGAACAGAGTTCAAGAATGAGCTAATAGAGCATATATGTTTACAATATGGATTTAAACAAACTTTTGTGACAGCTTATCATCCACAGGCTAATGGCCTTGTTGAAAGAACCAATCGTAAAATCCTAGAAATACTGCGTCCAATCATTAGTGGTTTTCAATACGCATGGGAGGATTGGTTACCGCAGGTTGCAGCGTCGATTAATGGGTCAGTTAATAGCTCTACGGGCAAAACACCCTACTATATTGTCTATGGCACAGATAAACGTCTGCCTTACGACATCCTTACAGAGGCGCCATACCCGGTATATAATACGGATGATTTTGCGGCAAAACAAATTCATGTCTTTACAGAAATTCATAACCAAGTACGATCACAGCTAGCGGCGTCACGCGCCGAAATGATCATCAAACAGCATAAACATGCTAAACCTATCGCACTGAACGTTGGGGACGCTGTTATGTTACAGGTACCTGAAAGGAACTCCAAACTTTCGGCGAAATTTTCTGGTCCATTCCGCATAATCTCAAAAGAAGCAGGCAACAAATTCAAAATATGGAAGCCTAATGCACAGATCGCAGATGTCGTGCACGCGGATCGTCTGAAGAAGACCCAGATAAATGTCTTACCTCAAGTTGATGATAATGTGATTGATACATCCTTACAGACTGTTCAGAAGCAAATGTCCCAAATGACTATTGTATGAAACTACGTTCTGCGAGTAGAAGTTAACTCGTACTTTCGCGTCAGATGGAAAACGTCGACGGCCAACTACAATCAGCATTGGACATTCTTCATGGTCTCAGCACAGCTTCGATGAATTCGACAATAGTTTCATGACGTTGTCGTTCAAGCTGTATCTCAACAGAATCGTGTTATTTCTCAAACCTTTCACGCGATTACTGCTCTAGAATCAAAGGTTAATGCAATCATAATGGAGTCTAACCAAGTTTCGAGGATTGTTACTAGGTTACAGAAAGCAATCCCGACGTTAGAATGGCTCCTTTACTTCACAGAATATTTGCATGCTGCTGAAATTTCAGTTCATAAAATTGTAACCTCTAAAAATGAACTAATAGACAGCATTGTAGATGCCGGGATAGGACGTGTGGACGCGAAGCTTGTGCCTGTGCAGACGCTTCTTGAAGCTTTAAAAATAGCCAAGTTGCAGTATCATTTAACTCCTATTTTCAATGACAATGAGGTTCAATATCATTACCCACTGTTGGAGTCAACCCTCACGCACAATGCAATTCTGATCCACATTCCTATGCGAGGGCAACATGAGTTTAATGCATGGCATTTAGAACCCTTCCCCTGGTTTGTGAACGACACACTGTATACCCTAGATAGGCCTAAAGAACTTTTCTTAGTAGATGAAGAATATTCATTGTTATCAATAGAGGATTCTGAGGTACTGTCACGGTGTAAGTCGTCTTATCTACACCTACACGTATGTCCAGCCTACATGTTTGCATTTATTCCTGCTGCAGATGGAATATGTGAATTGGCAGTCATACAACCAAATGTACGCACAGCGTTAGCGCAATGCAGTTATAGGCCAGTTAGTCTAAAGACTGTGTTCCACGCTCACCTTCACAATGTGCAGTATTTGTTCTTTCCAAATCTCACTACTGTAATTTTAAAATGCCAAAATGGTGTTAAGCAGCTAGTTGTGAAAGGGCATTACAAGGCTCCTGATTACTGTGAAATCACTTGTAGTACATTACGGACCTTGCCTACTCATCAGCATTTTGCGTTAAATCGAAAACTCAAGTCTGCTTTAATTCCACTTCCTGTAATGAATTTCACTATCAAGGATATTCAAATAGTATCAGAGAAATTAAAAGTGTTAGCTTTCTTGAACGAGACACATTTTGCTGATTTGAATAATAACTTGCCATTTTATCTGTCACGGGAATTTGCACTACCAAGTCTTACGATTCCCTCTATTCTGTTAATTCTGGCAATAATGTTCCTGTTCTGTTATTACCGGGCAGTATCATCCAAATTCAACATTGTTCATAACATACTAACCCGTACGACACAAAAGTCTAGGTCCCCTGTAGTAGAGAATACCCCTACAGTAATTTCCCCAGCTTAGTGTCTACATATCTGTTTATAACATGGTTAGGGTTGTCTAGGATGTACTGTACTCTGTGAGTTATTTAGGCCTCACGGAGCTCGGCTGGTAGGTGACCGAGCGATGTAATAGGCCCCTGTCTCATCAACAGAACGTATTATATAAATGGGTCAATACATCTGATATTATATTCAGATTCACCACCCTGTAACTTTCCACTGTCTATGAGTAAGACATGAGATTGACACGTGAGCGGGTAGGTAATTATGTTCAGGAAGCTTCCCTGTGGCCGAGCGCGTGGCGTGAGAGGCAAATAGTCACACTGGAACCCGATAATCTGCGCTGGGCATTTAAAAGTGGTGGAAAAAAGTTCGCGTTCTGGAACATCACCCGGGGCGTAAGGGTTAAGTTCCCTGTTGCTTATCATAATTTTTATTTTAAAATTTCTTTCTAATTTGGAAACAACAATTAATTTAGTCTTTACAGCATTATCTCTTAAACCATATTTTTCACCTTTTCCCACGAGCCTATTAACCAGTTTTTTAATGCCTTTTCACTATCTGTGATAAAAGCAGTATCATCTTCATAGTGAATATTTTATATTATTTTACCATTAATGTTTAGTCCTTCATTATCACTTATAACTTCTCTCATTACTAATTCTGAATATATAATAGTACGATACAATCTTGGAGATAAAACGCATTCTTGTCTTACTTTATGTCTAACGATGAACCAATTAGTAAGTTCATTATTTATTAACACTGCAGCCTTCTGTTGCCAGTAAATATTCATTAAAATTCTTATACTTCCTTCATTAGTGCCTATTTTTTCCAAGATCTCTGTAAATTTATTATGGTTTACTTTATCAAACACTTTTTTCAAAAACTCAACAAAGCAGATACACAAATTTCTTTGGACCTCTAAAGCCCTTTCACTCAATTCTCAAACCAAATGCAGATTCTTCAGGTCATTTTTCACTTTCTAAATTCATCCTGTTCTTCAGATAAAACACTTTCTCTTTTAAATTTTATTCTATTTAAAATTATGTTTAAGTTTGCAGGCATGACTTTTTAAGCTCCTGGCTTTTTAGATAAAAATACAAATACAGTCGGCCCTTAACATATGCGGGGGTTAGGTAACAGAGATACCCGTGAATGTTAAGAATCAGCGTATTTTTGCTGCCCCCCCCCCCGCCCCTAAAAACATCCCTGGCCCCCATGTCCTTATTTAAGTAAAGAAAAACACTATGTACATGTTTACAAACACTTTATTTAATATTAAATGCATAAAGAGCTATAAAACAATTAATAATGAACTGGCTGGCATTTCCACTCGTCCCTGCTCCCGCCTCCAGAGCGTCACCACTCGTCCCCGCTCTATCCTTCCACCTCCACATCGTTACTACTGCCGACAACAAACACAAATGTTTTGTGAATAACTGCACCTCCACTTCCTATGTACAGTACTGAACTGTACTGTGCTGTGCATTTTTACAAACAATAAACATGGCAAGAAAAGCTATAAAAAAAAGAGATAAAAATTTCACTTTACTGTACCGTACCTATCCTCGGCGACAGGAGGGGGGGTCATCGGGGTCATCGTCACTCGTTTCCATAACGGGTGGTGAAGCGGGGGCAACGGTGGGTTCAGTTGCTTCCTCACTGCCGCCAGTGGTGGATGGTGTTGTATCTCTCCTTTGGCGATCAAAGAACATGGTGATGGGGAGTTGTCGTCTCTTTCTTTTCATCTCTTCCATGATGTTTTTGTATGGAGCAAAAACGTCATCCATCCCTCGCATGAATTTCAGGGCACGCACCATGGAGGGGTCCATACCATAGGCCAGGTTTTTCAGTGCCTCAATATACCTGGTCATCTCCTCCAAATTCTCCAGCGTTATTTCTTGTAGCTGATGTCAACACAAGCGTAGTTACAGTGAGACTAACTGACTGAGGGAGCGCGGGAACGCAGGGTGCCGTGGCGGGTGATGTGTTTGTGTGTGTGGTGTGACGGGCGGTGTGCAGTGTGTGGTGTCGCCTCGCGATTTGAATGTACAGTCATGCGCAGGTTAACGTCCGATCGCATATACGTCCGTGCCCCCCCCCCCCCAACAAAAAGTGACGCCTGCTGGACCACCACTCCACGACCTCCTGACGGAGACATGATGATCCTCCCCATACTGGTCAGATATTATGTGTTAAAGGAATATGCTTCCTTACTTAGGCTTTTTTAAGCATTTGCCTACAGGTGAAATGTTAACCTACATCTATTGAGGATAAAATCTTTCGCCTACAAATTGACAATACCACATTTGTTGTAATCAGACATATCTAGTTGCCTCAACAATTGCAATCTGGGATTGCAATTGGGGTTGCAATTTCAAATTCTGTGGCATTACTAAAAATAGTGAAGTTGTTGGGTACGGTATGTTTGGGTTCACACTCAGGATGGGATGCAGAAAAGAAAGTCACAATGTGCTCACTGTATACATATTGTATTGGATGTACAATGCAGCTTGGTGCTGGGAAGTGGCAGCGTGGTTACAAGCATGATGTAGAGAGAGCTGGTTGGTGAGGGTGCTCAGAGGAGGACCAGCTTGTGGGGTGCCATGCTCGCCGGCGGGAGCGAGGGCCGCCAGGCAGCGGCGGAGGAGGTGGTGTTGCTTGCTGTGGCTGTAGCTAGAAGAAGAGAGAGGTCACAACGAGGTCAGGTCTTTTATAGCAGAGGTAGGTGTGGGTAGATAGTTGATCCCCACTCCGTGGGCGGCGCTGGTTGACCCAGACCACGAGGCATACACTGGGGAATTTGCGGGGTCAGCTACTCAGCGACAAACAGCGTCTGTAGGGGAGAAATCCACTACAATACTCCCCCCTTCCCTCCAGGCAGTGTAGGAGACTTGTTGTCTGCAGGGTTGCATGGCACATGTGAGGCACAACGGGCGGTGCATGCCACATGTGAGCCATAACGGCGATGGCGTGGATGAGCCGGCCGCTAGTGGAGACAACTGTCTAGTTACACAATATCTGTGGGAGTAGAGAGGGAGAAAAAGGGTGTGTGGAGGCGATGAATGTTGTGCTTCCCTCACGGCAGGTACAGAGTCGTCAGATGTGCCTGCTCGGGTGTGAGGGCCTGGGTCAGGAGCAGGGGCTGCGTCAGCAGAAGTGGATGAGGGCTCGTGACAGCAGCTGGGTCCACGACAGCAGCAGGGTGCAGGACAGTGGCAGGGAGTACCTGAGGGAGAAAAGAGGGGTGTGTTGGTCTGCACTCAGGCGCATGGGCCGCGTCGGGAGCAGGGGCTGCATCAGGAGGAGCGGCATGGGGTACTGCTGGGCCGGGGGCGGCGTCTGAGGCAGGACGGGTGTGCTGGGGTCGGTAGGACGTGGTGCTTGGGGCAGGGAGAGGAGCTGGTGTCTGCTTAGAGAAGCAGTGGTGCTTTAGGGTGTCCAACCTGCGGTTTAGAGACAGTAGCTGTAGAGCCGATGAGAGCTGCTTCTGGGTGGATAAGCCAGTCTTCCATGTTGCTTGAAGACTGGGAGCGTGATCTGTTTTTCCTCCATCCTGTGTGAGTGCGAATCTCCGGGGGTCACCATTTGTGGGGTATGGGATGTTTGAGTTCCCACTCAGGATGGGATGGAGAAAGGAAACTCACAATGTGCTCTCTGTATACACGTTATATTGGATGTACAATGCAGCCTGGTGCTGGGAAGTGGCAGCGTGGTTACAAACGTGATGTAGAGAGAGCTGGTTGGTGAGGGTGCTCAGAGGAGGACCAGCTTGTGGGTCGCCATGCTCGCCGGTGGGAGCGAGGGCCGCCAGGCAGAAGCGGAGGAGGTGGTGTTGCTTGCTGTGGCAGTAGCTAGAAGAAGAGAGAGGTCACAACGAGGTCAGGTCTTTTATCGCGGAGGTAGGCGTGGGTAGATAGTTGACCCCTGCTCCGTGGGCGGTGCTGGTTGACCCAGACCACGAGGCATACACTGGGGAATTCGCAGGGTCGGCTACTCAGCGACAAACAGCGTTTGCAGGGGAGAAATCCACTACAAAGTTTCTGGTGCACTCTAAGATTAAGAAAGAAAACGGAGGACTCAGGTGTCCTGATGTGAGAGAAGACAGCCTCTTATGATGGGGGACCAAATAAAAAAAGCATAGCTACATGTTTTCTGGACTACAGTATTAAGCATACCCTTTTCATCACTTTGTAATAAACCTAGCCATGCCCATGTGTGTTTATGATATTTACCATAACATTATATATATATTTAGTGGGTCTAAATGGTCGTAAAATGGGAAACTTGAGGTTGGGTCTTGGGTAAATGAACCAATTAGAATAAATCCCATAGGTTCTGTACTTTCGTTATCGGTGGGGTCCCAATTAGGCGCGATAACCAAGGGATGACTGTACTGTACTGTATATACTTGTGACACTAGCCAGTTGCTTCTGGTGTTATGGTACAGGGGTACCAAGTGACAGCACTAGGATCCCGCTTCCTCTATCAAGGAATAAACAATTAAAATTTAAATTGAAAAAAAAAACATTCAAATAAATTACTATCTTACAAGAATCCCTCCAATGTAAGTTATATTCACCCAGGTCGTTTGGGTGGAAAATTATGAGAAAAGCTTAGTCACTCTTAAGTAATGATAAATAAACACGCAGGCAGGCCTTCAGCGCTAACTGTCAAATCTTATCTCAAATAAATAAATAAACAAACAAACGCCAGACATTCTGTCACCTCACCTCCCGCCCCCTCCTCCCCCCCGCCGTCTTCCCACCACCTTCGTGTTCAAGATAAAAGATTGGTGATTTCTTTATGTTTATTTTATATAATATCTCAGACTAAAGTTAGGATAATATAATTTGCATTGCTGAAATCTTTGCAAGACAGAGATTAATTTGAATATAAGCATCATATATTTTCGGCCTCACTATGTCGATGTCCCATGCCCATATACCTGTTCTATATGGTTACCATCTGCAGACACCTGTGTTTGGGAAGTCATGACTCAATTCACTCAGTCTCAATTACGGTACTTTATATAAAAATGATAAAGTATACAGTAAAGTAAATAACTTCATCTTGATACCTTGTTTTACTTTATTTGTCATCATAATAAATGGCTTCTCTCATAATGAAATTTCTTATTGTTTTACTATGCTGTGGGAGGGAAGAGGGAGAGAAGAATAAGTGAGACATACCTTTGCTACAACGTCTCCTATTATTCTCAAGTTAAAATACAAATTGTGTCATATTTTTTTTTTATTTAAGACTTTATTAATGATGAATCATATGCCATAAGAGGCTCATCATAGTTGATTATAATAATAAGGAATCAATAACATTCATGTCAAAAGCTGACCTTTACGGTGGGAAGGGATGAGATTACCTTCTGATACAGGTTGTCCGTTTATTTCAAAGTTACAGGCATCCCCTGCGTTACGGAAGCCCAGGTTACGGAATTTGTAAATTATGACCAATAATTTCGTGTTACGGCCCGTAAATCCGCCCTTACGGAAATTGGGGTAAATTTTAACAATTAAAAAAACAATATCACTATATAAAATTAAATTGTTTTGTTAAAAATGATAATTTGTTTGGTGTGGATTTCTTGGTGTTTGCTACCGCCAAGCGTGGCGTCGCCACGCGGAGTCAGTCCATTGTTTACATCCAGTGTGCGCGCATGTTTCTCGCCCCAGCAGTTGGATTTAACTTTTACAAACATACATTAAGTACAGTATAGTGCATTATTCCAACTGTATTTTTCTTCATTTACATGTATATCATGAATTATTTAATGTACTGTATTGTATGTGTTTAAAAATGTTTATTTTCATTCATAAAAGTGCTTGAATTACGTTTTTGGGGCCAAAAAAAATTCCGTAGAAACGCATCTCCAGTTTTATAATGGAAGTCAATGGGAAAATAGTTTTTGCGTTACGGAATTTCACGATACGGTCAATTTTCCAGGGACGGAACCTTTCCGTAATGAAGGGGATGCCTGTATATTATACAGTCAACCATCACTTTACGCAGTTAATATAACCCACAGGGTACCGCGGAAAGTGAGAAACGCGTAAAGTGAACAACATAACATATGGGATTAATTGAAATAGAGACCGGGCCGACCCCCAAACTCCACTTTTTGACGACACACAACAATGTTGTAGTAAAAATTTTATCTTAACTTTATGATGGTATGCACACACAAGTAATATAGAAGAAGTTAGGTTAGGAAAAATAAAGGTTAAGTTAGGAAAAATAAAGGTTAGGTTAGGAAAACTAAAAGTTAGGTTGAACACTTACGTTAGTAGAAGAGATGGATCGGCGTACGGGGATGGAGGTTGGTTCCGAGGCAGAGGGCAGGCTACTGGCCCTCTGGTGAGTCACCATCACTGTCATCCACACTTGTCAGGGCCTCCCTGACAAATCCCTCAAAGTCATCTTCACTGTCTCTACCTCTGTCATTATCACTGGCTTGGGCTGGCTGTGGTGGGTTGCGGGCAAAGAACTCTGTTATGCTTTGCTGACGGCTGGTGTTTATGTTATCGTGATAAACCTTGAAGTAGGGCTCCATAGTCTGCAACAGCTGGGTAATAACGATTTCATACCTGTTTGTGTCATGGTCGTCAGAAAGGAGGAGCTTGATTTTCTCGACACACTCGATGGCACCCCTAACATTACTATGGGATAAGCGGTGTTCTTCTTGGGATGACACACCACCTGCCTCTTCACTGACGTCATCATCATCTACCATCTCGTCGGTAGTCACATCAGGATCCCTTATCACCTCCATGATGTTGTCGTTGGTGGTCTCGGAGAAGCCTTTAGCTGTAACACTCTGTGCAGCTTCTCTGGCAAGGTCCACTGCTACTGTAACAGTCTGAACCTCACCAGTCACAGATTGACTCTGCCTTACGCCCGGAATGCCTTACAACACATGTCTCCATGCGTGACGAACAGTTGCTGCAGACAGCTGATCCCATGCCTCCACCAAGAAGTCCACTGCTTTCTTGATGTTAAATATTCTCCAGAATTGTTTGAAAAGTATTTTTTGCTCTGCCAACTGTTGATCCTCGTCTTCTTCGCTCTTGCTATCGGTGGTGGTGTCACTCAGGTTACGCAACTCTTCCCTGGTGTTGGTGTAGTCGTTCAGGAGCTTGAATTTTTTTGTTGAGAATGCAGCTTTTACATTGCAGATTAACTCTTGGTCCATGGGCTGTAATATAGACGTAGTGTTGGGAGGAAGGAAGACCACTTTTACGTTGGGGTGACGATCTAACAGTAGGGGCGAGTGTCCTGGTGCATTGTCCAGCAGCAACAAAATCTTGAATGGCACATTCTGTTGCTCACAGAATTTCTTTACATCGGGAACGAAACAGTCATCAAACCAGGAGAGGAACAGTGTAGAGAACATCCACGTCTTACGTGCGGTCAGCCAGTGGACATTTAGCTTGGTCATGTCCATGTTCTTGTAGGCGTGCGGCTTGCGGGCTGTGTGGATCACCGATAACTTGAGCTTACAGGTACCGGAGGCATTGGTGGTAAACAGGACGGTGATGCGCTCCTTCTGCATCTTCCGGCCCCGAATCTTGCTGGCATTCTTCACAACGAAGGTCTTGGAAGGTAGCTTTTTCCAAAAAAGACCAGATTCGTCCATGTTAAACACCTGGTCGTCGGTGTACTGTCCTTCCTCCATAATCTCACGTAAAAACGGAGGAAATTCCCTAGCCGCAGCACGGTCAGCACTGGCTTCTTCACCACCAATGTTTATATTGGTGATCTTGTTCCGCATCTTAAACCTCTGTAACCACCCAGAGGAAGCATTAAAGGGTTTGGGCTCTGTAATTCCCATCTTTCGTGACACTGTAGCATACAGTTCACGTGCGTACTCCTTAACAGAGCGCGTGTCGACCGCCATGTTCCGTCGCGCCTGACGCACCAAGTAGCTCACAAGTAATTTTTCTGTCTTGAGAAGCACCTGGTTGTGAAAATACTTGATCATAGAAGCACCTGTAGACTTTGTGATCTTCATGTGCTCCTTTATCTTGGCTGCATCCTTCTTTATCGTCCTGATCGTAGATTCGTTCACACCATGCTGGAGCACCAAATCAACCTGCCTTGTTCCTTTCTCTAACTCTTGGATGATCTTGTACTTCACCTCGTAGCTTAAGGAACGTCGTGTCTTCTTGGGCTTAGGGCGGCTGGGTCCAGGCAAGGAAAGGTTTCTCTCTGGGGGTGGTGGTCCGGCGGAAGCCATTTTACAGAACGATGGATGCACGATTACACGGTGTGGCCTGGAGGGATGAAACTGCCGCGGCTAGGTCAAGCGTTGTCTTTCCTCCCTCCCTCCCTCCCCCGAGTGGACACGTCATATTACTTTAAACCAATTACAGCTAGCAGCGGAGGGAGGTAGGTAGGGATGCATGGCCAATCACAGTCCGATTCGTCATATGACGTCAGTGATAATGCAACAGAGACATGCACTGCGCAACCTTACCGCGCGGCTTGGCCAGGCGGAGGCAGAGGAGGGAGGAGGCGGGAGCAGGCGGGTGGGGCGAATCTAAAAATAACGTCGAGCCGGACACTCTCCGCGTAAAGGGGTACACGCACCGCGGAATGTGAGCATCCTGGGTTCCAGCAGGACACTGCGTAAATGTGGAAACACAGAATGTGGGACCGCGTAAAGTGAGGGTTGACTGTATATCGTATTTTTATGTTATTTAATGATCATATGAGAATACAGGTTGGGTATCCCTTACCCGAAATACTTGGGGCTGAAAGGGTCTTGGATATGGCATACCTATACCCGGTATAATGCCTGTATGATGTGGTAACTCACCCAACTGGGTTGGAATCCAAGTCTGTGCACCAAATTTATTTATATTTAATTTACAGCATCTGGAAGCATATAGCCTGCAGTTAGTTTTATGAAATATTTTCAACCATTTTTTGTATGTAATACTTGATAAGATGCACACTGAAAAATTAGAAAGGTAAGCAATGACCATCATCTGTTTCAAGGACTATTGTGGTTGTCCCTCGTGCTAATGAGGATGTCCAGCCCAAGGGCCACCTTGGCGTGAATTTTTTTTAAGGTGTAGAACCTGTCGCCAACACAACAACCACACCCTGAGTTAACGAGTTGCATGACCCAGTGTCAAGGAATAGTCCAAGAAGACCGGACAACTTGCCAATTGCACTGACTAACCATTACCCTGGAACACGATCCGCAAATCGATTAACATCCAGGTTCCCAATTACTGCTGGGTAGACAGAGGCAAGTGGTGTAAAGGGCACACCGCTGTAACTTCATAAACTTTAGCTCCTCCCCATTCAATGATGTCACATTACCCATGGTGACCAGAGGGTGACCAAGGGCTACAGCCTTGCCTTAGTTGACTTTTGACTTTCATTTTATTTAATTTTTTTAGAATACTCGTAAGGATAAGGCTTTTCTGTGGCCAGGTATAACAATATGAATGCCTTATGTTCTCCTAGTCCTCCAAATAATATGTGAAATAGCAAAAAAAAAAATTATATATAATACAAGGAAGCACCTGGGGGGGAGGGAGGGTGGGTGCTGGGCATTGCACTGACAACATGGACGAAGCAACTTCATTTTTTAGTTTATTAGAATTGTAAAGTTTTTCAATTTGCCAGATATGGCAAAGTGAATGTCTGAGGGTACTCTGGACAACTGGATATTGCCCTACATGTATACTTAAGAAAATATAGCAAGTTTCTCTAGGCGTTAAGCATCACAACCGTCGCCAGTGAATTAACTGGTTAAGTGATGTCCAGTAACTTTGTTTTTTGTTCAATCCGGAATGTGACGTCTAGCTTGTACCTAGTTATGTAAATGCCTAGCATTAACTCGCCAGGCCAACATACAGGCAATTAAAACATCTAATAATTACTGTGGGAGACCCAGGTGATACTTCCAATCAGGGGTGAAGGAAACACACTGGTGTCAAGTTCGTAAGTTCTATTTCTGGGACAAACACACAAAAGGAGTTAAGACAGGGGGAACAGCGTCCTGTCTTGGAATCTCTCCGGGTATCTCTATCTGCGCATGCGCGTACAGCGCGCATGTGCTCAAACTCTGAACTAACACAGTGACAAAAGGGAGTATGATTATAACATATAATACAGAGACCTGAATCAATAATGGTAAATAGTACAGTTACATGTTACAGCCATATTCGTCTCATATATCTACACCTCCCTCCCCCTCACGCTCGTAGTGCAATCTCGTGCGGACTCTTTTTCCAGGAGCCTTTGAGAGTGACGTGGGAAAACTGGGGGGTCACTGAATGAGGACTTACCTTTCTCGTCCAAGCAAGGGTTCACAGGGATATGGGGGAGGGGTTCACCACTAGGGGACGGTACTGAACGAAGGAAGCGGCGATTCCGCCACCATACCCGACCACTAGGGAGACGGACCTCGTAATCCCTGGTCTTGCCGCAGCCCATGACAGCCCCGACCTTGTCCCAGCGGTGAGACGTCGGGTCTTGAATCCGAACTGTTTGCCCGATACTCAACCTGGGAAGGGGTCGGGCGGGCTGATCATACTGTGCCTTTACCTGGTCAGCACGGGCGGCTGCACGACGATCGCAGTCCTCGGTCTTGGCCTGCCACTCCCTCGAGAAGGACTCAGGATGGACAGGGACACATGACCGTAGTGGGTGGCCGTATAACATCTGTGCTGGGGAGCGACCTGTGAAGTTGGGGGTATTCCGCAATTCCAATAAACCCCGGTCAAACTTCTCACAGTCAATGTTGCCTGAGGGTGCCGTCTTGAGGATAAGATGCTTGACGGACTTTACGGCAGCCTCGGCATGTCCATTGGACTGGGGATAATGTGGCGAGGACACCACATGATAAACTCCCCATCGCTCCATGCAGTCCCGGAAGTCGTTGCTGGTGAACTGGGGCCCGCCGTCAGTCCTCAGGCGGAGAGGGACACCAACTTCCCGGAAGTAGCGACAGAACATACGTACTGTATGAGAGGCAGTAGTGTTGCCTCCGCAGGGAACGACAACAGGCCACCCTGAGAGCCGGTCGGCGATGACGAGAAAGGACTTTCCCGCCACAACGAAGAAATCCGCAGAGACGGACTCAAAGGGCCTCGTAGGGTTGTCATTTTTGACATGTTTTATTTCCAGAATTGGCTTAGGGAAGTCTGGAGATATTATGGCCAACTCTTGACAGTGGCCATAAGACAGTAGTGGCATCTGAACACCTTTGTGGACCTGAATCCTGGCAGAACATGACTGCTTACCTAGGGTGAGGGTAGCCTGAAATGTACCCAGAGCAGGTGCCATTGTAGAACCGTCTGCGGTGAGCGTTGTAGAAGTTGACGGTGGTTGCAAGCTGCTCCTAGGGATCCCCAGAATGTCGAGGTGTCTTGTGCCGATGACTGTGACGTCCGCACCTGTGTCAGGAAGCATCTGGATACGGGATGTAATGTCGCCGTATGACAGGTGAACACAGATGGGCTGAGGTGTCTTCCTGACAGGGGAAGAAGAGGATCCCACGCGACGACAGCGCTTGTTCTTCGCCGCCTGAGACTTGCAAGTAGTATCATTCTTCTTCTTTGACTGACAGCATTTGTCATAGTGTCCAATGCGGCTACAGGAGCGGCACTGAACGTTGTTGGCAGGGCACTTCAGTGTCCTAGCCCAATGACCACGACGGCCACAGTTATTGCAGGTGCTGTCAGCGGCAGGGCATTCAGAACCATGCCGACGAGCACAATACTGGCAGGAATGACCTGGCGTCGAAGTCTGAAGTGATGCTGAAGATTGATGCGAAGCTGAAGTCGGATGTGAAGCTGAAGTCGGATGTGAAGCTGAAGTCCGGTCACGTCCTTTGTTCTTCTTATATGCGGAGATGGCACACAGCTGGTTAGATGGAGCACGAATGGCAGAAGTCGCACTTCTGGTGGCTTCGTAAGAGCGGCAGGTGGTGACAACATCCTGTAGAGAAGAGGCAGTGTCGAGGGAGATAAGCTTCTGAATTAGCTCTTCGTCCCGCACGCCCATGAGGATAATCATCTTCAGCTGTGTTTCCTCACAAGTCAACGAGTTCCCAGGACAAACGTCAACCTCCTCAGCGATGCGTTGGAGTCGTACGTAAAAATCGGCAAACGACTCACCCTCCAGCTGCTTACAACTGAGAAGTTCTCTCCTACGGAGAGCTTCGTTGCGGAGACCCTTGATATGCGTTTGTAAAGCATCCAAGACGTCCTTCACAGTCTTGTCTGTGCCATGGGGAATTTGCAGGGTGTGCTCCAGGATACGTTGCGTCTCTAGGGTGAGACACATCCTCATCTGGATCAGCTGTTTCTCCCTAGGCAACCTTGATAAATCGACCATCATCGAATAATCGTCCCACCTCCGACGCCATTCACGGAATACCTGGAACGAGGCATCAGCTTGGAGTGGCGGTGGACTCTGAGCGAGTGCTTTCTGTGGGGGGGCAAAGAAGTTGAAGAGGACCCTGCAGGTGCACCTGTGGACGAAGAGGCAGGTGTAGTAGCTGCTTGAAGGGTAACAGGTGCCAACAACTCGATAATGGCACTGAATCGGCATTTTCTTGTTGACGTCTGTGATTCTCTTCACGTCTTCGTTCATCGTCTTCCTGTCGCCTCCTGATGTCGTCTTGTCATCGGTTTTCTTCCAAAAACTGAATTAAATGAAGGAAGTCGACACCTGTGGCAGATTGCGGACGTGTGTAGTGGGGGCTAAGGGTGGGTGGGGCCGCTTGATCCACTTTCCGATCCACTTGGAGTCCACTTACTGCACCGACATCCGTCTGAAGTTGGGCTTGTTGGGTATCTGAAGAAAACCCAATAAATTCCTGATCTTCCATATGGCCTGGTTTATTTCTCTCACAATTACTGTAATTAATAAGTGAGCAGAAAAGCAATTGTCTTTAAATGGAAGATATCTGCGAGCGTCTGTGAGTGTGTGTGTGTGCGTTCGTTCGTGCGTGTACTCGAGGCAGGCTGGCTCACTAGCGGGAGCTGGCTGGCTCACTCGGCAGTGCCATTCGAGACGTGAGCGGGGAAGGATGTCAAAACTTGAGCTCTCCCATAGGTCTTAAATAGGCTTCCCTCTTTTGTTAAAAGTGCAGGAACACAGGGAAACACTTTAAAGACACTAAAGGGCACACACAACACTGAAAAAGCACTTCACAACACTGCACTGTAAATCCAGGAATATCGTGTGGAGGTAGGCCCGAGATCGGCTCGACAGGAGGAGTTGACAAGATGGCGGCTCCGAGAGAGATTCTGTGTCCACTCCAATTCTGAATAATGTGATGTCCCAGCTAAACACTGCGCCATGTGGGAGACCCAGGTGATACTTCCAATCAGGGGTGAAGGAAACACACTGGTGTCAAGTTCGTAAGTTCTATTTCTGGGACAAACACACAAAAGGAGTTAAGACAGGGGGAACAGCGTCCTGTCTTGGAATCTCTCCGGGTATCTCTATCTGCGCATGCGCGTACAGCGCGCATGTGCTCAAACTCTGAACTAACACAGTGACAAAAGGGAGTATGATTATAACATATAATACAGAGACCTGAATCAATAATGGTAAATAGTACAGTTACATATTACAGCATATTCGTCTCATATTTCTACAATTACTTAAAAATTTGTAATATTAGGAGGACACGTCGCTACCTGGCATTTAATTGCAATTTTCAAAAACCCCTCCTGCACCCTCCATCACACGCACTGCTACCGTCATCTTTTTGCCTGCCGAATCAGCTGTAAATATGCAAAAAAGAAGGCTCCGCTAATTTGTGTTGTAATAGCTGAAATACTAAGTGTTACGAGGATTTTATATACGGTATTTATACGTCTTAGCACGGTGAGGAAATTGAGTGACTGTTATTTTGTTTACGGTATGTCTCTCAGATATTGTGTTTGGGACAATTTCTTATATGGTTTGGTCAGCATGGCGACCACAGTGCGTCTTCTATTTTGAAGTCGGTAGATCGTTAGTGACTAATATCCTCTGCTGTCAAGTCACTTAGTGAATGACGTTGTTTGTTGCCCTCCCGGACTCGTCTTCACCGAAAACTTCGTAAACCGAATCCATTGTTTCAATGGGATATTGGGTAATTGGTTCCAGCTCACTGAAAAGTACATACAAAGTAAAAAAATAGATGCAGTAAAGTACACTTACTTTGAGGTGTATATGTAGAAGGCTCCTAGTTGATGATGATGATGGGAATTAGAAGTGGGGTGGAGGAGAAGGGAGAAGAGAAGGACATGGGGATGGAGGAGAAATCGCCTCTCAGGGACCCATGCTTGATGCCGTCATTTCACCAATAAAATTTTAAGTTTATTTGGTGTAATTCAAGATTATTTTCTTTAAATCAACACTGCACTGCACTGTATATTATCAATATGTTAACTAAAGTTCAGAATGACCAATAATTTCAATGAAAAATGCAAAAATATTCAAGACACCATCACAATAGATGCTCTCTCCACCGTTTCAAAGTCTCAGCTGACGCCTTGTGAGCGAATCACGCATCTGGCAAATATTATCAATATGTTAAATAAATGTTAAAATGACTAATAATGTTAATATAAAAAATGCAAAAATATTTAAGAGCTTAACTTTCTTGGTATTTACTCAACTGGAAACCAATGTAAACATATGTTTGTAATTAGTTCCCTGTACTGCATTTATTATCACTACAGTATGTTAAATAAATGTTAAAATGACTAATAATTTTAATATAAAACATGCAAATATATTTTAGAGCTTAACTTTCTTGATATTTACTCCATTGGAAACGAATGTAAACATAAACAGATTACTGAATTGGCAGGCTGGGTCATCAGCTGATTAGCTGATGCTCACAACAAAATGTGATTTTCGTAAGGATTTCGTTAATCAAATTTTTGTTCATTAACCGAATTGAAGATTTTTATGGAAGGTACAGTAATTCATTAACCAAAATTTCGTTAACCGAGGCATTCGATAACCGAAGGACCATTGTACTGTAATAATATTTACGGAAGTGATAGTTAGAGCCTGAATGGAATTTTGTAAAGCAAGTGTTCATTGAGATTCATAAATTGTGACAATTATTTTGACAGAAATCAGTATCAGAGTAAGAGACATCATTCAGAAATATTAGTACAAGTACAGTATACAGTCGGCCCTTAACATACACGGGGGTTACGTAACAGAGATAGCCGTGGATGTTAAAAATCCGCGTATATGTGCTGCCCAAAAAAAACCCCTGGCCCCCATGTCTTTATTTACCATATATACCTGTGTGTAGTTCGAGTTTTTAAGACCAAATTATTTGGCAAAAAATTGGAGGTCGACCTCTAAACGGGTAATGGTTTCGTTAGGGTTGAAAAATATTTACCAGTAACTACCAGTAAACGATGGAAACGATGCACCAACGCACCACCAGCTGTGAGTGTCGGTACAGTTGTCAGGGCAGATCTCTTGCGTCATCATAGCAAGCCCAAAGTAGCCAAATCCATGGTATGGTATGCACAGGACGATGTAAAACATAAAGTATTCATTTATTAAAGTTTATTTATAGATACTGGACATAAATTTTTGTTCATTACATTTGAAACATCAATCTTTGTTAATTAAATTTGAAACAAAAGAAAACTACGATACCGTATTTTCATTAAAATATTACATCACAAGTATATTTTACCTTAACTGTGACTGAATGAATATACGTATTCTCAGAAATAAATATAGAAATGTAATATTTTTGCTGGAATGATGTACGTATTACAGTGGAAAGTGGGATAAAATTGTGACGAAAGCAAATGACTTTCACTTTCTTTCGTTATTCAAAAGATTTTACCGTAATCGCTTTTCGAATGGTTTTCAGTTAAAAAACTGTTGTACTCTTACTGTATTACAATAATAATCTATCCTATCATTAGCCTTATAATCCCACAACTGAAAACCATTCGAAAAGCGATTACGGTAACATCTTTTGAACGAAAGAAAGAGAAAGTCATTTGCTTTCGTCACAATTTTATCCCACTTTCCACTGTAATATGTACATCATTTCAGCAAAAATATTACATTTCTATGTTCTCAGAAATAAATGGTAGTTTTGTTGAACGTAATGTACAGTATTTAATATTAAAATGCAAAAATAGCTATAAAAACAATTAATACACCCGTAATGTACTGGCTGGCATCTCGTCCCTGCTCCCGCATCCAAGGTCACTACTCGCTCCCTCCGCCTCCTCCCCGTCACTACTGCCGACAACAAACACAAATGTTTTGTGAATAACTGCACCTCCACTTCCCATGTACAGTACTGAACTGTACTGTGCTGTACATTTTTACAAACAATAATCATGGCAAGAAAAGCTAATAAAAAAAAAGAGATAAAAATTTCACTTTACTGTACAGTTCCTATCCTCGGCGACAGGACGGGGGTCCTCGGGCTCATCGTCACTCAATTCCATAATGGGTGGTGAAGTGGGGGCGATGGTGGATTCAGCTGCTTCCTCGCTGCCGCCAGTGATTGATGGTGTTAAATCTCTCCTTCGGTGATCAAAGAACATGGTGATGGGGAGTTGTCGTCTCTTTCATTCATTTCTTCCATAATGTTTTTGTATGGAGCGAAAACGTCATCCATCCCTCTCATGAATTTCAGGGCACGCACCATGGAGGGGTCCATACTATAGGCCAGGTTTTTCAGTGCCTCAATATTCCTGGTCATCTCCCCCAACTTCTCCAACGTTATTTCTTGGTGCTCTTCCTCATCCTCTTTCCCTTTCGCTTCCTCTTCCTTGTCTGAGTCTACTAACTCCTGTAGATCCTCCTCGGTCAGCTCAGTGTCGTGCTCTTCAATTAGCTCCCTAATCTCGTCCTTTGCCATGTCCTGGAAGCCTTCAGCAGCCACTTTCCTTGACAGTGCCAGGGTCTTTCTGAATATTTTCATTTAAATCCATCAAAATCATTTTCCTTGTCATCGTCTTAAGCACCAAACAGCTCCTCCCAGTCTTCTCCTTGAACAGGGCTAGAGGGTACGTGTTTTTCGAATCGTTTTCTATTAAAAAATGTTACAGCACATGTATATTTTACCCAAACTGTGCCTGAATGAATATATTCTCAGAAATAAATAGTAGTTTTGCTGAAACGTGATGTATTTCAATGTAAAATAGGATAAAATGCATGACGAAAACAAAAGACTTTACATAACCTTCCAATGTTCAAGAGATGTTATTCGTTTTTTTAATAGTTTTCTGTTAAAATACTGTTATACAGTATTACAATGATATTATATTCATACTGTGCTTGATATACTACATTCAAGGAAATGTAATATTTTTGCTGAAATGACGTACGTATTATAGTGGAAAGTGGGATAAAATCGTGACGAAAACAATGACTTTTGCTTTCTTTCGTTCAAAAGATGTTTCCGTAATCGCTTTTCGATTGGTTTTCAGTTAAAAAAACTGTTGCATCACAAGTGAATTAGGATAGAATATTATTGTCATACAACAGTTTTTTAACTGAAAACCATTCGAAAAGCGATTACGGTAACATCTTTTGAATGAAAGAAAGCGAGTCATTGCTTTCGTCACCTTCCACTGTAATACGTACGTCATTTCAGCAAAATGTTACATTTCCATATTCTCAGAAATAAATAGTAGTTTTGCTGAAACGTAATGCATTTCAATGTAAATTAGGATAAACTACATGAAAACAAAAGACTTTACCTAACCTTCCGATGTTCAAGATATGTTACTCGTTTTTTTTAGTAGTTTTCGGTTGAAATACTCTTATATTAGTGATATTCTATTCATACTGTGCTTGATATAATACATTCACAGAAATGTAATATTTTTGCAACTACAATGGTGATGTCAACTCAAGCGTGGTTACAGCGAGACTGACTGAGTGAGGGAGAGCTATGCGTGTGTGTGTGTGTGAGGTTGCGGGAGCGGGCGGTGTCCCGTGTTCGGTGCCTCGCGCGAGTTGAATGGCGCGCGATTTGAATGTACTTCAATTACTTCAATGTACAGAATATTCCTCCGGCGGGGCAATCCGCGTATTTGCAAATCCGTGTATTATAAACCCGCGTATGTTAAGGGCCTACTGTAGTCTCGATTTACACGGATTTTATTCACGCGTTTGGTCAATTACGCGGTGCCCTGCCAGAATGAAATGTTTGAATTATGCGGAAAATTTCATCATTTACGGTGCGAGCGGCTGGAGAGGTCCAGACGCGCCGCGCATTTTGTATTCACGCGGTCCATGCTTGACCATACGTGGGAAGCGGCATGGGCAGGGTGCGCACAAGGTCGCCCAGTCATCAAAACATTACCGAGTTCTTCACCTGCCACCCACCACAGCCGGCCCAAGTCAGTGATAGTGAGGATATGGACTTTGAGGGGTTTGACAAAGAGGCCCTGCATGCCTCTGTGGTGGATAGTGATACAATTGATACAAGTGATACCAGTGAGGGCCAATATATAATCTGCCCTCTGCCTCGGAACCAACCCCCCCCCCCCATCCCCATGTGCCCAGCCATCTTTTCTACTAACGTAAGTGTTAAAAAACCTAATATTATTGATATTTCTCTTAAATATTAATTGTGTGTGCATACCATCATAAAATTAAGATACTATTTTTATTACAACGTACATATTGTGTCAGAAAAAGTGGAGTTTGGGGGTTGGCCCAGTCTCTATTTCTATTAATCCCATATGTTCTGTTATTTCATTTACGCGTTTCTCATTTTATGCGGACCTCCACAGGTTCAATTGACCGCGTAACTGCAGACTATACTGTACAGTACTGTACTGATTTAGTAATAGTGAGCTTGTGAAAAAAAATTTATATTAGTAATGACATTAATATAATGAAATACTGTATTTGCAGGTTGTGACTGCCCATGTGGAGCAAAGATAATTCCAGGATTCTACTTTATTCCATCAAAAATAGATAAATGTATGTAAAGCATTCCACACTATTCCAGTTATTAAAAAGGTGGATACTATTTTTTTCTTATTGTTTCATTTACCCTTCATTATAAGAGGCTGATATATTAGTGTTAACGAACATGCTGTAGCTGTTGAAATGGGAATGTGGAAGTCATTCAGACTACACTACTTATGTTATCAGTTAAACAGTACAGTAAGAGTGGGTTAGATTTGTTCATTTGCCTTAGCCATTAACACATACAGTACAGGTTGTACCTCTCTAGTCCGGCAACCTCGGGACCTGACCGGTGCCAGACCATGGAAATTCACCCTTTTCCTGGATAGATAGTGACTTGTGCTTATGCTTGGAAGCACTAGCACCACTTTCTCTGCATCATGGTCTCTTTGAAGACATATTGAAGGGTTAAATGTCGTATAGTAGCTTCTCAAATTTCGCGAGTTTTTAATTCTTAACATATTTTATTGGAACACACAAAAAAATAAATAAATAACAATTTTGACGGCGGAAACTTGAATTTCGACGGATTTGAACGGCCCGCGAACGTGCAGACGACGTGCATAATCGTGTAAACAGCGTCATTTCTCTTATGTACAAAAGATTCATTATTGTTTATTACTGAATGTCTTTTTTTATTGAATTAATGTTTATGTGTGCAATATGAGCAATACAATTCATTAATAATACGTAGAATATTAAAACACACGAGGAAATGACACAGCATTGTTTTCGTTGATTACAAAACCAGTGACTGACTGGTTCTACATATATAACTGAAGAAAATAAGACCTTGGCTGTAGCTGTAGTAAAATTAATATGGTTGTTTTAAGTAATGTTATTTAATGTTAATAAATGGAACAATAGAAGTAGCTAACGATAATGGTAAAGAAAAAAGAGAGATCGCGTATGTAAGTGCGCATGCGCACACATGAAAACATATCGTCATTACTTTACATAAGAATATGAAAGCAACACTTATTTACTGTTCATATATAATTTAATTAATGTTTCTGAATTTGTTTTTATTGAATTAATGTTTGTGTGTGCAAAATTAACAATACATTTTATTAATAATATGTGGAATATTAGAGGAGACGAGACGGCTGCCGGCATTGTTTATGTTAAAGCTTACATAACCAGTGACTGATTGGTTCTACATATAAAACTGAAGAAAATAAGACCCTGATTTTAGCTGTAGTAAAATTAATGTGAAAAAATTAATATGGTTGTTTGAAGTACCTGTAATGTTATTTAATGTTAATAAATGGAACAATATAAGTAGCTAACCATTAATGGTAAAAAAAAAAAGTGAGACTGAGCGTATGTAAGTGCGCACATGTGAAAACATATCGTCATTACTCTACATAAGAATATGAAAGCAACACTTATTTACTGCTCATATATATTGAAGGGTTAATTGTTGTACTCTGTATAGACAAGCAGAGAGAGAGAGAGAGCAGCCGAACTGCTGGATGTAAACAAACCTTAATTTTCCGCGTTTTTTTTAAATTTTTTTTTAAGGGGATTAGCCCACCCGGGCATAGGTCACTGACCCACATTGGGGCCTGAGGGGCAAAAATTTAATACTCCTGTAATAATAATAATAATTCAGATAAGTAACAAAAAAAAAAGAAAAAAAGCTGCCTATCTATCTATTGGACAAACTAAAATCGTTCCGGACCACGGGAGTTTCCGGACCACAGAATGCTAGGGAGGTACAACCTGTACCAGAATAAGTTCCATATTTTTTCTTCAGAATATACCTTGCTTTACCAGCTGTTCTTACCCTGTGAGTTGGCATTAGGAAATGCATCTAGCCATAAAACTTTTCTTCGACGCACTTGATGGTAACAGGGTAGCCAGAGCTGTGCTCATCCCCTGGTCTCCTGCATTTTCTGGGCTGGTGCTTGGTCTTTGCCGTGGTTAGAAAGATGTGAGGGGGTGGGGGGGATCCCAATGTGGTTTTAAGCATCAGCTGGCATCAGGTAATTATCACTAACTAACGTAAAATACATCTCGGTGGAAAAATAAAATATATGAAAGATTGGGTGTTATTGGCAGTGGTATATGTAATTAAGCATAATTTGAATGTTATCAGTTAAGGACATTCTTCCAAGTCAATGGCAGGAAAATCTCTCTTGAATGAATTTATCCACCATTTTGAAAGGAAATTAAATAAGTGAAAGAGCACCATGCTCGAGGTAATTGTATTTGTTAAAAAGGAATTCCTTTGAAAACGTTTGCCATGAAGGATTATTTCAGAATCGGGAATATACCCCTGGAGTGTAAAACAAGCATTTGTGGGGTACGGGTTGTTGGTTCACACTCAGGATGGGATGGAGAAGGGAAACTCAATGTGCTCTCTGTATACATATTGTATTGGATGTACAGTGCATCTTGGTGCTGGGAAGTGGCAGCGTGGTTACAAGCGTTGAGTAGAGAGAGCTGGTTGGTGAGGGTGCTCAGAGTAGGACCAGCTTGTGGGTCGCCATGCTCGCCGGCGGGAGCAAGGGCCGCCAGGCAGCGGTGGAGGAGGTGGTGTTACTTGCTGCGGCTGTAGCTAGAAGAAGGGTAGGTCACCACGAGGTCAGGTCTTATATAGCGGAGGTAGGCGTGGCTTAATAGTTGACCTCCGTCATGTAAGGCGGCGCTGGTTGACCTAGACCACGAGGCATACACTGGGGAATTCGCGGGGTCGGCTGATCAGGGACAAGCGTTTGTAGGGGAGGAATCCACTACACATTTCTCAGAAAAGAAGCAATTTTAACCAATATATTGTTTTTTAACAACAAATTTCTTTGAAAACATGCAAAACAAAGCCTTTTTTAATAAAAAATATTTCGGGGAGTAAAGAGCAAATCTTATTATTTTTATTAAAACATGCACAAATAAAACAGTTAAAATGTATCCCAGAAAAGAAGCAAACTCTACTAAAAAAAAAAAAAAATAATAATAATAGTTACTTTTCTATGAAAGCATGCCAAAAAATACATTTTCAACTTTTATTTTCTACTTTTATCCTCTTCGCCACTGATTGGCTCGTTAACCTTTTGGGCAGTCGGTCACATCTCTTACGCACTGTTGGGAAGTAATGGGCATGCTCTGGCTCCTGAATATATCTGAACCTGCTCCAGTGTTGGTCAAGTCTGGTCTTGAAACAGCTCTCACTCGTTGCCATCACAACACACACTGGTCGATTGTTCCAAGCGTTCATAACTCTCACTCCGAAAAAGTTCGCCCTCACAGTTTTCCGGACTTGCAGTTTCTGCAACCTTGAGCTGTGACCGCTTTGTGGAGTGGGCAGTTGCAGGCACTCTTATCTCTCTGGATAGCCGAGGTGCCAAAGTGCAAGCACCAGTCTGGTCCCTAGCATACCTTGGGGACTTGACGGGGTGACAGTACAAAAAATGGGGAAGCTTCTCACTCTTGAAGATCGTTACAAGGTAAGGACCGTCGAGATATTTGAACGACCTTCTTATAAGACCTAATAACTTAGTTGCTTGATTCACCTAATCACAATGGCCCGAGAACTTCAGTTCATTGTCAGCATACACACCCAGGTCCTTTTCACATTCAGTCTCTATTAATACAGTTTCTTGCACCCGTTGGGACATATGATAAGCCGTATTTAAAAACCAATTTTATGAAAAAATGCAAAAGTCTTTAAAAAAAATTGCAAAGGGAAACAAAGTCCAGTAAAATAAATAATGGTCTTTACTATGAAAACATAAAAAAAGCCGTTTTTTTCTAAAAAACAGTTTTTGTGATATAGCTCAGAATGCGACGCACAGCATGTTACCTAGGTATGTTAACTCCTAGCTAACTCACCAGGCCAACATACAGGCAATTAAAACATCCAATAATTACTAATACGTAATATTAGGAGGACACGTCGCCACCCGGCATCCAATTGCAATTCTCAAAACCCCCTCCCGCACCCTCCATCACACGCATTGTTACCGTCATCTCTTGCCCAGAGCAAGTTGTAAACAAAAGTCAACTCTCTAGGGATGGAGACGGGTGGGTTATCGGCGCCGCATTCTGAGCTATATCACAAAAACTGGTTTTTAGAAAAAAAATTTTTTTTGTTCAAGTCAGAATGCGACGCACAACATGAATACCCGAGCAGCAGGTGGAGAGGGGGGTGACTTTGCATGCAAGGCTCCGCTGACTTAGGTCCAGATTATGTTATAAACCGTTTTAGAATATTTCCAAAATTAGGAACATTTACCGGAAGGTAAAATGTTAATTTACTCAAAAAGGATACTCACTTTATTCTGATAAGGAAGAAGGTCCTGGTTGTGGAGATTGAGTAGGTGGGGGAGGGGAACCAAGCACCACCACATTTGAAGCATATTTCAGAGATAGATGAAGATAGCTGTCTTTGAAAGTTTTTGAAGATCTCCAAAAGCTAATAATGTACTTGGTTAGCTCTATTGGGATTACCCAACAACCTATTTAAACGTTTTTTTGAGAAACCCCAAGCGTGAAGTGCCAAGGATATCTCGAACTGAGAATGTAATACCTGGTCTAGACATCCTTGTTGCAATTGTAGCGGATTCGGGCACCAGTCCAGCACATCCAGGCACCAAGGTTGTAGGATCCAATATGGTGCAATTAAGAGGACCTTGCCTCGGAAGGATCTGAGTTTGTGAACCACTTTGGGCAATATTTTCACAGGTGGGAACGGATAGATTGAATTCCAAAGAGTAAGGCATTTCCGAAAAGATTTGACCCCTCCAGAGATGCATAAAGTGGCATCTTGTGATTTTTTAGGGAGGCAAACAGGTTTATCTGTGGAGTTCCAAACTTCTTCACTAGACTCTTGAACTCTGATACCTTTGGGGACCATTCTGTTTCTGTCGATACTGGCCGGAGACGGGACAGCGCATCTGCCCAATTGTTTTGTACTCCCGGTATATAAGTTGCTTTGAGGTAAAGTGTTTGTGTTCCACAAATACTGAAAATTTTTTCTGACAGTTGTAGAAGGGGCCAAGACCTTGTTGATCCTTGATGATTGAGACAAAAGGCTGCCGTTTTGTTGTCCATGGCAAACAGGATCGTCATATTTTGTAAATTTGGGTTTGCCGACAAAAAGAATAGGACCACTGTTAATTCTTTTATATTTATGTGTTTGTCCCAAAGGATGTTGCTCCACCTTCCTTGATTGAATTCCCCTTTTGAGGAATGGTATCCCCATCCTATTTTGGATGCATCCATACAAACGACCAAACCTGTTTGAGGCGGAACCCAGGGAGAAGGACCGATTAGATTGTTCAACTTTTTCCACCATAACAGACTGATTTTTTATCTGAATAGGGAGAGAAGAAGCAACATTTCTGTTTCTGTGAAGCAACTTCGAGCCCAGATGAGATAGTTGCTTTTTCCTTCACTTTCCTAATGGAACCACTATTGTGGCAAAATTCAACAGACCCAGAAGTTTTCCCAATCATGCCAAGAAACCTTGTGCTTTACACAAAAGGCTTCTACTTTGTTTATCAAATCTGTTACTTTTGTCCCTGGTAAACTGACTGACTGCAGATTTGTATCCCACTGGAGACCTAACCAATCCAACTTTTGACATGGTATTAAATTTGATTTGACCTGGTTTATCTTTAAACCAAGGTTTTGAAATAGTACTAGTGTACGTTGGGTCGCCCTTTGACAATCTTCGAAAGAGTTTCCCATTATCAGCCAATCGTCTAGATAAGCAAAGGTTCTTATGCCCTCCTTCGCAAGGATCTTTCTGGGAATGTTCGCCAGTTTTGTAAAGACTTTTGGCACAATTGTCAGGCCGAATGGCATCACTGTGAATTGATAACTTACATCCCCTTCTTTGAACACCAGAAATTTTCTGTACCTGGGAGCAACAGGAATGTGATAATAGGCATCTTCAAGATCCACTTTTGAGATCCACGTATTGGGCGGAAGTAGATGCCTCTGATGGTCGTAAGTGAGCATCTTGAAACTTCTTTTGGTAATAAATTTGTTTAGGACTGAATGATCCAAAATCCACTTTAATTTGTCGCTGCCTTTCTTGGGGACTGGGAATAGAGGAGACATGAAACATTTCACCGACTGTAACTGTTCTATGACACCTCTTTTTAGTAGTTGAATTACAAATCCTGTAAGTAAGGGGGTTGGTTTTTGACCTTTTTTTGGAAATGCTAGGGGAGGGCGCCTCAACCAAATCCATGTGGGACCCCCTTTGATTGTCTTGTAAGCCCATATGGAAGAAGTCCATCTGTTCTCCCAACCCCCTAGACGACCTAGCTGTCTGGCTTCATTGGAAGGGAGTAGATGCTGATGTGGTCTCCTTCCGCTTCTGAACAAACGGCCACCTCTATTACGTCTTTGATTATTTCCTCCTCCAAAATTTCCCCTAGGTTGATAACTGAACCGAGCAGCTGGTCCTGTTCCCCTGTAAAACCTTCCTCTCCTGGGTTTCCGAAAGGTCTGAGGACTCCTGGGGACATTAATATTAATAGTATTCTCAACAGATGATATATATTTAACCAATGATTGTTCATCAAACAAAGCAGGAGTAAGAGGAGAAGAACGTAGCAAAAAATAAGCGCTACCATTTGAAGCATTATTTGTTGCTTGTTTCCTTAGATGGACTTTCAGTTTTAGGGCTTTCAACAAATTATCCAAAAATGAGTTGTACAGGGAATATGGGATTCCTTGCAAAGCAGCAGCGAAACATTAATCCACTTCTGAATTTTCTTCATAGTCCAGCACAAACTTAGTTAATAACTGACACATCATAATTGCAGACCAAACATCTGCTGCCAATTAAATAATTTTAAATTCTTCAAGCAGCAGTGCAGGAGCAACTGGTTTCAAATTTTTTCATAACTTATATCAACATATTTTGGAGCCAACAAATACTGGGAAAGTTCATAGAAGGAACTCTTTTTGGCATTAAATTGGAACTTCAAAAAACTAAACTTGTGAGCATTCTTGTATGCGGCAATGAATGTTAAGTCTTTCAATAAATTAGCCCAGACTTCGTCTATTTCATAGATCATCTTTGGGCAAATATCAGGCCAAGAAAGTGTAGTATCACCCTCCAAAAACAAAGAATGATGACCCAAAGTTGCTTGTCCTTCCTCTCTCTTTGTAGTTGCTGAGATATCAGGAAGCTTTGAGACATTTTCATAAAATATTTTGAATAAGGAATCCACAGATTCAGATGTAGTAAAAAACAAAGAAGACTTAGATATTACCAATGTTATCCATGGCCTGTTGGGATCATCCTTACACACAATGTTATCCAGCAGCTGCGTGGCAGTCGACAGCAGCCTGTTTCCACTCATAGTAACCAACAGTTTTTGCCCCAGGTGGAAGTGGTTGCCAAGATGTGGATAGGATGAAGTCAGTCTCAACAGGTTCTTCCTGCTCAACAGACTGAATACTATGATTAGAACTGGCCTCATCGTCCTGATCCTGGAATCCACTGAGATAGAGGTTTTTGTAGAATTCCCATTGCCCCATTGTCTGGAGGGTCCAATAACTTATTTTTCTTAGCAGAAGCAGGCTTGTCTAAGTGGGGATTAAGTCTTTTACCTAACACCAATAAACCTAAGCTTTCTGCTAACTTGGGATCTTTTCATTGTTGTACATTCAAAAATTTAATCTTCAAGGCCTTATTCCACCTATTTTTAATTTGTATTTGCAATAAATCTTTCTTATCACCTGTAGCTTGATGAAATTGAAAAATTTGATCATAACAACCTGCACAATCCATTGGTGAAATAGGTTTCAGTATTTGAGACACAGCTGCCATGAATTATGCAAGCCACATGAGGATATATCTTAGTAATCCAAGTGGCTCTACATTTTTTATTGTTACATGTAGTATGGCCCCCCTGGGTCTTGGTTATAACTACTACTACTGAATTCAAATTTTCTACTGACAGACAATTCCTTGTATGTAGTGCCTGAGCTGAACTTTCTAGTCCTTGTAGCTCATCACTCAATACTATCTCCTCAGGAACAGTTCCATAGTCTCCTCCATCATTCATAGGCCCGGACTCCTGACCTTCATCCTCCAGTTGCACATCACTCATCTAAACTAGGAGGACACCATGAGTCACATTATATCATTATAAAAATATAAGGGAAAAAACATTTTCTCCCAAACTTAATCAATATTACTCATAATTGTTATATTATTAGTAAGTTAATTCATTAAGATCCCTTAATGTGAAAAGTCACTCATTTATACAATTATAAACAATTAACTCACTTTGTCGTATCTCTCCCCATTCTTATCTCAAGTATCCCTTAGCTCAATGAAATTTTTTTTTTTTTTTACATAAAATAATTTTATTTAGAACATTTTATTTAGAGGGATCATCAAGATCTCTATTTGTTGCCCATCAGGGGCTCAGACATTAAATAATAACTTAAACGAAAATTTCTACGTGGTTACTATCACCCGGAAGGGTTGACAGTGCTGAGTCGCTAACATAGCTCTCTATTGGCAACAGCGTTCACTATTACTCTATCAATATTTATTGGGTCTAGAATTCCACCCTGAATTGATCTCATATAACCCATATAAGGATGCAAAGTCCATTTCAACATAACTCTAGATTGCTAGGAAGACCGGAAGGTCGACATTCCAGAAGGAACGCCAAGTCTAGCAGCCTCATTAAAGTTCGCCTGGAAAGGCTGAACCCGCTACTGAGGACATCAATAAAATAAAGTTATGAAGAGAAAACTCAACTCTGGCCTTTATGCTGAGAGCAATTAGAAAACCGAGGGCGGAAGCCCAAAGGGTTTTTGTGAATGAACATAAGAGTAGGAAGAGAGACAGTCATGGCATTCATACTAGCATGTGAATAATTGGGACAAAGAAGATCGTAAACAATTGGGAATGCTGTACAGATGCCGCAGCTACTGCACTCCTGAGCAGTTGCTCCAAGTATAAAAGGGATTCATTCATCCTAACTTGGAGTACTGCTCTCATATCTGGAGTGGCTCTTCTTCTGTCCAACTATTGGATAGGGTGGAATGAAAGGCATTTCGTCTTATTAACTCTCCTCCTTTATTCGACAATCTCTCTTCCCTTTCTCTTCGCCGCAATGTTGCTTCACTCTCTCTTTTACAGGTACTTTCACGGGCAATGTTCAGTGGATTTGGCATCCTGTGTACCGCCGGCAAGGCCCTGGGTTCGTAACACACGTCTTGCCCGCGGTGCCCACCGTTTCTCCGTGGATGTCGGTCACACGAGAATAACCCGCTATTGTACCTCCTTCTTTCCTCACACAGCCAAACTGTGGAATGCTCTGCCTTCTTCTGTGTTCCCATGCTCTTACAATCTGTCTCACTTTAAAAAGCTGGTTTTCCGGCATCTTCGTGGTGTAGTATACAGTATAACCTTTTTTTCTATATTTACAATTTCTTTCCGTTCTTTTTTTTTTCTCGCCCACCAGGCTCCGTTGTGGGTCATTTGACCTGTGCCTGGGTGGGCTAATTCCCGTAAAAAAAAAAATACATGTAATATGTATATATAAATAGATATATTCACATATTTTCTTTCAGTGAAGACGAGCCTGGAGGGCGCAGCTACATTCACTGAGTGACTTAAGGGCAAGGAATAGTCACAACGATCTAAACGACTTCACAAAGAAGACGTGTTGTGGTCGCCATGATGCTGACCAGAGATCGTATAAGAAATTGTTCCAATTACAATAATTGAGAGCCATAACAAAATAAAAGTCACTCTACTTCATCACTGTGCTAATAAATATAAATACAGTATATAAAATCCTCGTGGAGCTTAGTATTTCAGCAATTACAACACAAATTTGCGGAGCTTTCTTTTGTGTGTATTTACAGCTCAATCGCCGGGCAAGAGATGAAGGTCGTGATGCATATGGAGGAGGGGGTTTTGAGAATTGTAATTAAATGACAGGTAGCGAAGTGTCCTTCCAATATTACTTATTCAGTAATTATTAGATGTTTTAATTGCCTGTATGTTGGTCTGGCGAGTTAGCTAGGAATTAACATACCTAAGTAACATGCTGCGCGTTACATTATGACTTGAACAAAAAAGTATTTTTTAAGAGAAATAATAATGTTCTCAGAAAAAAGCAAAATAACAAAAAAGTTATGTGCAGGTACAGTACAGTAAGTCCTCGCTTAACGCCGGCCCGCTTAACGTTGTTTCGGTACTACGTCGCTAAACTTTAGAGACCAAAAAATTGTTTAATGTCCCGGTGACTCGGTACAACGTCATTTTGTATCGTCATGACTACATTTTACGGCGCATTACCCTCTCTCGTCTGGCTGCGGAACGTCATGGTGTCCCAAGCGACGCCAGTCTTTGTTAGTCTTTCACAGTGTTCATGAGTGTTTAAGTGTTTTTGCTCTTAATAATGTACAGGTGCTCCCGACTTACGACGGGGTTAGGGAACCAGATCCAGGTCGTAAGTCCGACATAGGCAAAAAAAAAAAAAAAAAAAAATCTACAATGGAATACAGTATAGTAAAAGTAATAAATAATGAGGAATGGATACAGTACAGTAAAAGTAATAAATAATGAGGAATGGATACAGTGTGACTGAGCACTTACCTTTAATGTAGTCAGCTGAATGCACATGGGGCCCCCATAATTTTCTAATTATACATGGAGACTACATTAACTGGAAACATTTCGGTATAGAAAATGAACTCGTCATTAAAAAAAAAATAAAAATTTTGTCACGACTGTGGCAGTCATATGTCCCGACGGTCGTAAGGTTAGAGCAGGTCGTAAGTACCGATGGACGTAAGTTGAGGCAGTCGTAAGTCGGGGACTACCTGTACTATAACCATTTGAAATGGCTTCCAAGCACCCAACAAGTGCTGCTGATGCTAGTGTTGTGAAGAAGCAATGTAAGACCATTAGCCTAGCTTCGAAAATGGAAGTTTTAAACCGTTTTGAGAGGGAGGAGGAGCTACCCGTCTGGTCTCAGAGAATCACCACCCTCATGGCTCCCGCCATACTCCTCCTCTCCCCCCATCCGCATCTTCTGCTTAACTACCCACCACACACTCGCTCTACCACCTCCGCCCATCGGTGAGTACTGAAGGTTCCAAGTGTTCCCTGAAGAATGCAGTGATGGGTAGGGAAACACCGGGTAACACTGAAGTCCGTTTATTAAAGGATAGGAGAAATACAAGTGGTGACTAGCGTGTGCCATGCACGGCTCACACAGTCAGACTGAGACTGCCTTGCCATATGGCAGCCTCGGGGCAACGTTGCCACGTAATTATATACATAGGTGCTACTCGGCACAGTAGCTTAGATACATAACCTACAAGTACCAATACCAACTTAGTAGTTGCATATGCATGCACTGTTTTCTATAGAAATGGCAATGATTTTCTGTATGTGTAATGTAATTCATGGGGCAAAGGGAGACTCGGGAACGTAACTCCCGTATTTTATCTATTTCTTATGGGGAAAATGTTCCACTTAATGTTGTTTCATATAACGTTGCGGTTTTAGGAACGTAACCCCTGTATGTATATTATGTATGCTGTATGTATATTATGTATGTTGTATGTATATTATGTATGTATTCCATTTATATACAGTACTTATAAGCTAGCAGAGTGTGGCAATGTATTTGCCATGTCCCACATGCTTAGTTAATGTGCCTGGCGACATCTGGAAGCTGCTACATGTATCACTTGCCACATGTCGCCTTAGGGGTCAGTTGACACTCAGTCAGAGTAGGGAGAGCCGCCTCATTTGTATCTCTGCCTGTCCAGCAAATAGAACGTACGAAAACTCTACAGGTGTTTGTGTTCGCCCCTGTAGTTGGAACTTGGTACCCAGAACATGTACATGGCACAGTGAGTTAATTGACTGGATAGTGAAAATGCAAGTGTGAGTTTGTGTAAAGTCTGTGGCAAGACCGGCTCATGTTCCCCCGCTCAGTCAACCGCCAACTGTCGTCTCCTCCAAGAACTTGTCTACCTACCAGCCACACACTGCCTGACGCGCGCACACACACACGCACGAGCACACAGTCTGCAGTCATTCCTTTATATATTTTATATATAATCTACTTATCTGTATATTTAATTAATTTATTTTTGTCTCAGATCTTGTTGATACGACGGGCTGACCAGTCAACACTGATTTGAGATACAATATACAGATTAAGTAATTATGTCTCATGCCTTACGCAATAGTGTAGCTAACGCCTGGATGAGCCAGACGGATGACAACACTACAGAGATAGATGACCAGGCGGAACGAGACGCTCCAGCTTCTCCCACCACATCTCGCAGCCCTTCACCTTGATATTCAGCCTTGTCTCCAGAGGTAATTGCTTTAATGAAGTTTATGAGGGATGAAAGGCGTGAGGACGAGTCTAGAAGACATGTTGAGGACCACCAACGGAGATTGGAAGATAGTGCACAGTTTGAAGCTTTGATATTTCGCCTTACTGTTAACCAAGCCCCTTGACTCTTCCACTGGTTCAGGTACCTAGTCAACGCCTTCACACCCTCCAGCCCCACCCAAAGCAGCTGCCCAACCCCCACCCATCTTGAAGCCTGATGTGACTTTCCAGACTTTTCGTGAATGGCGGCGACGGTGGACTGATTATGCTACAATGGTGGATCTCCAGAGCTTGTCACAGCCTAAACAACTCATTCAGCTATGTATGTGTCTGTCTTTGGAAATGCACTGTGTCTTGGAACATACGTTGCAGGTGCCCCTGACTCCTTTGTCGTCTGTAAAGGAGATACTGGACGTTCTACAATGGCACATCAATGGTCAGCAGAATGAAGCTCTACGCAGGAGGGAAATGTTTAGCTGTAGACAGACGGAGGGCGAGACTTTTGATGCCTTTTATGTATGACTGAAGAGAGCTTCGGAAGAGGTAGACAAATGCCCAGGTAACCACCAGCAGTGCGAGGAGACCCAGTTGAAGCAGGTGGTCCTGATGGGTGTTAAGGATGAGTAGCTTGTCCAATGCCTCACCTCCCTCGACTCCTCCTCGTCTCTTAAGGATGTGTTGACAAAATGTCGCTCCTATGAGGCTGCAGGTGTGCCACCTCTGCCATCCAAGCTCCCCCTTCAGCTGTACGGGCTATGTTCCGGTACAAGAAGGACAAGCAGTCTACCCCAACGCCTTCGCTCACCACGCCCACGCCAGGCCCCTTTTGTAACAGCTGTGGTAAGTAGCACGGAACACAGGTGTGTCCAGCCGCTGAGTCTACCTGCAACAGCTTTGACCGTATGGGCCACTGGTCACTCACAGTACGGTGTCCGGCCAAATGCGTCCAGTGCAACGTGTGTGGTTGTCTGGGCCACTACGACAAGTGTTGCCCTTCCAACAAACCCAAGGGACAGCGTCGGCAGAAGCGGCAGCGCCCTTCCACCAGTGAGGGCCACCCACAGTCGTCCAATCAGAAGCATGACGACCCTGGACAACGCTCGAGCCATATTAGGAAGGTTTACTCCCCCTTGCGTCCCAGGACCAAAGTTCCCCAGCACATCAGCGTCATTGTGACCTACGGCAGTGTGTCATCCCGTCTTCAGATGTTGCCCGACACCGGCGCTGATGCTACAGTCATCGGTCTCCAGCATTTGCATTGTTTGGGGCTCTCTCCAAGTGATCTAGGACCGCCTCCCAAGGATCTCCGCTTCACGGCAGATGGTTCACAGATGGCCCCAGCCCTAGGTTCACTCCAAGCACATGTCACCTTTGGCAACAGGTCGTGTCAAGCCTGGATTGATGTGCATATTGGTGTCCCGACTCCTTTGCTGTCCTACAGACATTGTCAAGAGTTGGCCATCATCTTCCAGGACTTCCCAAAACCTATTCTCGAGGTAAAACACGCCAACAGGTGCACGAAGGGAGCAGCAATTACCCTGCTGTCGCCTTACCCCTACCGCTTGCCAGTGACACCTCTCCTTTGGATGCTCGGAAGTACATCCTGAAGGAATTCAGCGACGTTCTGGTGACCAAGTCCGCTCTGGAATCCAAGCCTCTCAAGAAGATGGTAGGACCCCCCATGAGGATCCACTTGAGGGACGATGCAAAGCCCTTTGCTATCTACACCCCTTGACTGGTCCCCCTGGCCTTCCTTGATGAGGTAAAAAACGAGCTGGACTCCATGGTCGCCCAAGAAATCATTGCATCAGTCAGTGATGACCCGTCTCCATGGTGTCACCCTATGGTAGTCGTCGCAAAACTCAAAGGTGGTGTTCGGATCACCACTGACCTCTCCAAGCTCAACAGCCAGGTGTCTCGTCCTGTGCATCCTTCTCCCACGCCCTTTGCAGCCATACGCAGTGTGGACCCAAAGGCGCGCTTCTTCACGAAGATGGACGCCCTATGTGGATACTGGCAGATAGAGCTTGCCAAAGTAGACCAACCACTCACAACTTTCATTACCCCGCATGGACGTTACAGTTATTACCATGGCCCCATGGGATTCGCCGCTACAGGAGATGCCTTCTGCCTTCGAGTTGATATGGCTCTACAAGGTCTGGCAAACTGCGTGAAAGTGGTCGACGACATACTCGTGTACGATGAGGACTACATGGATCACCTCTGCCGTATCTACGAGGTACTCAACAGGTGCCGGAAGCATGGCATCACCCTAAATGCCGACAAGTTTGTTCTTGCCAGCTCTTCAGTGGACATTTGTGGGTACACCCTCTCAGGGAATGGTATTGCAGCTGACCCAGAGAAGGTCCGCGCCATCACGGATTTTCCCACCCCCGCTAACCTCACCGACTTGAGGTCCTTCATCGGTCTCGTCAACCAGTTAGCAGAGGTTTCGCCGGACATCTCCTCAGCCGCCCAACCACTTCGCCCCCTGATGAGCCCCAAGAGGACATTCCTGTGGACTCCCGACCACGGCAAGGCCTTCCAGCAAGTGAAACAGGCCCTGTCTAGTCCACCTGTCCTCGCCACGTTTGACCCAACCTTGCTGACGGTTCTGCAGACAGATGCCTCACGCTTGTATGGCGTGGGATATGCCCTATTGCAGGATCATGGTGGAGGGCAGTTCCGGCTCGTCCAGTGTGGCTCGCGTTTCCTCTCTGACACCGAGACGCGCTATGCCACTATTGAGTTGGAGCTGTTGGCTGTGGTTTGGGCGATGCCCAAGTGCAGGTTTTACCTCATAGACATGCAACACTTTCACCTAGTGACCGACCATCGCCCACTCGTCCCGATCCTTAACCACTACACGCTTGACGCAGTTGAAAACCCTTGCCTCCAGCGTTTGAAGGAGAAGCTCTCGGAGTACATCTTCACAGTAGTGTGGTGTGCTGGTAAAGAGCTCTGCATCCCTGGTGCCTTATCCCGCTCTCCTGTCAGCCGCCCTACTCCAGAAGACTATGTGCTCGACGCCGACCTCGCTCTTTCCGTCAGGACTGTGGTCACCCTACACGCCGTCCAATCCCTTCGTTCGGACCTGTCACCAGATGACGACAAGGCAATAGAGGACCTTCGAACAGCGGCCCGAGATGACCCTTCCTTCATCCGACTCATCGAGTATGTGAGAAATGGATTTCCTAGCAACCGCTACGACTTTCACAACACCCTGCTCCCGTATTGGAAACTCCGCGATGAACTCTACTGTGATGGGGACCTTGTTCTGTACCGAGCATGTGTAGTTGTCCCTGCTGCCTCACGTCCCCACGTCTTGGCTCGCCTTCACGACAGTCACCGTGGAGCTGAGGCCACCAAACGACGTGCAAGACAGACAGTGTTCTGGCCTGGCATCGACTCCGACATCTCCAATGCTGTCCGTGCATGTGAACCCTGCCAAGTACTACAACCCAGCCAGCAGCAGGAACCCTTCATGAATGACGACAACCCCACCCGCCCCTTTGAGTCTGTTTCGGCCGACTTTTTCTGTGTGTCAGGAAAGTCCTTCCTGGTTATCGTCGACCGTCTCTCTGGTTGGCCGGTTGTCATCAAGTGAGGTAATGATACTACGTCTGCCGCCACCATCAGCAAGTTCCGCCACTACTTCCGTGACGTGGGCGTTCCTGTGCGCCTGCGAACCGACGGAGGGCCCCAGTTCACAAGCCGGGACTTTGCTGTGTTCCTTGACTGATGGGGAATTCGGCATGTGTTGTCATCGCCCCATTACCCACAGTCCAACTGCCACGCTGAGGCTGCTGTCAAATCCCTGAAGCACCTCATCCTCAAAGTGGCCCCTTCTGGGAATATTGACTGAGAGGCCTTTGACCTGAGTCTCCTTGAACTCCGCAACACACCTAACTACACCGGACGCTCCCCTGCCCAGGTCTTGTATGGACGCCCCCTTCGTTCTTGTGTCCCTGCTCACCCTCAGTCCTTCTCCAAGGTGTGGCAGGCTAAGACAGAGGATTGTTATCTACCTCTTCCGAGGCTCTCTTGAGTCGTACATAAAAGGCATCAAAAGTCTCGCCCTCCATCTGTCTACAGCTAAACATTTCCCTCCTGCGTAGAGCTTCACTCTGCTGACCATTGATGTGCCGTTGTAGAACGTCCAGTATCTCCTTTACAGACGACGAAGAAGTCGGGGGCACCTACAACGTATGTTCCAAGACACACTGCGTTTCCAAAGACAGACACATACGTAGCTGAATGAGTTGTTTAGGCTGTGACAAGTTCTGGAGATCCACCATTGTAGCATAATCAGTCCACCGTCGCCGCTATTCACGAAAAGTCTGGAAAGTCACATCAGTCTTCAAGATGGGTGGGGGTTGGGCAGCTGCTTTGGGTGGGGCTGGAGGGCGTGAAGGCGTTGACTAGGTACCTGAACCAGTGGAAGAGTCAGGGGCTTGGTTAACAGTAAGGCGAGATATCAAAGCTTCAAACCGTGTACTATCTTCCAATCTCCGTTGGTGGTCCTCAACATGTCTTATAGACTCGTCCTCACGCCTTTCATCCCTCATAAACTTCATTAAAGCAATTACCTCTGGAGACAAGGCTGAAGATCGAGGTGAAGGGCTGCGAGATGTAGTGGTAGAAGCTGGAGCGTCTCGTTCCGCCTGGTCATCTATCTCTGTAGTGTTGTCATCCGTCTGGCTCATCCAGGCGTTAGCTACACTACTGCGTAAGGCATGAGACATAATTACTTAATCTGTATATTGTATCTCAAATCAGTGTTGACTGGTCAGCCCGTCGTATCAACAAGATCTGAGACAAAAAAAAAAAATTAAATATACATATAAGTAGATTATATATAAAATATATAAAGGAATGACTGCAGACTGTGTGTTTGTGTGTGTGCGCGCGTCAGGCAGTGTGTGGCTGGTAGGTAGACAAGTTCTTGGGGGAGACGGCAGTTGGCGGTTGACGGAGCGGGGGAATATGAGCCGGTCTTGCCACAGACTTTACACAAACTCACACTTGCACTTTCACTATCCAGTCAATTAACTCACTGTGCCATGTACATGTTCTGGGTACCAAGTTCCAACTACAGGGGCGAGCACAAACACCTGTAGAGATTTCGTAGGTTCTATTTGCTGGAGAGGCAGAGATACAAATGAGGCGGTTCTCCCTACTCTGACTGAGTGTCAACTGAGCCCTCAGGTGACATGTGGCAAGTGATACATGTAGCGGCTTCCAGATGTCGCCAGGCACATTAACTAAGCATGTGGGACATGGCAAATACATTGCCACACTCTGCTAGCTAATAAGTACTGTATATAAATGGAGTACATACATAATATACATACAACATACATGATATACATACAGCATACATAATATACATACAGGGTTTACGTTCCTAAAACCGCAACGTTATATGAAACAACATTAAGTGGAACATTTTCCCCATAAGAAATAAATAAAATACGGGAGTTACGTTCCTGAGTCTCCCTTTGCCCCATGAATTACATTACACATACAGAAAATCATTGCCATTTCTATAGAAAACAGTGCATGCATATGCAACTACTAAGTTGGTATTGGTACTCACCGATGGGCGGAGGTGGTAGAGCGGGTGTGTGGTGGGTAGTTAAGCAGAAGATGCGGATGGGAGGAGAGGAGTATGGCGGGAGCCAGGAGGGTGGTGATTCTCTGAGACCAGACGGGTAGCTCCTCCTCCCTCTCAAAATGGTTTAAAACCTCCATTTTCGAAGCTAGGCTAATGGTCTTACATTGCTTCTTCACAACACTAGCATCAACAGCACTTGATGGGTGCTTGGAAGCCATTTCAAATGGTTATAGTGTAACGGGCCGAGTTTTCTCTTTTTAATAATTTACCATATAGATATTATTTTTCTGTTAGTATTCTATTTATTCATATACTTATTTGTTCTGTAGCATTCTTTCCAATGAGTATCCGGTTTTATATACTTATCCTTCTTCAGTTCTTTACATACATACTTACTTTTATATATTCTTGCTTATATTCTTATATGTTCTTTATCTCTATATACCTTAGATTCTTATATATTCTTATATAAGTAACTCTTATGCTTCTCTGCTTATGTTTTCCAAGTCAATGTTCTTTCTTTAAATTTCCTTTCATATATTATGATCTCTTCCATATATTTTGTTCTAGTTATATTCTAAACCATGGATTAACCTGGGAAACCATGTCTTTCTTATTACCACACTTCTTATACTTACACCGGTAGGACTGCCACTACCCAGGATTTTTCTAGAATATAACATATCTTAGTTAACTGTTAGGTAGCGAGCTTCTAGGCACGTGAGTTAGTTATTTTCTGAGAGCCAATATGGGAAAGGATAGAGTGGTGATACTCGTAGACGTAGATTACTAATTCAATATTTATTAACACAGTGATTGGATAAGATGCATCTTAGATTCACTCAGACAAAACAGAACTGCAATTTGTTTCTTAAGTCATCAAACACTTCAAGAACTTATTACCTCATTAAATACCTCCAATTACTTATTACTTCAATCGACAATTGTGGTATTGTCACTCTGCCACATGATAGTCAGTACTGGGTATACACCAGATATCACTGGACCCTCAGGTCTTACCTTACCAAGTAGCAAATTAACTCTTCACTTCTTGGTTATATCATTATACTCTCAGATTATCATTTCATGGTCACTACCAATGAATACATAGCACACTGGACAACTCCACAATTATCTCAACATACAATACCTCCTGTTAATTCACAAGGAACGACATGGCACTTTTAACTCTCATTCAGTGGTTCAATACTTAACCTGGGATACTATATTTCTGCTAGTTATCCCCCAAACAAGATACCATAATACTTAGGCCTATGTAACTGTGAGGAGTGCCCCAGGGTAACGCTGGTCTCTACAACAAATGAGGATCGCTGTTAGGGGTCGGTTGTAGACCGACACATGTTCAGGGAGTGGGCGCCTGATTTGCAGGAAACGGACTTCCCAGTTCAGTCCTGTCGAATTAACGGCATCGTCCAACCCGGTTACCGACCCACGTAGCCGATGAGTATTCAGCTCAACACACTGGAGAGACGTTGAAGAAGTCACGAATGCGTAAAGGTCTAACTTCAACTATACAAAACATACGCCTGGCAACGGTTCAGACGATATCTAAATCTCTACGTTACTCGACTTAATTGGCACAGAATTCACTATGTTAACACATGAGCACTGATATTCACCAAAATTGACTAAGTTAAACTGAATTAATAGGCGGCGGGAACACACGTTAACATACCTGGAGAGACATTGAGGAAGTCACGAATGCGTGATTCTCCCTCGTGTAGAGGTATATACGTGCACCCGCGGGGCAGCTTGGGCCTCCGTATTCATACCAGAAGGGTCGATCTTACCAACAACATAACTTCTCTATCATTTTGGATCACTGTATACTTAGTTATGAACTCCGGTGTTCTTGATCAGGGTAATTTCCTATGTCTATTCATATAATCTAATCAGAGGTTGAGCTTGCCAGGAAAAGGTGGAATATACACGTCGATAACATTAATTCTGCAAGCTCAGGCCTGAGGCGAACAAGGAGCTAGTCACGGGGAGGCGCTAGATCTTGGAGATTATACCAGTTGACAGAATAGTTCAGGAGATTAATGACTTTCTCAAATAGACAACTGACACTAATTAAACTATAAACATCAGATTCTCTGATGTCGGGGCGACAAAATGATATAACTTCAGGCGTGATCAGAAACTCATGGATACCCCCACGGACGACATAAAATACGCCACTCTAGATGGCAAACTCGACACTCACTTACTTGACACGTTCTACTAACGATAAGGACAGTTGAAGCATTCTACCCCACTCACAATGGATCTTGAATGTTCCAACTGTAAACAGACATATCTAAGTTGACTCAAAACAAGGGTGTTCTCTCTCACACTCAAATTCATTTTATAGAGAGGTTGGTTTCAGTAAGTCAGAGAAAATGGGATAACGGAGGACTGAGGTGTCTTGAAGTGATGAGAAAACGGACTCCTCAGATGGAGGACTCAAACGAAAGCCGAGTTACATGTTTTGTGGGCTATTGAGCGTAATATGAATCATTTGATTTTGGCGCTAACTGACGTGTAAGACCGTGGTCATTACTATAGTACAGGTAGTCCCCGACTTACGACTGCCTCAACTTACGTCCATCGGTACTCACGACCTGCTCTGACCTTACGACCGTCGGGACATATGACTGCCTCAGTCGTGACCAAATTTTTTTTTTTTTTAGATGAGTTAATTTTCTATACCGAAATGTTTCCAGTTAATGTAGTCTCCATGTATACAGTCGACCCTCGTTAAAACGGACTAATAGGGGGGGAAGGGTGTCTGTTTTAGCCGATTATCCGAATTAACCGATTTAGGGGTAAATATTGCATTATACAGCTATGTGTATGTTTATTTGAGTGCCCCGTCATGGAGTCCGTTTTCTCTCACTTCAGCACTCCTGAGTCGTCCGTTTTCTCTTAATCTTAGAGTGCACCAGAGACTGTTATATCTTAGTAGTGACACAGAATTTGATATTGCAACTGGGGTTGCAATTGTTGAGGCAACTTAGGTATGTCTGATTACAGTTGGAATATTCAAGATCCATTGTGAGTGATGTTTAAAGCTTCAACTGTCTTTATGGTTGGTAAAACTTGTCAAGTCTGTCAGTCTGAATGGCATGTGTGAGGCCTTGTGTTTGTACAACCACTAAATATATAAATATATAATGTTATGGTAATTATCAGAAACACATAGGCATAACGAGGTTTATTACAAAGTGATGAAAAGGATACTGTACAGTGGCTAGTCCACAAAACATGTAGCCATGTCTCTTTATTTGAGTGCCCCATCATAGGAGTCCGTTTTCTCTCACTTCAGGACGCCTGAGTCGTCCGTTTTCTCTTAATCTTAGAATGCACCAGGGACTTTGGTATTTCTTAGTAGTGAGACAGAATTTGAAATTGCAACCCCAATTGCAACTGGGACAATCCCAGAACCAGAAATTTGATATGGACAGTTCAGATTTCGTCCGATTTATCCGAAATCCGGATTAAAGGGGTCCGAATTAACGAGGGTCGACTGTAATTAGAAAATTATGGGGGCCCCATGTGCATTCAGCTGACTACATTAAAGGTAAGTGCTCAGTCACACTGTATCCATTCCTCATTATTTATTACTTTTACTGTACTGTATTTCATTGTAGATTTTTAATTTTTAAATTTTTTTTTTTTTTTGCCTATGTCGGACTTACGACCTGGATCTGGTTCCCTAACCCCGTCGTAAGTCGGGAGCACCTGTACATTATTAAGAGCAAAAACACTTAAACATTCATGAACACTGTGAAAGACTAACAAAGACTGGCGTCGCTTGGAACACCATGACGTTCCGCAGCCAGACGAGAGAGGGTAATGCGCCGTAAAATGTAGTCATGACGATACAAAATGACGTTGTACCGAGTCACCGGGACGTTAAAAAATTTTTTGGTCTCTAAAGTTTAGCAACTTAGTACCGAAACAACGTTAAGCGAGGACTTACTGTACTGTACCTGCACATACCTTTTTTGTTATTTTGTTTTTTCTGAGAACATTATTATTTTTCGTAAAAAATACTTTTTTGATCAAGTCATAATGTGACGCGCAGCATGTTACTTAAGTATGTTAATTCCTAGCTAACTCGCCAGGCCAACATACAGGCAATTAAAACATCTAATAATTACTTAATAAGTAATATTAGGAGGACACTTCGCTACCTGCCATTTAATTGCAATTCTCAAAACCCCCTCCTTCATATGCATCACGACCTTCATCTCTTGCCTGGCGATTCAGCTGTAAATACACACAAAAGAAAGCTCCGCAAATTTGTGTTGTAATTGCTGAAATACTAAGCTCCACGAGGATTTTATATACTGTATTTATATTTATTAGCACAGTGATGAAGTAGAGTTACTTTTATTTTGTTATGTCTCTCAATTATTGTATTTGGGACAATTTCTCATACGATCTCTAGTCAGCATTATGGCGACCACAACACGTCTTCTTTGTGAAGTCGTTTAGATCGCTGTGACTATTCCTTGCCTTTAAGTCACTCAGTGAATGTCGCTGCGCCCTCCGGGCTCTTCTTCACTGAAAGAAAATATGTGAATATATCTATTTATATATACATATATATATATGTATTTTTGTTTTTTTATGGGAATTAACCCACCCGGGCACAGGTCAAATGACCCACAACGGAGCCTAGGGGGCGAGAAAAAAAAAAGAACGGAAAGAAATTGTAAATATAGAAAAAAGGTTATACTGTATACTACACCACGAAGATGCCGGAAAACCAGCTTTTTAAAGTGAGACAGATTGTAAGAGCATGGGAACACAGAAGAAGGCAGAGCATTCCACAGTTTGGCTGTGTGAGGAAAGAAGGAGGTACTATAACGGGTTATTCTCGTGTGACCCACATCCACGGTGAAACGGTGGGCACCGCGGGCAAGACGTGTGTTACGAACCCAGGGCCTTGCTGGCGGTACACAGGATGCCAAATCCAATGAACATTGCCCATTAAAGTACCTGTAAAAGAGAGAGAGTGAAGCAATATTGCGGCGAAGAGAAAGGGAAGAGAGACTGTCGAAGAAGAAGAGTCACCCCAGATATGAGAGCAGTACTCCAAGTTAGGACGAATGAATCCCTTTTATACTTGGAGCAACTGCTCAGGAGTGCAGTAGCTGCGGCATCTGTACAGCATTCCCAATTGTTTACGATCTTCTTTCTCCCAATTATTTACATGCTAGTATGAATGCCATGACTGTCTCTCTTCCTACTCTTATGTTCATTCACAAAAACCCTTTGGGCTTCCGCCCTCGGTTTTCTAATTGCTCTCAGCATAAAGGCCAGAGTTGAGTTTTCTCTTCATAACTTTACTTTATTGATGTCCTCAGTAGCGGGTTCAACCTTCGCGGAGGGCCTAGCCGGACTACTGGGCCACAAGATCCAACCCACACAGCTCCAAATACTCATGGGGAGCGTCCTCGAGCAAGTCGCCACAGCTCCAGCCACCTCAGTGGAGGATCCCACGCCGGTCCCCACACGAGTGACAGCCGAGGTACACTCCACACCGAAAAAGGCCACCAGAGAACCAAAGATATCGACATATCGACAGCTCCCAGAAAGAAATTGGACGCTTCAACTCCCCTGAACCGAACCACAGCCCAGAAGGCAAAAACCACCACAGAACAAGAAGATATGAACCTGATCCAGTCGGAATCGGAACTGAACATTTCCATCGAGGAGCACCAGAAGTCCCTTATGAAACAGTGGTGGAAAACATCAGCACCCTGAACACCCTTACATGGAATGCTCAGGGCATCAAAAACAAGAAACACCTCC
>NW_024748109.1:12141400-12165208 GCF_018991925.1 Homarus americanus
GAAGCAAGGCTGCCACGTATTACAAGGGGCTTTGAATATATATATATATATATATATATATATATATATATATATATATATATATATATATATTTCATGGCCAACAGAAAAGTTAAGGTGCTCATGTTTCTTTTTTTCCTGATTTTATATATATATATATATATATATATATATATATATATATATATGTTGTTATATTCTCTAAATCACTACTGTATGTGATAGAGATTAAGTTATCTCGTATAGCAAAAATATATAAGACGTTGATTTGCATAGGAAGCCTCCCTTCAACTTATATATATAACCACACTTTCAGTTGGTACCTAAAATTTGTCAAATTACTTATTTTGAGTCTGCGATCAGTACATTGACAAAAAAACTTTGTATCTGAAATGCAAGCTAAAAGTGAGAGTTTAAAGGAGAAGAAAAGAGACAATCTATTTAGATTTTTCATGGATATTTAAGGCATTATCAACTTATTATTCATCAACTGGTCCAACCCCGCTGAGAAGTCGGGAGGAACCGTATAGTGAGTTCTACATAATCTAGTGGTTGGATAACGCCAATTTGCTTTCAACGCTATTTTTTGAATAGAAACCGAGAGCTTGTATAACGCTAACGTTTGTTTATATAATACTATCTCCAAAGGTCTGCAATATAAAAGAAGAATATTCCAAAAAGGGTTCTATATATCTCAGATGGATCGTAAAAAAGATATAATAACCAACCTTTCCTCATCAAGTAATATCTAGATGTAAAAGTATTGCATTGCATGATTTCTATTATTAAACATTTATTAGACTGTTATCTCAAAAGTAGGCTAACTACTAAATTTTTTCTATTTTAGTGAAAGAACCTAACCCCAACCTATTTTTCCAGTAAGCCCATATTTCTTATTATTTACAACACCATATTTTACAAGAATCATTAACAATTATCGGCAAAAGAACCATTTGTATTCAAATTGACCACTGTCTTGGTAAGATTCCATGTTAAATAAATTTCCAACTTTACTGAGAGTATTATACAAGATAAAACTGTGTTTCAAAGTCCCAGCCGGGAGTGGAGGGAGGTGAGGTGACAGGTTTGGCAGTTGGCCGGCCGTCTCATGTGTGTTGATGATGTTAGTTCTTAGGAGCGACCTCAAGCTTTTTCACAGTAAATTGCCACTGAAACACCTGGGTGAATATAATTGCAGAATCTCCAGGTGATAGTAATTGTCCTGAATTTTAAACGTCATATATTTGGCACAAGAGATAAAATTTAGTATAGTAATGATTTAGAAAAAATTTTCACTGTATTTTTTAAAAGAATGGTTACGAATTTCAGTGCCTTTTTCTTCCTCAGCACCAATAATCCATTCTTTACGCTTATGCAATATTTAAAAATAGAATCTACAAATGAAAATTTTGTCAGCAATATTGTTAATCACTGACGCGGACCTGTACCTGTATTGCAAGTGTCATAGTATAAACAGTTGCAGTTTGCCAGGCCCTGCCATGCCACTACAGATTCAGCCAGGAAAAGAGAAAACTTTCTAGGATTCTACAACTTGTATCCCATGAAACATGAGCAAGAGCAAGTTGTAGAAAAGTTAGTTCAAAAGCTTAAACCAGAGGCAGTAAGCTTTAGTCAGAAACCAGATGTAAAACAATATGTAGGTGGAGGTCTGTGGATATTATATTGAATTCAAAATAAAACAGATAAAGGGATCCATTAACAGAAAAAGATGCAAAATTGTAAATAAATGCAATGACCTCACATAAAGATGTATATTGAGAAAGATAGGAAGCAAAGTGTCTTTGACAGCTTTATTTCAAGGCTTCAAACCATCAACTCCTCAACTGTCTATCAAATTCAGCATTGCGGCAGCTTCATCAACAGAAACTTAATGTTCACAAAATGTTTTATGGAAAGCGTACAGCATGCAGAAGCCACATGACGCAACAGAAAGCACATGCCTCCCACTGCCCTCATGTATACTATTAGGTTGCCACTGTAGATGTTGTTACATTGGTTAACTTAAATAGTATTCAAATGACAGGTATTCATGCCCCATATTGTTGGCTACAGCACAACCGTGTAGGGCTCCATTCTTTTCAGTAGTTTTCTTTGGTGTAGAACCATCATTTCATCAAACACGCCTATCTGGCTTCCTCAAGGTGTTTTTTTAATATTTCATTTAAAACATTAATTCAACATACATATATTCAGTAATAAATAATTGATCTTTTGTACACATCCCATTATAATATACTGCTTCCTTGAGTGCTATACATGTTATTAGGAAAAGTAGACCGCTGCCTCCAAAAAATCAAAAATTGGTCCTTCTGTTGTTTTAGTAATGTGTATTTATTAAGAAACACCCTGTAAATCTTTCTTCAAGATCAGATGTTTTAGTGCTAGTAACTTTTCAAGCTTACAAATGCTTAAATGAAGACATATTCAATGAACTACCTTTAGCTAATTTTTTGGGATATGGCGTTTAATACTTGCCGGTAATGGATCGATCATATCAATCTAATACCCCAAAAACACAACACAGGATTAGCGCCAGCCATAATAATCAGCAACGCATTTTAGGCTCATGACCCATTTTCAATCCATGCATAATGAAAAAAGAGTCGCTTGAGTATTGAGGAGCAATTGTGCAGAGATACGACTTCTTCCGTGACTCCCAGCCAAACTATTTGATGGCATACCACAAGGCGCTTGTAAAGCCTTCTATTCTGCCCGTTGTAAACGAAGATCCGAGCTGCGAACTTTGATGAACTGTCCAGGCACTTCAAGTAGCGCAGGATACAGTCCCGCTCCATCCCGTGATTATCTCGTCAGCTGACTGTGAGCAAGCCTTCAAAGTCTGAAATACTCAAAAAGTCAAATTGCAAGCGGTAACTGCTTGCTGTGTTCATAGTCGCCATATAATGTCTCATGGATTGTTGAAAATGCAATCACTGAATGACGACTGGTTGAAACTCATGACCGGTTCTATATGAGCTAATACACTTGGAACCAATCTGAGAGCGTTATTCATTGCCTTTGTTTCGCCCAAGAAGGCAACAGAGATGAGGATGTTCGGCGGGCGCGAGAGTGGTCGACCATGGGGCGGTGGAACATATTCTTTCCCTATCCAGGAATCTAACGGCCTGGCTGCTGGAGTTTTTCACCATTTTTAGTAAGGCGCCTCTATCAGTCCAATACGCCCAACCAGTAATGGGCGGACTGCTGCACAAGCTTCAGGTCGCCAATGAGGTTGCAGAGCCGGTAAAACCTTCGCTATGACTTCTTTTTAAGAGGAGTACTGGTGAAAGTCCTTTCAAGTGAAGAAAATGACAGACCGTTTTAATCAGCTAAACGATCATCTGTTGAAACAAACCATTTCAGCCCAGAAAATAATACCCAGAATAAGTGATAAACCCTGAAGTCGCGCCTGTTTGCCGCTAAGACGGTTCAAAGATAAATGTCATGCTAAACATTGGTGTTAATATCTTATAGAGGTTGTACTTATATAGAGTGCCTTATAGTAAAGCAAAAAATTCTATTAAATATGCACCTAATTCTCAAAAATTGCACGGGGCACTTTTGTGCTCAATAAAATAATTACGTCGTTATTAGTTACTTTATTAATTTATTGATAAAAGATATGTTAGTAGTAGCCCCATTTAAGCGGGTCAATTGAACTATAGAAACCAAAGCAGTAGTGAACAACAGAACATATGTAGATAAATTCCATTAGACAGACTGGGTTCAATTCCCCAAAACTCCACTTTTTTATCAAATTAAGTGTTGCTAGTAAAAAGTATATTTTAATTTGTGATGGTATGCATCAATACTACTAATAATGAAGAGAAATATTTAAATAATATTAGTTTTTTAATACTGGCATAGTAGTGGATGTATGGGCACACAGGGGATGGGGGGTTGGTTCAGGCAGAGGGTGATTACGTCTTCGCCACCACATTTCTGTATCACCATCACTATCTATCACATAGGCTGTGCAGGGCCTCTTTGTCGTAAACCCTCAAAGTCCATATAAAGTCCACATCTCTGCCCACGCCTACTGACCAGTCGCCAGGTAGAGGGCGGCAACAGAACTCGCAATGCGACAGATCACACCTGTGCCACATCCTGCCCACGCCGCCAGAGGCGAGAGATGCACCAAGTAGAAAGTGAAAGCCTGCCTCGGCATGCAGAATGGAGTGAAACATTAATTTTACTACAGCTACAACCAGGGTCTTATTTTCTTCAATTTCTTATGTAGAACCATCGTCCTGGACTCCTGGGTGTAAACACTCACAAAAACAATGGTGTCTCATCTCCACTTGTGTGACCATATTATTATTCATTTTCTATTGTATAACATTCATAAACATTATTTACAAATATAGTTTGCATTGTTCATTAACTTCATTGTTTAGAGGGAAAAGAGGGTAAAAAGCCACACAAAGGATATGAAAAGGTCACACTTGGAAACACATCTCATTATTATTGCTTTATTTTAATGGTAATTAATGATTCACCTTACACTGCAATATTGGAGGACACATTACCATCATTATTCAAGGCTTTACTGTACAGTATATATAAAAAAAAAAGCGATGAAACAATGGCTGGAATAAATCAGTCTGTTTGATTCTCGCAATTCAGTGACTATTTTGCAGCACACCAGGTCACCAAAGGCTTGTTCCAGTCTTGGCAAGTGTGGTAAATGGCATCTTTACCTATTGCTGAGTACACAAAAAGAATACCCAATTCTACTCTCTCATCAGAAAATGAACCTAACTATTCACTGACAAGACAAAAATTAGTCTGGTGAGTAAGGTTAGTACACACATCCTCATTCTTGAAAGGGTTAAGGGTATTGTTTCATTACTGTACATCCAAGTTTCTCTTCTGGTATGTATAAGGACTCTTGACCCCTTATTCATAATGATGTTCTGATACTAAGTTCGTGGATGGTCACGTTCAAGAAGTGGGACCCATTTGACTTGACAGTCTATCATTATCTCCTTATGCGAGAGGCCATCCAGAGCAGCCATCTGTAACAAAATTGAAAATAATATACTGTAATGTATACAATAATAGATAGCAAAAAGTAAATAAGAACATGATGCCTGTAGTATTATAAAGTCTGTTATATGTTAAGATCTAATATTGAAGGCCAGTTTCAGTACAAGTATACCCAGAAAACCAACATCCCAAAAACCGCCAACTAACATAACTGCCGATTATGTATAGGGGAAATATGCAGCAAGTTTCGTTGATACCTCGGAGATCTGACCATCTGGAGAGGAGTGGGAGAGCCGTTTTGAATTTGGCGTTCAGTGGCGTGGTGCAAATTTTTTGCGACGAGAGGGCTCTGCTTGATGCCTAAGGCTCATTCCCGCCTCTCTGACCTTGTTTACACTTACCATGTGTCTCCGACTTCGTGGTTTATCTTTATTTCCGATAGTGTGTTATGCAATCATGCCTAAATGCCTCGGTGATAGTTCCTCTTGTGCTGCCCTTCTTCGGAGAGTAATATGAGTGGTGATGGACCAGCAAAAACTGGCAGAGATTTGAACATGCCACCCTAGACCATCTCTACCATCCTCAACACTGGTAAATAACAGTCTCAATTTATGTTTTACATTTCTTAATTAATGCTTATTTATGCTTGCTTTATATGTCAGCTTTATTTTCTGACTTGACAGTGTGCATGACAGATATATCAAGGGTAGATGGGAGTTTTTTGGGGCAGCCAGTCCCTAACCCCCTGAATTTGTTATATTCTTAAGAGATTAATTGCTTCGATAACCATTCATTCACTAACCAACGACTTTTCACGATCCCTATAAGTGATATCTCCATTAGTCGGAACAATTGGTGCAGAGCAATTCCGGGAATGAGAGATTTCCGGGTAACGAGACAACTCTCTCAAAGCTGGAAAAATATCACTAATCCCTGGAACTTTCCTGGTAACAGAAAAATATTTTCGGAAGTCCCGAAAATTACGCATTATATATTATTTCTCAATCCTGAAAAAAAAAACCATCTTTGGAATTTTCTGGGTACATAGAAAATTTTCTTGGGATTTTCCAGAAAATGTGCTCCTTTTGAAAATCATTCCCAAAGCCAGAATTTTCCGGAAAATTCCAACTTTCACAATGATCTGAGCAAATTTCAATTCCAGCTATTAGAGAGTTCCGGGTTTGAGGGATTCGTGCTAACGGGGATATTACTGATGTGTCAGTTAACGGCGTATGCCTGTAAATTAATAGATGGGCCGGGGTGACCACAATAAAATCTCTCTTTATATCAATTACCAGTACAACAACTTATTTCCCATTTCATGGAACCTTTTAAATAATTCATGGATCCATCCACCTAGGTTGTGATGGTTCTCAAGTCCACTCAGTACCGGGTATTTAAAAAATGTAAAATGTGTCAACATCATGCCTGGAGAAAGTACTGCATGATCTACCTGACTGTACAAGGGAAACCAGCCAGAGTATGTTTTTGTAACTGGTGGAATTAATTTTTTTTTTTTTCAGTTGTTGTATAGCTGGTGCATCACAAGCCCAAAATGAAAAGCAAGCATGACACTGTCATTTAATGGTTGGCTTTGTAAGCCATGGCTGAGAGTACCAACAACCAACCACCCTTTATCTCATCTTGGCAAGAAAACATCAATTAGTGAGAACTAGTTCAGTGATTAGGAACAAATCAGGGTGCATCTAGATGTGGCAATCTGTCGACAAGCCACACATGAACTCTTTCATTGTTGCAAGTACATTGTTCAAGCTGCTATATGCAATATTATGTGCTAAAATATTAACAATCAAAGTATCAAAAGGGCACATTAAGATTAGACAAAGGTGTAAGAGGTCTTGGAGAGTGATGTTTACATACTAGGACACTTCACCATCAATTAAAACTATTCAGTATAATTGTAGTCTGATACAATGGTTTGTTTCTGATATAGGTCTTTTGTATGGTTTTTACAAGAACTTTCATTTATCACTTTCCAGTATACTGAGTATAGGTAGTCTTAATTTATTGCACATTTGCACAGTGTAGTTTTAATTTACTAGTACAGTAGTGTGATTTATTCTTTAAGATCAAAATGCAGTATTCAGTCATCACAATATGTTTCATTTTTTCACAATGCTGTCATAAGAAAAACCTCAAAACTGCTCAAGACAATCTCCTACCGTATACTTTATGTGCACAAACATGATAGTTGATGCATGGTCATGAGAGGGAAAACATGTACTCTCTCCCCAAAATGTATTGGCTCCCTTGGGCCTAATGTATTTGGAAATGAACACAATAACACGTGCACAGCAGTCTCGGTTCAGCTGGTATTTCTGATTGTGAGTTGCACCTTTAATTCTTTCTTCTTGCACCTGATAATCACCATGATATCTGCAGTATACCACCTATTCTCTACATAATGTAATGAAATAGGATGAATTGTGATACCATCTGCAAAACCAATACTGTTGATTTATGCACCTTAGATACTATTTCAGCCCCAGGGGATGGGATGCCAAATAGGAATATAACTTTACTATGTTTTCATGAGCCGAGGTTACAATGGAATCGCTTCAAGCGAAATATGAAACACTATGATCAAATATAACATTCATTTGCAAATGGAGTACAGGGGTCCCTGGGTTACAAACGGGTTCTGTTCCTGAGGACGTTCTTAAGTCAGAACACATGCTATTATGTGCATACCGTACTTACAGAGCAATGTTTAAAATCCCACTATATCACAGCCTATGTCCTTATATACATCTAAAATCACTTACTTTAAGAGAAAAGAGGAAATAGAATGACAAAATCCAGTAAATGAAAGTAAAAAATAAGTCATCAGGTAAATAAAGTACAGTACTGTACAGTCGGCCCTTAACATACGCGGGGGTTACGTAACAGAGATACCCGTGGATGTTAAAAATCCGCGTATATGTGCTGCTGCCCCCCAAAAACCTGGTCCCCCCATGTCCTTATTTACCGTATATACCTGTGTGTAGTTCAAGTTTTTAAGACCAAATTATTTGGCAAAAAATTGGGGGTCGACCTCTAAACGGGTAATAGTTTCGTTAGGTTGAAAAATATTTACCAGTAACTACCAGTAAACAATGGAAACGATGCACCAACGCACCACCAGCTGTGAGTGTCGGTACAATTGCCAGGGAGATCTCTTGCGTCATCACAGCAAGCCCAAAGTAGCCAAATCCATGGTATGGGTAGCACAGGATGATGTAAAACAAAGTATTCATTTATTAAAGTTTATTTATAGATACTGTACATAAATTTTTGTTCATTACATTTGAAACATCAATCTTTGTTAATTAAATTTGAAACAAAAGAAAACTACGATACTGTATTTTCATTAAAATATGACATACATATTACAGTGGAAAGACGACAACAATGACTTTCGCTTTCTTTCGTTATTCAAAAGATTTTACCGTAATCGCTTTTCGAATGGTTTTCAGTTAAAAAACTGTTGTACTCTTACTGTATTACAATAATATTCTATCCTATCATTAGCCTTATAATCCCACAACTGAAAACCATTCGAAAAGCGATTACGGTAACATCTTTTGAACGAAAAAAAGAGAAAGTCATTGCTTTCGTCACAATTTTATCCCACTTTCCACTGTAATACGTACATCATTTCAGTAAAAATATTACATTTCCATGTTCTCAGAAATAAATGGTAGTTTTGTTGAAACGTAATGTACAATATTTAATATTAAAATGCAAAAATAGCTATAAAAACAATTAATACACCCGTAATGTACTGGCTAGCATCTCCACTCGTCCCTGCTCCCACGTCCAAGGTCACCACCACTCCTCCCAACTCGCTCCCTCCTCACCGTCACTACTGCAGACAACGAACACAAATGTTTTGTGAATAACTGCACTTCCACTTCCTATGTACAGTACTGAACTGTACTGTGCTGTACATTTTTACAAACGATAAACATGTCAAGAAAAGCTATTAAAAAAAAAGAGATAAAAATTTCACTTTACTGTACAGTACAGTGATTTCTGCTATAACGCGTGTTTTGATAACGCGAATTTGCTCTAACGCGATTTATGAATTAGGAACGATATTTGTATAACGCGAACGCTTGTTTGCTATAACGCGATTTTTGCTTACTATTTCTCCAATTTTGTGCATATAGTAAAGAAGAATATCAACAAGAAGCGTTCCAGTGATAAAATTCCTGGTGATGATCGTAAAAGAAAGGATATAACACTAGAAGAGAAGCTCGATTTTATCAACCTCAAAATCACCCTTCTCCCCCATCAAGTAAAGTGTTACATTTACTGTATGATTTCATTATTAGATATGAATGTAACATTTATTTAGACCGTGCTATCCTTTGTGTTAGGCTAACTACTAAATCTTTTCGATTTCGAGTAATCTGCACCTAACCCTATTTTCTCCATAAGCCCTGTTATTTCTATTACGCGATTTTCTATAACACGATATTTTACAAGAACACAATTATCGCGTTATAGCAGAACTACCTGTACCTATCCTCGGCGACAGGACGGGTGTCATCAGGCTCATCGTCACTCAATTCCATAACGGGTGGCGAAGTGGGGGCGACGGTGGATTCAGCTGCTCCCTCACTGCCGCCAGTGATTGATGGTGTTAAATCTCTCCTTCGGTGATCATAGAACATGGTGATGGGGAGTTGTCGTCTCTTTCTTTCATTTCTTCCATGATGTTTTTGTCTGGGGCGAAAACATCATCCATCCCTCGCATGAATTTCAGGGCACGCACCATGGAGGGGTCCATACTATAGGCCAGGTTTTTCAGTGCCTCAATATTCCTGGTCATCTCCCCCAACTTCTCCAACGTTATTTCTTGGTGCTCTTCCTCATCCTCTTTCCCTTTCGCTTCCTCTTCCTTGCCTGAGTCTACTAACTCCTGTAGATCCTCCTCGGTCAGCTCAGTGTCGTGCTCTTCAATTAGCTCCCTAATCTCGTCCTCTGCCATGTCCTGGAAGCCTTCAGCAGCCACTTTCCTTGACAGTGCCAGGGTCTTTCTGAATATTTTCATTAAAATCCATCAAAATCATTTTCCTTGTCATCGTCTTAAGCACCAAACAGCTCCTCCCAGTCTTCTCCTTGAACAGGGCTAGAGGGTACATGTTTTTCGAATCGTTTTCAATTAAAAAAATGTTACAGCACATGTATATTTTACCTAAACTGTGCCTGAATGAATATATTCTCAGAAATAAATAGTAGTTTTGCTGAAACGTGATGTATTTCAATGTAAAATAGGATAAAATACATGACGAAAACAAAAGACTTTACCTAACCTTCCAATGTTCAAGAGATGTTACTCGTTTTTTTTTAATAGTTTTCGGTTAAAATACTGTTATATTACAATGATATTATATTCATACTGTGCTTGATATACTACATTCACGGAAATGTAATATTTTTGCTGAAATGACGTACGTATTACAGTGGAAAGTGACGAAAACAATGACTTTCGCTTTCTTTCGTTCAAAAGATGTTACCGTAATCGCTTTTCGAATGGTTTTCAGTTAAAAAAACTGTTGCTTCACAAGTGAATTAGGATAAAATATTATTGTAATACAACACCAATATATACATTGGTGGTGAAGAAGCTAGTGCTGACCGTGCTCCGGATAGGGAATTTCCTCCGTTTTTATGCGAGATTATGGAGGAAGGACAGTACACCGACGACCAGGTGTTTAACATGGACGAATCTGGTCTTTTTTGGAAAAAGCTACCTTCCAAGACCTTCCTTGTGAAGAATGCCAGCAAGATTCAGGGCCGGAAGATGCAGAAGGAGCGCATCAACGTCCTGTTTACCACCAATGCCTCCGGTACCTGTAAGCTCAAGTTATCGGTGATCCACACAGCCCGCAAGCCGCACGCCTACAAGAGCATGGATATGACCACACTAAATGTCCACTGGCTGACCGCACGTAAGGCGTGGATATTCTCTACACTGTCCCTCTCCTAGTTTGATGACTGTTTCGTTCCCGATGTAAAGAAATTCTGTGAGCAACAGAATGTGCCATTCAAGATTTTGTTGCTGCTGGACAACGCACCAGGACGCTCGCCCCTATTGTTAGATTGTCACCCCAACGTAAAAGTGGTCTTCCTTCCTCCCAACACTAAGTCTATATTACAGCCCATGGACCAAGAGTTAATCTAATGTAAAAGCTGCATTCTCAACAAAAAATTTCCAGCTCCTGAACGACTACACCAACACCAGGGAAGAGTTGCGTAACCTGAGTGACACCACCACCGATAGCAAGAGCGAAGAAGACGAGGATCAACAGTTGGCAGAGCAAAAAATACTTTTCAAACAATTCTGGAGAATATTTAACATCAAGAAAGCTGTGGACTTCTTGGTGGAGGCATGGGATCAGCTGTCTGTAGCAACTGTTCGTCACGCATGGAGACATGTGTTACAAGTCATTCCGGGCGTAAGGCAGAGTCAATCTGTGACTGGTGAGGTTCAGACTGTTGCAGTAGCAGTGGACCTTGCCAGAGAAGCTGCGCAGAGTGTTACAGCTGCAGGCTTCTCCGAGACCACCAACAACGACATCCTGGAGGCGATAAGGGATCCTGATGTGACTGCCGACGACATGGTAGATGATTATGACGTCAGTAAAGAGGCAGGTGGTGCATCATCCCTAGAAGAACACCGCTTATCCCATAGTAATGTTAGGGGTGCCATCGAGTGTGTCGAGAAAATCAAGCTCCTCCTTTCCGACGACCATGACGCAAACAGGTATGAAATCTTCACTACCCAGCTGTTGCAGACTATGGAGCCCTACATCAAGGTGTATCACGACAACATAAAACACCAGCCGTCAGCAAAGCATAACAGAGTTCTTCGCCCGCAACCCACCACAGCCAGCCCAAGCCAGTGATAGTGACAGAGGTAGAGACAGTGAAGATGACTTTGAGGGATTTGTCAGGGAGGCCCTGACCAGTGTGGATGAGTGATGGTGACTCACCTGAGGGCCAGTAGCCTGCCCTCTGCCTCGGAACCAGCCTCCATCCCCATACGCCGACCCATCTCTTCTACTAACGTACCACTACACTGAAGTTCCACGGATATGGTATGATCTCCCGTCTCTACTGCTATCCAACGTCACTTCCCTAGCTAACAAGTTCGACGAGCTGGCAACTACAGTCAGGTCAGCCGCCGTGAGCGTCGTTGCCATATGTGAGGCTTGGCAAATTGTGCCTGAAACGTGTCATATTGAGGGATATCAACTCTTTCATCACCTTCGTTCACATAGACGCGGAGGGGGCGTTGCCCTCTTCTGTTAAGATGACCTACGCCCGTCACACCTGGATGTTCAAGTCCCAGCAGATGTGGAAGCATTATGGGTACGTGTTGTGCCACGGGCCCACCCGCGCCACACTGCTTCCATCATAATCTGTGTGGCATACCATCCGCCTCGCTCACCCACCAGAGATACTCTTATCAATCATCTCATTACCACCTCAGAGTTAGGTACCCATGTGCCAAGTTAGTATTATGTGGGGATTATAATGAAATTGACACCACTGATATCCAGGACCAGCTATCAGTATCACACGTTGTGAACTTCCCCACACACGGTCAAAATACCCTGGACCTAATCTTAACTGATTTAGCGGACCAGTACCAACCACCTCAACCAATGCCTCCTATCGGGTGTAGCACACACTTATCAATGCTCTGGTCCCCAGCTGCCACTCCCACTCAAGTACAGAGACCCTACATCAAGACCTACAGGCCGATTACTGACTTTGCAGTGCGCCTCTTCGGGCAGTGGATAGTTCACCATCCCTGGACTGAAGTACTTAGCGTGGATGACGTGGAAACCAAATGGATAAATTATACCAACACCACCACGGAAGCTCACCACCACTTCTTCCCCGAGAAGTCCGTCAGATCTCACCCAGCTGACTTGCCCTGGATCACACCTCGGATCAAAAGACTTATGCAACAGAGAGACAGAGCCTTTCATCTCAATGACCACATCCACTACAGGTCCCTTCGCAACCGAGTCATCCGCGAAATACGCACTGCAAAGAAGTCCCACTACCCAACCAAATTACAACACCTGAAGCAGACCAACATCAGTCAATGGTATGGTAAGCTTAAAGAACTCTGTGGACTAAACAATAAGACACACCCCCTCCCCTTCCTTAGCCATCTCACTAATATTGACGCAGCTGAGCAATCAAATAACCATTTCGCTACTATATGCCAGACGCTCCCCCGGCTTGACACAACCACTCTCCCTGCTTACCTACCAGCCCCCCTTCCCACTGACTTAGGAGAAGAATTTGAAGTAGCAAAACGCCTGGACAAACTAAAATTAAAATGCTCTACCACCTCCACTGACTTGCCAATGAAACTCTTCAAGGGGTTCTCCCCGGAGCTTGCTAAACCCCTATGCTCCATCATCAATGCTTCTCTCAGTCAAGCCAGATGCCCAGCTGACTGGAAGACCTCTTATGTATCACCAGTGCCCAAGTCAACCAGCCCACAATCCTTAAATCAGCTACGACCTATTGCAATCACCCCAATACCCAGCCTAATCTGTGAAAGTTTTGTGTTCGACTGGGCTTATGCTGATATTGCAGGAGTCGTAGACCCTCAGCAATTTGGCAATATGAAAACTTCCTCCACCACTCACTGTCTTGTCAGCTTTCTCGATTACATATACCGCCATCTCGAGAAACGAAAAACGTCTGTAGCTGTCGCCTTCATTGATTTCACTAAAGCATTCGACCTAGTCGACCACAATATAATCATCAACAAAGCTATTGACCTCGGGCTTCGGAGAAGTCTTGTACCATGGCTTACAGACTTCCTCAGTGACCGATGCCAAGCTGTACGCTTCCGAGGGGCTGTCTCCACCTTTCAGTCACTCACCTGTGGCGTCCCCCAAGGCACCAAGATGGGACCACTCTGCTTCCTTATGCTCATCAATGATGCCCTAAGAGAAACCCCTGCTCGCTGGAAATATGTCGACTCCTCCTCCATTGGGATCAGCGTCAACAATTCTGCTCCCGACTATACCGCCCTTCAGGATTTATTGAACAGTCTCCAAAACTGGGCCACCAACAACCATGTCACCATCAACCATACTAAGACCATGGTTATGTACATCAACCTCTCCTCCAACATTGTCCCACCTCCTTCCATTACTTTAGGTCCGAACACACTCCAGGTTGTAGATTCCACGAAGCTCCTCGGCGTCACCATAGACAACAAACTAAATTGGAAACCGCACGTCAGTGAAGTTGTCAAATCCTCCAGTTTCTGTCTCCACCTCCTCCGCCGACTCAAGTCCCTCGGAGTTCCTGTACCCGAGCTCCTCAGTGTCTACACAACATTCATACTTCCCAAGCTCACCTATGCCTCCCCTACCTGGTCTTCCTCCCTAAATGCCACACAACGTAAACACCAAGAAAAAGTGCAACAGAGGGCATGCATGATTATTCTCTCCCCTTCCTACTCCACATATCAAGAAGCGCTCAACACACTGACCCTTTCGACTCTCACTGACCATCACCACGACCTCATCTGCAAATTTGGTAAGATGCTTCTACACCATCCTCGACACCGGCTCCTACTACCACCTGAGATCCCTAGCCCGAGAATTGCTGTTCGACACCACAACCGCATCCAGCCCATACGTGCACGAACTGATCGCTATAAGAACAGCCCAGTCCCAACCATTGTAAAAATTATCCTTGTAACAATCAATAAATCAGTGTATTCACTCCCAGTAAACACTGCTCCTTACACTGTCACTATGTTGAAATGAACTGTAGTTTGAGCTTTTCCACATCTAGTTATTATATGTCTTATTTGTGTCACTTATGTTACTTGTATATTATTTGTAATTCGTAACCCATTCCCCAAATATGTAACTGTATATTTTCAGCCTTCTGGCTGCCAAGCTCTTTCAATAAACCGTTAATTATTATTATTATTATTATTAATGGAAGCTGTTGACAACCCTCTTCCTGCCTGAAGTAATCTTATGTTGAAAAGACCCTTCATTCGGTACTCGATGTCCACCCTGCTGGCTAAATTGGCACTAGCATGAGTAAGACGCAGCCAATAAAAAGGAAGAGAGAGTTGGTGCCAGAACATCCTTGTTTTACCCCCGTTAGGATGGGGAAGAACTCAGACTGGGTACCATTGTGCAGGACACTGCCGTTCATGCCATCGTGGAGTTGCCTCACAATAGCTATGAATTTTGGCGGTCAGCCAAGATGGCCAAGGTCCGCCAGAGGGCTTCTCTGTTGACAGAGTCGAAGGCCTTGGTTAGGTTGATGAAGGCCATGTACAGGTTATGTCTCTGTTCTCTGCACTTTTCCTGTATCTGGCAGGCAGCAAAGATCATGTCAGTGGTGCCATGTGATGGTCTAAAGCCACATTGAGATTCTGGGAGGAAGTTTTCCACCTTCGGAAGAAGTCTGTTTAGGAGGACTCGGGTGATAATCTTGCCAGTTATGGACAGCAGCAAGATCCCATGGTAGTTGCCACAGTCTGACTGGTCTCCTTTATTCCTATAAATATTGGCAATGGAGGCACCTTTAAGAATTGGGAGAATTCCTCCTTTTCCCAGATATTCTCCAGGAGAGAGTGGTGAGCAGAGGTCCTCCTGCTTGAACACCTTGGCTGGGATTCCATCAGGCCCTGAGGCTTTGCTATTTTTCATCTGGTTGATGACAGTAGCTACTTCATCCAGGGATGCAGGATAGCTCAGGTGGATCAGCTCTGGATGTTGTGGGACCTGCTGAGTAGTCAGGACATCCACATCGGTGTTTTGGTTGAGCAATGAATGGTACAGTAGAACGTCACCTTAAAGCAATTCAATTTAAGATTAATGATTTAAAGCGACACCCACAATTAAGGACAATGTTTTAATTTAAAGTGAATCTTTCCTATTATGCGCGAGTCAATCTGGCGCGTCCTATTTTAAATTTTGCGCCTAACGTTTCCCACCAGATGCATCTCTGGGCACACTACACGGCTGCCTGCCACCCTCTCACACCCTCACGCATCCTCAGTTCTTGCACTGGCGCTCAAGTGAACAGACATACTGTGTGACACTATCTCCTTCTACTACGTGCATCAACCATTGCCACTATGTCCAAGAGGCCAGCTACTACATCATTAACTACCGCAAAGACCAAGAAATCAAGGCAAGCAATTACACTGGAGCAGAAAAACAAGGTGCTGGAAGCACTGCAGCATGGAAATGGTGTTTCCTGTGTGTCAGATACATCCAAAACCACACCACTAGACAGTGATGTGGATGATGAGCTGGTCGAGTTGGTCTCTGCATATTGAGAGGATAAAGTGCATAATTAAAGTTAAGTGAAAATCTAATTTTGATGGCATAAAGTAATTAAAAAATAAGTTGAGGGGAAAGTGAAAGTCCTGGGTGAGGCAGGCGGGTGGTGAGTGACCACCCCTCACATCAGCTGATCGCTAGTACACAGACCATTTTGCGTCCCGTAATTTTAGATGTGTTGATTTATGAGTGTTTGTTTTAACATAATACGACAAAAACAATGTTTCGTTTATTCTAGATGGGCTGAGGTGCATCTGGGTAGACTCTCAGTCTTTTTAGCATTTTGTGCTTCTCTCAAGTACCAAACTAAATTATTCCATTAAAACAACACTTTGATTCAGTGCGAATTCGATTTAAAGTGACCTCTCATGTTATGTTGACGTTCTACTGTAGTGCTTTTTCCAGCCCTAACGGATGCCTTCTTCTTCTTCTTCTTCTTCTTTAATTAGAGAGTTACCATCGGATGAGCAGAAGGGGATTGTGCCATGAGTGATTGGCCCATAAAGTGTTTTTGTGGAATTGAAAAATTCATGCACCTTGTGTTGATCTGCAACTTTTTGCATTTCACATGCTTTATTTTTAAACCAGTCATTCTTTAGATTGTGAAGTTTGTGCTGGGCTGCCGCTTTCTTCTTGCAGAAGGTATCAGCTTTGGTCCAAGACTGAAGGTTGTTCTGCCAGGCAGTTAAAGCAGCACGTTTACTATGGACAAGTACAGTGATATCCCTGTTAGCTGGAACAATTGGTGCAGAGCACTTCTGGGGATGAGAGATTTCTGGGTAACAAGATGACTTTCTCAAACCCGGAAAAATTCCTTATTCCTGGAATATTTTCCGGTTACTGGGAAAAGTTTCTGAGTGTCTAAACTAGACCTCTTGCACAGATGCACACTAGCCCACTTCCCCAGAATGTTTCTGGGTGCTGGAGATGTTTTCCCAAGTCTAAACTACTGGAATCCGTAAATACAGTTCTAATTAAGATAGAAACTTAATTTCTTTACTATAACAATCCAGAATAGTTTCTCTAAAAGTTTGGTTAAATAATTATATTTAAAAATTAGAAATCTAAAGGGTATGGAGACGAATGAAGCTGTGTGTTACAGCAAAGACTTATTTTCCACTCCCAAAGAGCTGTGGGGGATGAGTGGGTCTTGTGTAACTGAACTGATCTGACCTGATGCAATGTCAGGTGGAGGAAGGATGGGGGATTAGCAATCTCATATTACTGATCTGATGGGATGTCAGGTTACCCTTTCTTTGGTGGAGAATTAGTGGGTCTCATGACCTGAAGACGTCTTGAATAAACACGAAACCTAAAATATTTTTAAGATGTTGTGGAAATGAGTGTTGAAAAGAGCTTGAAAAAAGCTCTTCAAGAGCTGATATTTAACTCGCTAAAATGCAGTCACACACACGCAGACGTGTCTTAATTCCCATGCTGGGGGGGTGTGAGTGGTGTTGGGGTGTGTTTGTGTGTGATGTTGGGGGTGTATGTGTAGCATGTGCTACCGCTGCATCCTCCAAATGCTTAGTATTAAAACCTCTTATGGAGGCTTGCTGCCTTCGCCGTTTTGGGGCGACGTGAAGTGAGAGCTTGGTCTGACAAGTCGATGATCAGTGTTACACTGGTCTGAGCCACGCATGGCGCGGGTGATCAGGACATCTTTGCGATCTCTTTCTCTGACAATGATGTAGTCAATGAGATGCCAGTGTTTGGATCGTGGGTGTTGCCATGAACCCTTGAATTTGTCGGCCTGCCTAAACAAGGTATTGGTGATAGCAAGGTTGTATACAGCACACTTGCTGAGAAGGAGTAGGCCGTTGGGATTACACTTGCCCAGTCCATTTCTCCCGATGGTTCCCTGCCAAATGTTAGCATCTCTGTCAACTCTGGCATTGAAGTCACCAAGGAGCACACCCTTGTCTTCTCTGGGGATAGAGGTTAGCATACTTTCTAGGTTGCCATAAAAGGCCTCCTTGATGTCATCCTCTGCATCCAGTGTTGGGGCATATGCACTCATGACGAAGGAATGACGTGAGTGATTCAGTGGGACTCGAAGTGTCATGAGGCATTCGTTGACCCCAATAGGCATTTCAGTTAGCCTGTGGAGGATGCGTTGATGGATGGCAAAGTCAACTCCATAAATGCGGTTTCTCTCCGCAGCAGGCTTACCCTTCCAGAAGGTGTAGCCAGACCCCCGTTCGGTGAGTTGGCCCTCATGTGGGAGCTAGGACTCACTAATGGCTGCTTTGTCGATGTTATATCTAGCCAGCTCTTTTGCCACAAGGGCAGTTCTTCTTTCAGGATGCGCATTTGTGCCAGTATCCAGAAGGGTCCTGACATTCCATGTAATGACCACAAGAGGTTGTATTGTTTGTTTTTGTTTGGATCTGTGATTTTGGTTGTGTTTTCGACTGCATAAGGATGACCTTACTGGGTGTGGTTGCCCAGTCAGGTTGGTTTTTAGGCATACTATGTTTAGGGCACCTTTTCTAGCCCCTCCCTATGTGGGGTGAGCAGAGTGGCTCCTCGAAAGGGCTGCTCAGTCGCACAGACAGGACCGGATTGCACCGCTGCCTAGATCCCAGTGCATAAACGACCATCTTATCTGTGCCAGCCATGTGCAGAGATGTGACGAGAGACTCTCGGCAGTCATCTCTGCCTATCCCAGTCGCCACTCATCCGTCTCCATAGGACTTTTAGGGGTATAGGGGTTTTGATGATGATGAGTATGATGAGCTGGGTGATGGGTGCACATCATCTTGGCTTTCCCTTTTCCAGATCCAGTGGTGTAAGTGTTGTAACGACTGGGTAGAGGGAGAGTCGCAATGGACTGCCGATAGCCCAGTTTGTTAGGTTTCGCTTTAGTAGCCTGTCCATCAGGCATTGCCTTCGTCCGCCGGTGTAGTCGTTGGGTTTCCATGGTAGTCACTTCTTCTGCCTTTACTGCCGTTAGGGTCTTGTTGGAGCTCTGTAAGCATGTCTGCCTGATGCCGGGCTCCACAGCAGATTTTTCGATCGGGGTTTACTGCCGAAGCCTTATACCTGCCAAGGTTAATCCACAAGGCAGTGGGTCAGTGGTTGGTAGGCACCATGACATGTCCACATGCCAGTGGGCCTATGCGCCGTCCCTCTGGGGCCCACTGCTACTCTGAGAACCCCTGCTGATCTAGCCTGGACCCACGAGGCACCCAGTTACCATGTGTTGCTACGAGGAGGCACAGTCACAAGGAGGCACAGCAGGAGTTTACATGGTGAGTAGGCTGTGTTTGTTGGGCTTTCCCTTGCCCCATTTCCTCCTCCCCATCTGGATTTATTAACATCCTCCCACCAACAGTACAGTGCAAAGATTGACCATCAACCCACATGTGATGTACAAAATAAAACAATTTCAATTCGAAAGAAACAACTGTTAGAGTGACAATCAGTGCTTAGCGGTCAATGTTAACCTGACGCAGACCAGACAAACCCAGTCCGCCGTACACTCACCACCACCAACACTGGATGAAAAGCCAAGAAGGACTCCAAACTACATCATGAGAGAAATGAGGATTCCCTACTCCACGCAAGTGAGGAATTATGAATTCCTAACTACATCACATGAGAAACAAGAACCATCTCCAACACCCTCTGAGCTGAAGGACCTACCCAGACCATGTGATGCATCTGCAGCTGTAGTGAGGTAGCAGATTAGCACCAAGGTACAATGCAATGGCCATCCAGTGAGGTCACAAGCACGTTTACAAGACCAGCTCCCACAGTACCAGATCTATAGCTAATATACATGTCGACTCTGTCACACACACACACAATATAGTCTGGATTTACGCGGTTTTGGTTAACGTGTTTTGTCATTTACACGGCGCGTTGCCAGAATTGAAATGCTTTAAATATGCGGTAAATTTGGTCATTTACGCGGAGAGCAGCTGGAGGTCCAGACGCTCCACGGCATTTTGTATTCAAGCGGCCCATGCTTGACCATAAGGTGGGACGCGGGGAGGGGTGCGCAATATGTCGCTGTTGCATTATCGCTGACGTCATATGACGTATCGGATTGCGATTGGGCCACGCATCCTTACCACCCACGCATTCCCTCCGCCGCTAGCTGTGATTGTCTAATGTAACATGACGTGCCCTACCACCAGAGGGTAGAAGTCGCTGACCTAGCCAGGACTGTCTCATTGTTCTCAGTCCGCATATACAGGTCTCTCTTATGCCCGCTATTCCCCTCACAATGGCCTCCGCTGGACCCCCACCACCCCAGAAAAACCTTGAACCTGGACCAAGCCATGATAATATGAAGGAAATCATCGAGTTGGGGGAAAAAATTAAGCTCATCCTTGACAACGACCCAGTCAAGCATCGGTATGAAGTGTCTAATAACCTTCTACCGAACGTTATGGAGCCGTATATCCTTTCTATCTCGACAACATCAATGCTAGTCGTCAGCGTAGTATTGAGGACTTCCTCGCCCGCAACCCACCACAACCACAGCCAGCCCAAGTCAGTGATAGTGAGGATACGGACTTTGAGGGGTTTGCCTGGGAGGCCCTGCAAACCTCTGCGAGTAGTGAAAGTGATTCACCGGAGGGCAACTAATCTGCCCTCTGCCTCGGAACCAGCCCCCATCCACGTGTGCCAACCCATCTCTTCTACTAACGTAAGTGTTAAACCTTGATTTTTCTTTTACCTGGTGCAGTATATTATTCTCTTATTGATATTTATCTTCTCTAATATGCGTGTGTGCATACCATCATAATGTTAAGACACTATTTTTACTACAACGTACGTATTGTGTCGGCAAAAAGTGGAGTTTGGGGGTCGGCCCAGTCTCTATTTCAATAAATTCCATATGTTCTGTTATTTCATTAACGCGTTTCTGGTTTTACGCGGTACTCCACGGGTTCAATTGACCGCATAAATCCAGACTATACTGTACTGAGCCATACCGTTCGTAAGACCTCGTGAGAAGTTGATGCTGCTCTAGGGTGTGTCATAGGAGGGAAGATCAGCTAAAACTAATGGCCCATCACTTTTTTGGTAGATTTTAGTGTATATAAACAGAAAATAATTTCAGTTTCAATATTTTGCAACCTTTTGCTAGGTAAATTTTAGCGTGAAATTTATCGAAAATCTAACGTACAGGTGCATTAGTGCATTACAATTAAATAGTGAACATTGCTTTCTGACTTCATTCTTTAACAACCCAACTAACAATATTTTTTTCTGTTTCAGATTCTGATGCATTTATAAGTTGATAATATTTGCGATGGCTGCTTGTGTCAGGACGAGGAACCAAAATCCAGCCATCTCAGTCACTATCTTGGGTCTGGGAGAGAGCTCCTGAAGTCGGAGTTGCCTACATTGAGAGATGCTTTGAGATACGGTGTTTTAATCAGGCAAATCCAGTGAAAAGAACCAAAGAACTTACACAAACAAAGACATTGCCAGTGATATGACCAAAGCTGTCTTGGCATAGTACACTCTGGCTAACGCCAGTTCAAGCCTCCAGTCATAACAAGTCAGAAGAAGATTAGTGAGAGACTGCTAGCCAGTTGGGAAAAGGCAAGAGATATCTCTCTTGGGAGAGGAAAACTTGCAGTTAAGGACAGCTTTGCCAAGCAACTGGACCAGTTATTTGACATAATTATTTGCAAGTGCCCAATTGTTCTCTGTCCTGAGTTTGGATGCGATCGTGACTGTAAATCCGAGGCCCACATCTCTTGTATTTGCAAGCGTGAACTGAAGATTCCTGTGATCGAACTGGCATTTGTCAAAGCACAGAGAGAGAAGACTGGCAGTATAGGGGCTCTCATGATTTCTAGCCAAGATATTCCGGAGTCCAAGAGACAGGAGGCTGCCACAGAGAGACAGAAGAGGAGAAGAGTTGCCGAGGAAAAGAGACTTGAGAAGGCCCAGGGTGAGGTAAAAAAGGCCGATGATTGGAGTCAAGCTGATTCAGAGTTTAATGACTTCCCCATGGCTGATCCGAGTGCTGACCAGGAGAATGGTGACTTTGTCCCTAACCCAGAAAATAATGATCCCAAACCTTCCAGGCATAAGATTCGAAATAGGAAAGATATCCCAACGCCAGCTCTGGCCAGCATCCACACCACACTGAATCTCAGAAGCACGAGATAACAACAGCTGCCTGGATTGACGGTGGTTTGATAACACCCGATGATGTTCTTTGATAAATCACAACAAGTAAGGAGAGCTCAGGAAACTTGTCAGCAACCTAGAAGGTTTGATAAGACAAGAAAAATGGAATCAAATTGCTTAATTTCTTTGATAGGAAAAGGTTATAAAAATGTTCTGCTGAGTTAAATTCTGTTAGGTGTTCCTACCATAGGTAGAGAAGAACCCTTTCTCCTCACTGCAAACGAACAGGAGAAATATTGTGGCATTTCTCCAGAGAAAATATCGAAGAATAGCTGAATAGTAGCGGAGCTAACATTGTGAACTGTAAAAGAGAGAAATAGACCAGACCCTGCAGGCCATTGGAGGGACAACTGCTGAAACACAAGTGGCAAAAGAGGATAAGCGGAAGATTGGGAGGCTTTGGTCTGAATTGGTTGTGACCTCCCTGCGGTGCCACTCAAATATCAAGTCAGAACTGAATTGTAGAGCTCTTTCAGAAGCAACGAATAATTCTGGTCTCTTGGCAGAATGCTGAGACTCCTAACACCTAATTTAAAGTAAATCGACTTTGAAAAATCTAGTTGGCCTCACTCGTTGAGCTTGCACATACTGTCATTGGCGACCTGAGTACTGACCAATTACAGATTTACATGATTTGCAGTGCCATGTCAAGAACTAGGGTCATGCCTGATAGACTTGCTTACCTGTAGATGGGTCAGTCTCATTCTATGTAGCTCCCTAGCAGCTCTCAGGTTCACCACCATTTGGGTGCGCTCATCATAAACTGAAGAATTAGCTACCTTAGAGACTTATTGTCCAATTCATCGTGAGTGTCTACTTGCCAATTGGTTCAACACCAAGGTCAAGTCATGGATTCTCCGAGTCCGAGGGCATGTTCTCTTCCAGCAGGCTCTGAGAGTCTAGCCAAGGAAGGTTAATTTCAGATTGTGGAGCAGGGCATGAGGGAATCCTTTACAGTACTAACTCATCTGAGCCTAGTTCCTGCAAACCAGCCTCTGCAGTAAGGATGAGGAGGAGAGAAGAGTGGCAGTCAAAAAGATCTTGAATATAGGACTTATGAGAGGATCTGGGCATGACGAATCAGTTGGTGTGGCAGAGTTGCTTTCAGGTCAGAAGACTCCTGAAGTCAATCTAGATGCTTAAGACCCTCACTGATCTCATAGATCGGGATAACATCAGGCTGAAGTGAGCCCCTCTTACCTCAGCCTCACCAGTATTCAAGTCAGGCTTTCCTGGAGCAATACGTAAAAAAAAAAAAAAAAAAAAAAAAAAA
>NW_024748109.1:12165308-12270831 GCF_018991925.1 Homarus americanus
ACAGGTAGTTCTGCTATAACGCGATAGTTTTGTTCTTGTAAAACATCGTGTTATAGAAATTCGTGTAATAGAAATAACAGGGCTTATGGAGAAAATAGGGTTAGGTGCAGATTACTCCAAATCGAAAAAAAAATTTCGTAGTTAGCCTAACACAAAGGATAGCACAGTCTAAATAAATGTTACATTCACATCTAATAATGAAATCATACAGTAAATGTTACGCTTTACCTTGAAAAATATGAATATAACTTGATGGGGGAGAAGGGTGATGTTGAGGCTGAGGAGTCATGAAACATCAAGGTTTTCTTCAAGTGTTATAGCCTTTCTTTTACGATCACCACCGGAAATGCGATCACCAGAGTGCTTCCCAGAGATATTCTTCTTTTCCATAGTCACAAAAGTGGAGAAACAGTAATCAGAATTCACTGAGGACACTTAAAAACTTCACACGTGTTTCAAACAAAGTGTGGAGTAAACAGAGCGCTCGGGTCTAAAACGCTATGTATTTTGTTTTTCTCTTATTTAGAATTTTACATTTTACATATACTGTACAGGTATACTGTATACATAAATATTACATAAATTATTTCTGCAATTCTTCACAAACAAAACTCATAAATCAATTGAACATGTGATGTCGAACGTGAACTGTAAACACTGCATAACCCCGCGCCAAGCCACAATGTACAGTACACTTTAAACGCTACTTATTTTGTTTTTCTCTCTTATTTAAAATTTTACAATTTACATATACTGTACTGTACAGGTATTTCTTCACAAACAAAACACATACCTGTAAATCAATTGAGCAAGTGATGTTGAACGTGAACTGTAAACATTGAGCCAAGCCACAACACTGTACAGTACACTTTAACACTTTAAACGCTACGTATTTAGTTTTCTCTTTTATTTAAATTTTTACAATTTACATATATATATAAGTAAATTGTAATTTACATATTATTCATATTATGCTTCAGCGCCCACAAAACATGTCCTAGTCCTCCGTTTTCTTTTTGTGTACTCGCTCAGGGACTCAAGTATTTCTGTATATAACACAGGATGATAAGGGAATTTTTATTTATTTGTTTATTTATTTATTTATAATATACTGTAATATATTAAATATACTGCAAGTATTTTCTTTAATTTATATACATTTATGTACATTTATGGTGATCGTTAAGGACTAAACTCCTAATCCATGACGTGACTTTTGTTCATCATTTATATCCTAAATTTACCACTGTCGGTAGTTTCAAGAATTAACGCAGTCATTTACTGAATATTCTTTGCAAAAAATAAATTTCAAATGAATTATTTATAGGAGATAAGTATTATGATCAGTAAATATACAGATATGCATTACTGACCACCTCCGAACACAAGGACGGCTAAAAATAGCCACAGGCGGTCACAGTCAAGGTCACTTTCCCTTTCTTGTCACTGTAGGACCTTGTGAGTTGTTTACTGTATACATAAATATTACATACATTATTTCTGCAATTGTTCACAAACAAAACACATAACTCAATTGAACATGTGATGTCGAACGTGAACTGAAGCCATAACAACCGTTCGAGTGGAATCGCGTTAGAGCAAACGAGTTCGCGTTTTACAAATATCGTTCCTCAATTCATAAATCGCGTTAGAGCAAATTCGCGTTGTCAAAACACGGGTTATAGCAGAACTCACTGTATAGGTAACGGAGACTCGAGTATGAAAAGTTTGTCTCCTTATAATTTTCTTTTTACTGATATATTGTGTACCGAAGTAGCAGGATTGTAAACGGTTGTCTGATGTATATGGTAGCGGAGACGCTCGTGGAAAACGTTTAAGTCTCCTAATGTTTTGTTTGACGTATTAACGTACTCTAATCCCGAACTGTTAGGACATCATTGTCATTCCTAAAAACCCCATTTAATTCATATTACGCTATATAACATTCAAATCCACCGCGCTTGTAGAACCTCAGAAAACGGGAAACATTGTTAAAGGATAACTCACCTACTCAATGTTACTAGACCATGTGTTGTATTGTACCCAGGTACAGTTATATCATATTAATTGTATGTATTCATAGCATTAAGGAGAACTCAGGGTATCCATAAGATGAATGTTAAAGTCCAGTTGAGCCGGACTAGTGTAAGTGAGGATCAGGGTTTGAAGGTCATACTATTTACGTCTGTGAGCGTGTAGCGAACATAACTTCCACAGATATCATATGAAAATACATGAGAACAATGATCTGGAAAAAGGATAAATGTATCAGAACTATGTGAGGTGTTGGAAGTGACCCAGAAACTATACGTGAAAGGAAATATCTTGTATGCGCCGGTATGAACTTCATACACCTCGTATCCTCACGTGACATATACCCACGACATTTACAGTGATCAGAGAATCTTATGTCTGTGTTCAAATAGTGCAATGTGTGAGAGGAGGATCCCTCATTACAGTTTTAAGTGAAGTGGATACACCCCCGCCATGAACATTCAGCCTTTGTTTTAAGGCGCGTCATGTACCCGCCTCGGGTGTGCCGCGTTGATATTATAACCCAATGAATTTACCCACGAACTAGCAAACCAAGACCTTACCTTAGTGTGTAATTTAGGATTAAAATATGTGTTTATACGGCATGAGTGACAATATACCGAAAAGTGTTCAGGTGAGAACCGTAAGAAATAAAAGTAAAAATTAAAGATTGGAAACTGTAGGCCTATGCGGTGACGAGCGGCAGGGCACTGCCCTCAGTACCCTCCATTCTACCGTCACCTCAGGTCAGTGTCCTAGCGGGCTATATCCCGCCCTATAATTAAGGCTTATATAGAAGTTATTACAGTTTAAATCTTTGCCTGATATATAAGTGTAATAGTAATGTGTTAGGGGGTGTGATAACCGCCCGTCAGGCATTATTTCTGAGTACCCTCCGTTCTATCGTCACCTCAGGTTCCATGCGGTCGGAGTGCCTTGCTGCCCGGCAGCCATTATCCCTATGAGCGTCCCAACAGGTGGTGACTACTCCCAGCTATGCCAATCCACTGTGAACCTGTGGATTTCCAGCACACCACTCCAAATGAGTAGTAACAAATAAGGAAACCTTGAGAAACACTGCGGTCGTCACTTGGAGCGACCTATAATACCAGGCGTAGAAATAGTACTGGTATGTCTCTTGGTGAAGCCCTCGTCTTTACCCACCGAGGGCGGTGTGTGAACGAGGTGCCTGTTGTGTATACCTAAAAGTTACAAGGAGTCCCATACCTGCAGGTGTGGAGTGTAACAGGTGTGTTGAGATGGTGCTACTATGTATGATAACCGACGGTGCTATATTCCATACAGGTGAAGCAGTCTGATGTGTTAAGGGCTAGTGTAAGAAGGAATGTTAGTAAATGTTAATTTGTGGGCCTTCCTCCCTCCCTCCTGGTAAGTTAACATTATGTATGGCTGTGTTAAGGTAATAACTAAGACACAGTACAACTAACGTGGCCGTCTGGTTTATTATTGTTAGTAAATGTTAATTTGTGGGCCTTCCTCCCTCCTTTGTGGTAAGTTAACATTATGTATGGCCGTGTTAAGGTAATAACTAAGACACAGTACAACTAACGTGGTCGTCTGGTTTATTATTGTTAGTAAATGTTAATTTGTGGGCCTTCCTCCCTCCCTTGTGGTAAGTTAACATTATGTATAAGAACATAAGAATGGAGGAAACTGCAGCGGGCCTATTGGCCCATACTGGGCAGTCCCGTTTACACCCAACCCCTATTGCTCATATGAGCATCCAACCTATGTTTGAAGCAATTCAGCGTATTCGAGTTAATGATGATGTTTGGTAACTTGTTCCATTCATCCACTACTCTGTTTCCAAACCAGTGTTTACCTATTTCTCGCCTAAATCTAAATTTATCTAATTTAAAACCATTGTTACGAGTTCGCTCCTGGTTGAATAGTTTGAGTACCTTTGTAATGTCCCCTTTGTTTAGCCCTGCCTTCCACTTATACACCTTTATCAGGTCGCCCCTCGCTCTACGTCTCTCGAGGGAGTGCAAATTAAGATGCTTTAACCTGTCTCTATACTCAAGGTTCCTAATGCCTGGGATTAGTCTTGTCATTCTCCTCTGAATTCTTTCCAAGGATTCTATATCCATTCTGTAATACGGTGACCAGAACTGAACTGCGTAATCCAGGTGTGGTCTCACAAGAGCAAGATACAGTTTTAGGATGACCTCGCTAGTCTTGTAACTAACACTCCTTTGTATGAACCCAAATACTTTATTATCCTTATTCTGAGACAAAACACATTGTTTACTTGGCTCAAAGGTTCCTACTTATCATTACTCCTAAATCTCTTTATGATCGGATTTCTCTATGGCATCGTTGTTCATCTGGTATCTGGTTTCCCTGTTTATCTCTATACTGAGTACTTTACATTTATCGCGTTGAATTTCATCTGCCATTTTCAGATATTCGAAAAATTTGTTTAGATCTTCCTGTAGTTTTGCGAGTCCGTCAGATTTGATACACGTCTATTTTAGTGTCATCAGCAAATTTACTTATATTTGCTGTCAATGCCGTTATCTATGTCGTTTATGTATATAATAAATAATAATGGTCAAGTACTGAGCCTTGGGGAACTCACTTGTGACGTTGCTCCAATGGGACTTAGTGCTGTTAATGCTCACTCGCTGTTTCCTGTCCTGTAACCATGCCCTAATCCATTTAAGGATGTCACCTTTGATGCCATGTGCTTCTACCTTTCTAATTAGTCTTTCGTGGGGGACTCTGTCGAAGGCTTTGCTAAAGTCGAGATATACCACATCATAATTGTGCCCCTCGTCCACCGATTCGAAAACTGATGAAAAGAATGTTAATAGATTAGTTAGGCAAGAACATCCGCTTGTGAAGCCATGCTGGGAATCATTGATCATTGATTGCTTCTCCAGGTGATTTGAATAAGTTTGAAATGATTAGCACAATTAATTTGCCTACTATTGATGTTAGACTGATTGGGCGGTAGTTAGAGGATAGTGATCTATCCCCCTTCTTGAAAATCGGTATTACATTCGCTATCCTCCAGGATTCTGGTACTACACCTGTTTTTAAGGACATGTTAAACAACTTTTAAGGGCATACTAAGCTCTTCCTTACATTCCTTTAATACTCTGGCAAATATCTCATCGGGACCAGGTGACTTATTTGGCTTTAGTTTGTCTATTTGCTTACTAACATCGTTACTAGTCACTACTATCCCACTTAATTTGTTTTCTTCACTATCTCTGTATGGCTGTGTTAAGGTAATAACTAAGACACAGTACAACTAACGTGGCCGTCTGGTTTATTATTGTTAGTAAATGTTAATTTGTGGGCCTTCCTCCCTCCCTCCTGGTAAGTTAACATTATGTATGGCTGTGTTAAGGTAATAACTAAGACACAGTACAACTAACGTGGCCGTCTGGTTTATTATTGTTAGTAAATGTTAATTTGTGGGCCTTCCTCCCTCCCTCCTGGTAAGTTAACATTATGTATGGCTGTGTTAAGGTAATAACTAAGACTCAGTACAACTAACGTGGCCGTCTGGTTTATTATTGTTAGTAAATATTAATTTGTGGGCCTTCCTCCCTCCCTCCTGGTAAGTTAACATTATGTATGGCTGTGTTAAGGTAATAACTAAGACACAGTACAACTAACGTGGTCGTCTGGTTTATTATTGTTAGTAAATGTTAATTTGTGGGCCTTCCTCCTCCCTCCTGGTAAGTTAACATTATGTATGGCTGTGTTAAGGTAATAACTAAGACACAGTACATCTAACGTGGCCGTCTGGTTTATTATTGTTAGTAAATGTTAATTGTGGGCCTTCCTCCCTCCCTCCTGGTAAGTTAACATTATGTATGGCTGTGTTAAGGTAATAACTAAGACACAGTACAACTAACGTGGCCGTCTGGTTTATTATTGTTACTAAATGTTAATTTGCAAGTTCGTTCCCTACCTCGACATTGCTAATTAGGTTTTCTCTGTTCGACAGAACCAAGTCTAGTATATTATTACCCCGTGTGGGTTCGGTTATATGTTGACTTAGGAAACAGTCCTGGATCGTCTCGAGAAAACCCTCTGATTCTGAGTTACCCGTAAGGTCAGTCCAATCTATTTGGCCAAGGTTTAAGTCGCCTACTATACAGACTTTGTTGTGTATGGAAGCCCTGCGCATTTCATCCCAGATAAGTCGCTCATTGACGCTATCAAGATTGGGGGGGTCTATATATTACTCCTGTGATTAATTTTTCCCGACCGTCGCTTAATTCTATCCAAATCGCCAGCTCTTTCCTTAATTTCAGAGACGGTGAGGTTGACCACGTGGGCTTCAGCTCCACGGGCCTCGTGGTGTTCTTGATTCTGTGTGGCGGGTGTCTTTTCTTGAGTTTTCTTTTCTTGGGTTTTCTTAACTTGGTTTTTCTTTTCTACTGGTTTTTTCTTGTCTTGGGAGCATACAGCAAGGAGGGCCTCTTTGTAGCTCAGTTTCTTGTCGAGTCGAGCCTTGGCTATCCTACACTCTTCTTGCCCGGGGTGCCCACCCGTTTCTCTGTGGATGTCGGTCACACTAGAATAACCCGTTACAGTACATCCTTCTTTCCTCACACAGCCAAACTGTGGAATGCTCTGCTTTCTTCTGTTTCCATACAATATGTGCGGGTGATCCAAGTATATGCTGATAACCACAAGAAAATAAGAATCCAGGAATCTAATGCTCTGTTCATTTATATGAGAGATAATAAGCATTGCATTGACTGGGATAATGCCTCCTCAATATTACCTCGTAATTCAATTGTCAGTAGGAGCATTATAGAATCCAGTTTCATTAAACATATCGATTCTGTCAACATGAATTTGAGTAATGGTATGTACAAACTAGATAATTTTGTGATTAAAAAGATTTGTAACCAGGTGAAAGGGTTGGGTCATCTTACCCTATGATCTGACTACGGACAACTGCTGTGCTTAGAGATGGCATGGTCAATTTTTTGGGGATTAAGAAGATTAGTAAGGGCCACTGCCTTATGACCGGAACATTGTGGACGCCTGCTGTCCCCTAGGGACTTGATCTCACTCTCCTCTACTGTATATATTAGCCTTGTCAAGTATTACTCCTTAGTCTGTACTCTTAGTCTTGGAGGAGTCAATTACTGTTCACAATTTTAAGCGACAGAACTACACTATGATCCTCATTGAACACCATCGGAACCTGTTGGAAAATATATCAAATGAAATAATACAGTACGTAGTATGTTTTTTAGAGTAAATAATGTCATGTTTTTGAGAATTGTATATAAATTAAGTTTCGCGCCATAACCTCGTCAGAGCCAAGCCTGGGAGCGCTGACCAATGACAATGTGAGTGTCTTAGGCCTGAGCCAATGACAAGAACATAAGAAAATAAGGAGTCTGCAATAGGCAGGTTGGCCTGTGCATGGCAGCTCCTGTCGAGAGTTACTACCACTCTCTATCATCCATGAATCTATCTAGCCTCCTTTTAAAACTTTCCAGAGTTCCAGAACTTACTACAAAGTTGCTTAGCTTGTTCCACTCGTCCACCACCCTATTTAGGAACCAGTTTCTTCCTATTTCCCTCCTAAACCTCAACTTATCCAACTTGAATCCGTTGCTCCGAGTCCTATCCTGCTCGGATATTATACTTTATCTATATCCCCTTTATTGATTCCTTTCACCCACTTAAATACTTCTATCATATCTCCCCGCACTCTTCGTCTTTCTAGGGAATGCAAGTTAGGTTTCTTTAACCTATCGTGATAAGGAAGGTTTCTAAGTCCCTGAATCATTTTTGTCATTCTTCGCTGCACCGACTCTAGTGAATTTATATCCATTCTATAATAGGGGCACCAGAACTGAACCGCATAATCGAGGTGTGGCCTGACTAGCGCAAGATATAGTTGCAATAAGACCTCTGCACTTTTGTTACTTACACTTCTAGATATAAAACCCAATACTCTGTTTGTCTTATTTCGAACATTAATGCACTGTTTCCTAGGCCGTAGGTCCGGGCTTACAAGTACCCCTAGGTCTCTTTCACAAGTCGATTTCTCTAGGTTGATGTTGTTAAGGCTGTATACAATATAAGTATTTGTTCTTCCAATATTGAGTATGCTGCACTTGCTGGTGTTGAATTTCATTTGCCATTTTTCAGGCCACCCCTGCAGTTTATTTAGATCCTCCTGTAATGCATTTGCATCCTGCCTAATTAATCTGCCGCCCTGTTTTGGTATCAACTTGCTTATGTGCTGCTGATCTGATGTCTAGATCGTTTGTATGAATTATGACTTAAAGTGGGCCTAGTACTGACCCTGGGGAACACTGGTTACACGGCCCCACTCAGATTTAACACCATCTACGCTGACCCTCTGCGTTCTATCGGTGAGCCATGATTTTATCCAATTTAAAACTTTCCCCTCGATACCATGAACCATAATTTTTCTCAGAAGCCTCTGATGCGGTACTCTGTCAAATGCTTTGCTAAAGTCTAAGTAAATAACATCGTAATTTTCGTCATTATCTACTACCTTGAAGACTTTCCTAAAAAACGTTAGCAGATTAGTTAGACAAGATTTTCCCTTTGTAAACCCATGTTGAGAGTCGTAGATTAATTTGTTTTTCTCTAGATGCGATCTGATGCTATCTGCTATAATTGATTCAAGAAATTTCCCCACTACTGACGTCAAACTGATCGGCCGGTAATTTGACGCTCATGCTCTGTCTCCCTTTTTGAATATGGGTACTACATTTGCCTGTTCCACAAGTCTGGCACAACTCGGGTGTCTAATGATTTTGTAAATAAATTTACGAGGGGTCCGCTAATCTGTTCCCTACACTCTTTCAAAACTCGAGGGAAAATTTCATCCGGCCCTGGGGATTTTGTCTTCCTTAGTTTATTTATCCTCTTAAGAACATCCTCTTTTCTGATGGTGATATTCTTTAATTTCTCTTCTTCCTTTCCCCTAAACATCAGTTCCACCTCTGGAATTTCCTTGCGAATTTCTTCTGTGAAAACTGATAAGAAGTAGCTGTTCAATGCTTTGCTTATTCTGCACTGCCATTTATCAATTCTCCCCTCCCTGACTTTAAAGGCCCAACTTTGTCCTTGACTTTTGTTCTATATACCTGGAAAAAACCCTTGGGATTCGCCTTGGATTCTCTTGCTATTTTGATTTCATAGTCTCTCTTTGCTTTCCTTACATTATTCCTAACATTCCTAGATAGTTCATTATACCTGTTTCTGAGCTGCTCCTCCCCTCCCATTAATTTCTTATAAATTCCTTTCTTTATTCCTATGTCATGTTTAAGTTTTCTGGTCATCCACCTTGGCTCATTCTTATTTGACCTAATTTTTCTGTATGGTATATTTTGTTCTTGTGCTTTATGTAGTATACTAGTGAATATATTATACAAGTTGTTTGATGTAATGAATCAGTGACTAGTACAACAATTACCCTAGATTCATCCATTCATCCAGTTATTATGCCCTCCCCTCCCCCCCCTCTCTCTCTCTCTCTCTCTCTCTCTCTCTCTCTCTCTCTCTCTCTCTCTCTCTCTCTCTCTCTCTCTTATTCCTTCTCTCTAAGAAGAGAACGCGGGATGTCTGGGTGCCAATCCTCATCCCCCCTCCCCCTAACCTTGTTGACTCTCCTATCATCATTCACTCCTCTGTCCTTCACTCACCTCTCCTCTCCCCTCATTAAGAACAGAAAGAAGGTAAGGGAAGTGTATAAGAAAGAGGGAATAAAATCAGAAATTAACAGTAAATTAAGTGTGATTAAATCAATATTTGTTGCACGAAATCCCAGAAAAAACGACAAATGTCTGCCACAGTTCAGGAAATCTGGGTAACTTAACTCAAGAATGAATCCAGAGACTATAGGGCTATCCTACATCAATTCTAAGCTAATATAAATCATAATATTTCGCTAGGTATAGTGGACCTAAAGATTTTTGTTACATAACTCTGTGTGTATCTTCAGGCATGAAGTTACTGGTAAAAAAATCCGCAAATGGATATCCCGTACATCTTGGCCTCTGAGCTATTAAATTCAGGTTGTCTGCCAAAAATCATCCTCTAGGTGAGGCGGCAGTACACGTTTGAAGTAAGGTACTATCCAAAATCTGTCCAGTTTTACATGGATTAATGACAATCTATTCTATTCTATTATATTATGACATTCATATTAATTATACTCATATTAATATATTATTACATACAGATTAATATTATATTATATTGTAGCCTATTAGTCTATATCTTTCCAAGTTACTTACACCTGGGTGATATAAATTCAAATGATTTGGAGGTTTTGTAGTAAGCTTGAATATATTCTATGCTAAGAGAAATGTTATTTATGATTATAATAATTAAAAAAACCTGACTACCGACCGTTGCGGTGCTATTTAAAGATTAGTAGGGTCATTACCTAATACCTGACCATTGTGGACCTGATCTCACCCTCCTCTGTTTTGTTTAGTCTGTACCCACCCCTGAAGATGTGAATTACACGAAAGCGCTTGGGAACTTCGTGTTTTCTTCTTTCCTTGTGGTTATCAGCATATATATATATATATATATATATATATATATATATATATATATATATATATATATATATATATATACTCTCTTTCTTTCTCTCTCTATATATATATATATTTTAATATCATCCCACAATGAAAACATGGATAAGATAAATCTTGATAAAATTACACGCGGGAAAATGCGACAACGGGCACCTTAGCTTTCGTCTTTATTCAAAGACTCTTCAGGGCCTCTGAAGATGTGAATAAAATTTTATCAAGATATATATATATATATATATATATATATATATATATATATATATATATATATATGGTGTGAGTGGATTAAATCCTAGACAAGGTTCTTGAAACTCCAGGGCACGAGCAGTAGGTATATTCAATAAGTGTACAAGATTGGGCGTGATAGCCAACCGATACAGGAGCGATTACTAGGGACCCCGGACCGTAGGTAGGCCGGAGCCGATCTGAGGGAAATTAGCTAGCTAGGCAAGGAGAGTTGCTAGACATTACTAGGACAATAAATGAGGTCTTCTAATTACTCGACTAGCGCGGTACAGACATAGTACATCGGGACATAATAAATGAACATAGGCATTAGACATAAGCATAGACATCAGACATGCTATAATAATATGTAGTAATACAGACATGTGAATAAATGGTACAATGAATGGTAACAAGAGTCCTGGTGTCAGGCGTGTTCACATATCTTGGTATGTACATATCTATACACCTCCCTCCCCCTTTACGCTCGTAGTGCAATCTCGAGCGGCTACGGACTCTCTTTCCATGAGTCGGGGGGAGCGGCGAGGGACAATGGGAGGATCAACTGACGACCTTCGTTCCTGGTCTGGGCAAGGGGACACAGGGGACGGGGAGGAAGGTTCGTCACTAGAGGGTGGCACTGGGCGGAGGTGGCGTCTGTTTCGCCACCACACACGACCACTGGGGAGGCGGACTTGGTACGAACGAGACTCGCCACGGCCCATGACGACCCCGACCTTGTCCCAGCGGTGTGACGTCGGGTCCTGAATTCGTACTTGCTGGCCGACGGCCAACCTGGGAAGGGGGCGGGCTTGGGCGTCATAGTGGCTTGTCACTTGGGCCATCCGGGCAGCCTCACGGCGGTCACACTCGTCCGCCTTGATCTGCCATTCATCTAAGAAGGACTGGGGGTGGGCAGGCACACAAGTACGAAGGGGGCGGCCATACAACACCTGGGCAGGAGAGCGTCCGGCAGGGGTAGGGGTGTTACAGAGTTCCAGTAGGCCCCTGTCGAACTCCTCGCAGTCCAGGTTCCCCGTCGGTGCTGTCTTGAGGATGAGGTATTTTACGGACTTTACCGCTGCCTCGGCGTGGCCATTCGCCTGCGGGTAATGAGGGGAGGTGACGATGTGGTGGACGCCCCAGCGTTCGGCAAAGCTCTTGAACTCGTGGCTATTGAACGGGGGCCCACCGTCGGTTCGGAGGCGGAGAGGCACTCCGACTTCCCGGAAGAAGCAACAAAACATCCGGATGACCCTGGAAGAGGTGGTGTCCCGACCACAGGGAACTACCACGGGCCATCCAGAAAGCCTGTCGGCGACCACCAGGAAAGACTTTCCGGCCACATTAAAGAAGTCGGCGGACACGGACTCAAAGGGCCGCTTTGGGAGGTCATTGCACAGGTACGGCTCTTGTTGCTGGCTGGGCTGGAGTTGCTGGCAGGGCTCACAGGCCTCAACCGTGCTCTTAATATCGGCGTCAATACCAGGCCAGAAGACGGTCTGACGGGCTCTGCGCCTGGTGGCTTCAACGCCGCGGTGGCTGTCATGGAGGCGGGATAAGGTGCGCCGGCGGAGGGCAGCGGGAACGACGATCCTGGGGCCGTACAACACCAGCTCTCCGTCCGCATAGAGGCTATCCCTTAGCTTCCAGAAGGGGAGGGCGGAGGCGTGAATGTCGTAGCGGTTGGTGGGGAATCCAGCGGAGACGTAGTCGAGGAGTTGGGCGTATGCCGGGTCTTGAGCGGCGGCGATGCGAAGCTCCTGGAGAGTCCTATCGTCTTCGATGGAGGGCGTCGTCGTCGTCTTGTCAGCAAGAGAAGTGGCTGTGTGTGTCACTAAAGACCGAACGTGAGCAGCGGCCGTGGTACAGTCGACTTCATCTTCGGGTGTGGGGCGACTAACAGGGGCTCGGGAGAGGGCGTCTGGTATGCACAGAAGCTTCCCGGCGCGCCACACAGCTGTAAAGACGTAAGGGGCGGTCTTCTCTTTGAGACGTTGGAGGCGAGGATTTTCGATGGCGTCCAACGTGTAGTGATTAAGAATGGGTATGAGCGGGCGATGGTCCGTCATGAGGGTGAAATGCCCAAGGCCGAACAGGTAAAGGCGGCACTTGGCCATAGCCCAGGCGACTGCCAGCATCTCTAGTTCAATGGTGGCGTATCTGGTCTCCGTGTCCGTCAAAACCTGGAGCCACACTGAACTAAGCACAGTCTACCCTGGCCGTGGTCTTGAAGGAGGGCATATCCGAGGCCGTATAGACGGGAGGCGTCGGTCTGGAGGACCACTGGTAAGGACGGGTCGAAGGGTGCCAAGGCTGGTGGTGACAGCAACGCCTTCTTAACATTCCTGAACGCTAGGTCGTGGTCAGGAGTCCAGAGGAACGAGCGCTTGGGGCTCATGAGGGGGCGTAGGGGTTGGGCTGATGTGGCGATTTTAGGGGAGAAGTCGGCCAGCTGATTTACCAGGCCCATAAATGAGCGAAGGTCGGTCAGGTTCGCTGGAGTAGGGAAGTCCCTGATGGCCTTGACCTTCTCCTCATCAGCTGAGATCCCCTCTGGCGAGATGTTGTAGCCGCAGTAGTTAACTTGGGGGGCGGCGACCACAAATTTATCTTTGTTCAGGGTGATACCGTGGGCACGACATCTTGTGAGCATCAGATGAAGAGGTGGGGGACTGGGAACTGAAGACTTGCTGTGCAGGGGTGTACTCGAGACGGCAGGCGGTGGAGGAGGCACGGAGAGGTCGACGAGAGTTGAGACTGGAACGGGTGGTTGAGAAGACACTGAGGCATACCTAGGGGAGATAGGTGACGTGTGAGGAGGCGTTGTCTGAAGGATAGATGAAGAGGCTGAAGCTGGCGAATTGGTTGTGGCAGCTGGTGAAGTCGTCCTCGTTGCCAGCAATTCCAATAGGTCCAGGAATTTGCGGTTATCAGCTTGGTGTTGTTGTTGAAGTTGAAGACGGTAAGCTGATTCCTCTGACTGTCTTGACAATTCCTCTTGACGTCGTTTTTCCTCCTCTAATTGACGTCTTTGGGCTTCCTTCTCTTGAGAAACTTGTAGGAAGTGGATTAACTGACGTATATCCTGGCTCCCATCCTTTGAATTTGGCGCGCCCGGCGTGTGAGGCGTGAGGGGGGGTGGGAGGGTCTGTGAGGCGTCGTCTTCCTCATAATCCTCATATAAATTTCCCAGCAAATCGTCGTGGTCAGACATCTCGTGCTTGGTATTGTTGCGATGGGAAAGACAAGGAGAATAAGGTGAAGTGCTATATTTTCGCCAATGGATTTGCTTAAGTGCAGGAACTGGCTGGCAAGTAAGAGAGTACTGACTGTAATATTTGTGAAGTGAGAGGAGGCGGCTAGCGGCGGTGTATTCCTCCGCGCGCCCGGGCGAGCTGGCTGAGTGGTAAGGGGACGCGGGCAGTGGCTTGCGAGCCTCCGTGGATGGGGGGTGTATGCCGGAAGTGCTGTCTTGGAAACTGGGCTGAAGGCGTGTCTGCTACCTGTAGGGCCGCAGAAACATAGCAAAGAGACATGAAAGGCACTGCACTTCACTTAGGGCACTTCACAAGGTCACAAAGCACTTTAAATCCAGGGGCACTGTGGAGTATATCTTCTGGGCGGGAAACAGACGGGGCCGGAAACAGACGGGGCCGGCTCTTGAGGCTTGTAAACTGTCGTGTTGGAGCTACTCAAACTGCGCCATGTGGTGTGGTGGATGTAATCCTAGACAAGGTTCTTGAAACTCCAGGGCACGAGCAGTAGGTATATTCAATAAGTGTACAAGACTGGGCGTGATAGCCAACCGATACAGGAGCGATTACTAGGGACCCCGGACCGTAGGTAGGCCGAGGCCGATCTGAGGGAAATTAGCTAGCCAGGCAAGGGGAGTTGCTAGACATTCCTAGGACAATAAATGAGGTCTTCTAATTACTCGACTAGCGCGGTACAGACATAGTACATCGGGACATAGTAAATGAACATAGGCATTAGACATAAGCATGGACATCAGACATGCTATAATAATATGTAGTAATACAGACATGTGAATAAATGGTACAATGAATGGTAACAAGAGTCCTGGTGTCAGGCGTGTTCACATATCTTGGTATGTACATATCTATACATATATATATATATATATATATATATATATATATATATATATATATATATATATATATATATATATATATATATATATATATATATATATATTATGATATGCACCTGTTTGCACCTGTTGGAAGGATAAACAAACACAACGGAAAAGCCTCCCCAAAACAAAAACAACTTCGTCTCTGTTGGAAATGCTTTGTTCCAAGCGCAAGTGACTGTACCTACCACATTTGGAGAGCTATCAGAGAGTATATTTTAACAGCTTCCAAAAGAACCACGTTTGAATTTTATAACTTCCTACCATCCTCTTTCAATCAAGAGTAATGAAAGAGATCTAAGAGGTTCATCGTCACTCCACGAATAATTATAGACCAGTGATCCTGACCAGCACAGTGTGCAAAGTACTAGCGAACATGATAAGAGATGCCAACACGGGTTTAAGGCGGGACGCTCCTGCTTGACACTATTACCTAAGGCGCTGGATGTTTGGACTCAAATTCTGGAACAGGGTGCTACTCCATGAAAGAATGAAAAATAAATTGCAAGCAATGTGTGGTGATTAATGGCACGAAATCGGCATGTGTTCCCGTGACTAGAGGGGTACCACAAGGCAGCGTACTGGGCCCGTTGTTGCTTGTCTGCTTCATTAATGATATGCCAGAAACTATACACTCCTCCATACAAATGTTTGCAGACGATGCCAATTTATTCAGAGAAATTAAAAACCAACAGACTGCGAAGAGCTACGGAAAAACTTCTGTCAGCTTCAAGAGTGGTCGAAGAAATTGCTATTAAGATTCAATGTCACAAAGTGTAAGAGGATGCACCTGGGTCATACAAACATGTCCCAACGGGACGAAGAAACAGCATTAATAGAGATAGAATGTGAAAAGGACCATACGGGTGCATGTTGACAACGAACTGAAGTTCTCGGCCATTGTGAGAAGGTGAATCAAATAACTAAACTAGAAGGTCTTATACGAAGGCCTGCAGTACACCACCTTGGTTTCCAAAGAGAGATGAGAATGTCTGCAACTGACTAGCTAATACTATGGACAGGCAAAGGGTGACCAAATTGAAGTTTATATATATCTCAGAGGGCACTACTAAGTCGAGTGTCCATACCTGGAGCTGGTGGACGCCCGCCCCACAGGGGTTACAGCTCAAGGTTGAAGAAGTCCAGAGAAAGGTGAGGGCTGTAAACTCTTGGAACAATCTGCCAGAATGTGTTGTAACGGCACCGAATGTGAGCTCTTTCAAGATCTGATTTGACCAACACTAGCGCAGGTACAGATACATTCAGGAATCCAGTACTTGCAAACAGTGCGTAACAGAGACGTGGCCGACCGCCCAAGCGGCTAACAAGCCGATCAGTGGCGAAGAGGATGAGGGTAAAAGTAAAAGCGTATTTAATCAAAGGTTCCATGACAAAGATTCCAAGAGACTGGAAAAGTTTATTGTCAAATGTGAACAGAAGCCACTGGGCAGAAAGATCTACAGTACTGTGTTTGTGCAGACAAGTGCACCTGTCTTATTATTGCTGATGGGCAAAAGACCTTGTCAGAAGATGTTGAGGAACCGAGCTCCATGCAAGAGGAAGCAGGCACAAAGATTGTCTCACTGCCTGCATATTGCAGCTCAGAGCTCATGTGAGTCAACTATAACTGTGCGATCTCCAGACACTGATGTGTTCATTCTTCTGCTGAAGTTTACACAGAACATCAGACTGAAAGTTCTGTTTGACACTGGAGTCTGTAATAAAAGAAGACTCATAGACATAAAAAGCGTGATTCAGAATCTGGGGAATGATCTGCTAAGTTCTTCCTCCAGTACATGTATTCAGTGGCTATGATACCACGAGTGCGTTTCTCAGAAAGGGAAAGATTACAGCTATGAAGATCCTCAGGCAACATCTAAAATTTCTTGACACATTCGCACAATTTGGGAACTCTGAAGAATTCTTGATATTGTATTTGGTGGACTTAGCACTTATGTGCCTTCTCTATGGGGGATTATCAACAAAGGACATCAACAAACTGAGGCACGAGAAATTCCTGAAACGATTCAGAAGCAAACACGAAGCATTGCTGACAAGTTGCGATAGAGTGGACATGAGCCTCCTTCCTCCTTGCAGGGATTCCCCAAAAATGCACATCAAAAGGGCTAATTATCGAGCTCTTATATGGAATCAGGCAGCCAAATCAACCCAAGCCATTCCTGCACCAGAAGTTCATGACTGGGAACTTGCAGAAGGAAAATTGAAGTTCAAGTAGACAGAAGGTGCCGTCATGCCACAAGAGCTGGTGGATGTGTTGATGGAAGCCCCAGAGAAGACAGAGGAGGATGAATAAGACCCAGAATTTTTTTTTATTTCACGGACTGCATCTTTGAGCATAATAACTAGATTTTGTGATTTTTCTCTGCAGTTTAACCGAGTAAAATCATACCTGGCCTTTTGAGACTGAGTACATTTCCACTGATTTTTTTAAACTTAAAGATGAATGAAACTCGTAAAAATTGTCATGTGAAACACATTTAGTTCAATTCTAGTAAAAGAAGTCAAGATGGTTTTTTGAATGCATCACTGAATATGATAACTAGGTTATGTAAATCTATTTCACCAGTCTCAGGTTTGAGTAAAGCCATGCCGTTACTGTCGATATGAAGTACTGTTTTTGCCATTTCATTTTCCATTACGAAAAAAAATTATAATAACTGAATTTAATTTAACTGAAACAGTTTACTTAGCCAGAAAAACACAGATACAGAGTGGATAATAATAACAATATTAACATGGCTGAGCCAGTGGAGAACCTGACATAGGTCTAGACAGATTTTTATTGCCTGTCAATGCTTTCAGCTGTCATAGGCCTACTTCAAATTTCATAGGAATATGTCTGGCAGACAGGCAGATACTGAAAAGACATGGTTCAGACAACCCAAATAGCATGGTCTCCAAATATCCCCAAGGAGGGGAGGAGGATTTCGATACCTGGCCCATGTACTATAGTTAGAGAGGGTTAGGATAACATTACCTTCCCATAGGTATGACCAAACGCAAATAAAATTGTGTTATTCTTTTCAGTATCACTTTCATTCTGATTTTATCTGTTTCTTTTTTTTCTACTATCCAATTTTGTTTTCCAAGTTTCCCTATATGTATCGCCCAACGATAAGGAAGGGATGACTTACTTAATTAAGTTGTTATACTCGGTGTCTTCGGTGCAAGGATCGTCGTTTCCGAGTCCGAAGGCTGAGGCACACTCAGGAAGGACTGTGGTCCTAAACATAGGCTCAAGCTGAAGCGAACTATAGCGGTTCATCGTTCTTGGGGTGTCCTGTTAATTAAAGATTGTAATAAAATGAAGAACGTGATTACTAAAATAATGACGTTGCCTTTACAGTACATGATAAAGAGGTTAAATGTGGGATTTGAATTGTTACTAATTTTGAGGACAAACTCTTACAGTGCCGGCAATAGGTCAGTGCAAAATTCGTCGTAATATAACTTTAAGTGATTTAGACCATCATAGAACAAAATATATTACTCACCTCAAAAACAATGGATGAGTCTTGGGGTTTGGCCAAGCTGTCCACCACTACTAGCAGCATCACCACAGCGGTCTGTCAACACAACACGTGACTGATTAATTAGGATTCAATCTTATGATGTCCCAACCCAACGTAACCTGAACATTAGGAATGTGGCACAATTCTAATGGATCCTGATCACATTTATTTAAATTTGGTCAATGCCTATTAGGCATAATTAGGGCGTATTTGATATGCAACCAGCACACAAAAAAGTCTATCATAATGCCGTTCATGAGGGTGAAAGTGCAGGTATAAACACAGTGGCTGGTGGGTTTTGTGAGCATTGGCATCAATGTGTTTATTGACGCCGTAGTATGTGGAGGTGAATAGGAAAAGGTAATCTCTTTATAATGGTCGAGTACCGGTGTTAAGAACGGATTTCTCCTCTATTTAAGAAAGGATACTTCATGTATGGCTACAGATTACATTCTAATTGCCAAATGTAATGCTGCCTACTATCTGATAAAATTTGGATGGTAGTGGTGGTTGGTGTGACGTAAAGGGGAAGGATGGATAAGGAGGGGGTTCATGTGTTGTACCAATTTATTTTGTGAAGGCAACCCACATCACCACACTATCGTCTTATTTAGACTTTTCACCTTAGTATTTGAATATTGATATTTCCTACTTAATTTCGATAAGCATACAGAGCAATTATAAATACAACGTCATTGCCTCTAATCTGTTGTATTATGTGGTCAATGTATTCTTATATGAAAACTTGTGTAGCCGGAGTCGTTTTATGGGATGAAAATTTAATGTTGTCTGTATGCGTATTTTGTATGCCAACACAATATATTACATATTAATTGTATATATAATGATGTACTCGTAAGAGAAAATGGAATTTCCCCGTCGGAAAAGTTTTAGTTTACAGAGACATGTGGTGTGGGAGTGTTGTGGTAAGTAATTGTCAGCCTCTTATGTTGTACACTGTCGAAAGCCTTGGCAAAGTCTAGTTATATATTATCGATATAGCCACCACGCTTCAGGACCTGTGTTCACACATCCAGCACCTTGAGTAATTGCGTCAATGAGGAACATCCAGGCATAAAACCGTGTTAGCATTCCTTTACAACAGGTCAAACAACAATGACCCTAAATGGAAAAATAATTATTTAAAAAATATTATTGGACAAAGGAAGGCTATAGGTAGGAGAATCAATCGTGGTGAAGTTTACCTCTGAGATTATTGTAAGGTGTTGGCCGGTAGGGTTAAGACCGAGATAAAAAAAGCAAAGAGGAACAATGAACTGAAGATAGGAAGGGAGGCGAAGGCAAACCCCAAGGGATTCTATCAAATGTATCAAACTAAAACACGAGGAAAGGTTGGCCCAATACAGTCAGATACCGGCGAGCTAACTGATAACGACGAAGAAATGAGCAATAATCTGAATAAATATTTTTCAACAGTTATCACCACCGAAAATGTAAACATGATACCCGTGGCACCGACTCTATACACAGAGAGCGAAGAAAATAATTTAAGCGAGATAGTAGTGACTAGTAACGATGTTAGTAAGCAAATAGACAAACTAAAGCCTAATAAGTCACCAGATCCCGATGAGATATTTGCCAGAGTATTAAAGGAATGTAAGGAAGAACTTAGTATGCCCTTAGCAAAGTTGTTTAACATGTCCTTAAAAACAGGTGTAGTACCAGAATCCTGGAGGATAGCGAATGTAATACCGATTTTCAAGAAGGGGGATAGATCACTATCCTCTAACTACCGACCAATCAGTCTAACATAAATTGTAGACAAATTACTGGAAGCAATCATCTCCAACTCTATTCGAAATCACTTGGAGAAGCACAAGTTGATCAATGATTCCCAACATGGCTTCACAAGCGGGCGTTCATGTCTAACTAATCTATTAACATTCTTTTCATCTGTTTTCGAATCAGTGGACGAGGGGCACAATTATGATGTGGTATATCTCGACTTTAGCAAAGCCTTCGACAGAGTCCCCCACGAAAGACTAATAAGAAAAGTGGAGGCTCATGGCAATAAAGGGGATATTCTAAAATGTATTAGGGCATGGTTACAGGACAGGAAACAGCGAGTGAAAATTAATGGCACTAAATCCCATTGGAGCAACGTCACTGGTGGAGCCAAGGCTCAGTACTAGGACCATTATTATTTATTATATACATAAGCGACATGGATATCGGCAGAGACAGCAACATAAGTAAATTTGCTGATGACACTAAAATAGGGCGTGTAATTAAATCTGACGATGACTCCGCAAAACTAAAGAAAGATCTAAAAAAAATTTTCGAATGGTCTGAAATATGGCAGATGAAATTCAATGTGGACAAATGTAAAGTACTCAGTATAGGTGATGTAAACAGGGAAACCAGATACCAGATGAACAACGATGTTATTGAGAAATAAGACTGCGAGAAAGATTTAGGAGTAATGATAAGTAGGAATCTTAAGCCAAGTAAACAATGTGTATTTGCTCGAAACAAGGCTAATAGAGCACTTGGGTTCATACAAAAGAGTGTTAGTTACAAGACTAGCGAGTTCATCTTAAAACTATATCTTGGGCTTGTGAGATCCCACTTGGATTATGCAGTTCAATTCTAGTCACCGTATTACAGAATGGATATAGAATCCTTGGAAAGAACTCAGAGGAGAATGACAAGACCAATCCCGGGCATTAGGAACCTTGAGTACAGAGACAGGTTAAATCTTCTTAATTTCCACTCCTTCAAGAGAGGTAGAGTGATGGGCGATATGATCGAGGTGTATAAATGGAATTCAGGGCTGAAGAAAGGGGAAATTACAAAGGTACTCAAACTATCCAACCAGGAGCGAACTCCTAACAATGGTTTTAAATTAGACAAATTTAGATTTAGGCGCGAAATAGGTAAACATTGGTTTGGAAATAGAGTAGTGGATGAGTGCAACAAGTTTCCAAATATCATCATTAACTCGAATACGCTGGATAGCTTCAAACATAAGTTGGATGGATATATGAGAAATAGGGGTTGAGTGTAAATGGGACTGCCCAGTATGGGCCAATAGGCCCGCTGCAGTTTCCTCCATTCTTATGTTCTTTTGTTCAATCCAATGTTACCTATCTCGCCCATAAATCTAAATTTATCTAATTTAAAACCATTGTTACGAGTTCGCTCCTGGTTGGATAGTTTGAGTACCTTTGTTATATCACCTTTGTTTAGCTCTGACTTCCATTTGTACACCTCTATCATATCGCCCCTCACTTTACGTCTCTCTCGAGAGTGCAGATTAAGATGCTTTAACCTGTCTCTGTACTCAAGGTTCCTAATGCCCGGGATTAGTCTTGTCATTCTCCTCTGAATTTTTTTCTTGTTATTCTACTGTATATCCATTCTGTAGTACGACGACCAGAACTGAATTGCGTAATCCAAGTGGGGTCTCACAAGCGCACGATATAGTTTAGGATGACCTCGCTAGTCTTGTAACTAACATTCCTTCTTATGACCCCAAGTACTTTGTTAGCCTTGTTTCCAGCAAATACACATTGTTTACTAGGTTTAAGATCCCAGCTTAACATTAATCCTGATTCTTTCTCAGTCGGATTTCTTTATAACATCGTTGTTCATCTGGTATCTGGTTTCTCTGTTTACATCGTTTAGACTAAGGGCTAAGTTCGGAGCGGTATGTTTGATGGATTAGCTGGTAGTGGCAGTGGGAATTAATTAAGGTTGGGTAGGTCGAAATGGGGTCACAGGAGGTAGTCACAGAGTTATCCAATTAAGTACTTCCAGAATAACATACAAACACCTAAATCGCACCTCGGAAACCCATAGTTGGCGAGTAGTTAGGATTGAAATAATGTAATTAAAGTCAACTAAGCATCATAACGACCACTAATTACCTCGCAATCGAATCGTGGACCATGGATTCCGAATGAGCATGCTCAGGAGTACCTATACTGAAATTTTAAACAAAATCTAATTTTGGGTCGCAAGCGCCAATATACAGTGTATACAGGGTGGTCCGTAAATACCTTTCATAAATTAGGCAGTGTATTTCTGTGACATAAATAAAGATAAATGACAAAATGACCAAAATGTTAATTCTCAATAGTTTCAGAGTTACAGCACATGACATAAGAAAATAAGAGCATAAGAAAATAAGGAGCCTGCAATAGGCCGGTTGGCCTGTGCATGGCAGCTCCTGTCGGGAGTTACAACCACCCTCTATTGTCCATAAACCTATCTAGCCTCCTTTTATAACTTTCCAGCATCCCAGCACTTACTACAGAGTTGCTAAGCTTGTCCCACTCATCTATCACCCTATTTGTGAACCAGTTTCTTCCTATCTCCCTCCTAAACCTAAGCTTATCCAACTTAAATCCGTTGCTACGAGTCCTATCCTGCTCGGATATTATACGAACTTTCTCTATATCTCCTTTATTGATTTCTTTCACCCACTTAAATACTTCTATCATATCTCCCCGCACTCTTCGTCTTTCTAGGGAATGCAAGTTTAGTTTCTTTAATCAATCTTGATAGAAAAGGTTTCTAAGTCCTGGAATAATTTTCGTCATTCTTCGCTGCACCGACTACAGTGAATTGATATCCATTCTATAATAAGGGCACCAGAACTGAACAGCATAATCGAGGTGCGGCCTGACTAACGGAAGATATAATTGTAATATGACCTCCACATTCGTATTACTTACACTTCTAGATATAAAACATAATACTCTGTTTGCCTTATTTCGAACTTTAACCCACTGTTTTCTAGGCCGAAGGACTGGGCTTAACAGTACCCCTAAGTCTCTTTCACAAGTCGACTTATTGTAGTTCGATGTTGTTAAGGCTGTATACATTGACAGTATTTGTTCTTCCAATATTAAGAACGCTGCACTTGCTTGTGTTGAATTTCATTTGCTATTTTGCTGACCACTCCTGCAGTTATTTAAATCCTCCTGTAGTGCATTTGCATCCTGCCCTGAATTAATCTGCCGTCCTATTTTTGTGCCATCCGCAAACTTGCCTATGTCACTGCTGATCCCAGTATCTAGATCGCTTATGAAGATTATGAACAAGAGTGGGCCCAGTACTGACCCCTGGGGAACCCCACTAGTTCCACGGCCCCACTCACATTTAAAACCATCTGTGCTAACCCTCTATGTTATATCTATGAGCCATGATTTTATCCAATTTAAAATTTTCCCCTCGATACCATGAGCCTTAACTTTTCTCAGAAGCCTCTGATTCGGTACTCTGTCAAATGCTTTGCTAAAGTCTAAGTAAATAACATCGTAATTTTCGTCATTATCTACTGCCGCATAGACTTTCTTAAAAAAAAATCAGCAGATTTTTAGACCAGATTTTCCTTTAAACCCACGTTGAGAGTCGTAGATTGATTTGTTTTTCTCTAAATGCGATTGGATGCTATCTAGGTACTACATTTGCCTGTTTCATAAGTCTGGCACAACTCCAGTGTCTAATGATTTTGTAAATAAATTTACGAGGGGTCAGCTAATCTGTTCCTTACACTCTTTCAAAACTCGAGGGAAAATTTCATCAGGCCATGGGGATTTGTCTTCTTTAATTTATTTATCTTCTTAAGAACATTCTCTTTTCTGATAGTGATATCCTTTAGTTTCTCTTCTCAATTTCCCTTAAATGTCAGTTCCACCTCTGGCGTTTCCTCGTGAATTTCTTCTGTGAAAACTGATAAGAATTAGCTGTTTAATGCTTTGCTTATTTCCTCACTATCATCATCACTTCTCCTCTCTCTGACTTTAAAGGCCCAACTTTGTCCTTGACCTTTGTCCCATGTACCTGGAAATATCCATTGGGATTTGTAGGTTATGTATCTAAGCTACTGTGCCGAGTAGCAACCATGTATATAAGCTACTGTGCCGAGTAGCATCTCTGTATGTAATTACGTATCAACACTGCACGTGTTATGTGGCAACATTGCCCCGAGGCTGCCATATGGCAATGCAGCCTCAGTCTGGCTCCGTGGGTCGTACATGGCACACGCTAGTCACTATTTGTATTTCTTCTCTCCGTTAATAAATGGACTTCAGTGTTACCCGGTGTTTCCCCACCAATCACTGCCTTCTTCAGGGAACACTTGGAACCTTCATGGCGCAGTGAGTAGGATTTGTGGACTTACAAGTGCAGAAACAATGCCGACTGCCGGCGATGTGTGCATCGAATCGAGTGTGTTGTGTTGTGTTGAGTTGTGTTTTGCATCGACGTGCAGTGTTGCGCCGTCACAGTGCGTTTTAGTGACGGTGGCAGTGTTAGTGTCAGTGTATTAGTGTGTCTAGAGCTGAGAGTTGAGCATTGGCCTGTTTTTTGTGGTACCCATGGAGCACGCAGGCGTACACCCTTCTCGTGTGACATCCGGGGAGACACTAACGTTCTTACCTCCGCGGCGGCTCTAACCACCCACATTAAGGCCACCATGATCTGTTCTCTCAGACACACACACACACACACACGCACGCACGCACGCACGCACTCACGGACAGAACAGTGGACTCTATGCGTTATTTCTGCGCTGTTTACGTCATATATATGTGGTTCGAGCTGATGAGGCGCCACTTTATATACTAAACAGCGCAGTTCAAGCATACTAAGATGGGCGGTAAGAAAGGACAACGTCAAGATGGGAGACATGACTCCCCACCTTCCCCTCTACCAGGTGCAGATGGAACTTCTGTTCCCACTGCCCCTCCTCTTCCACCTCCAGCGACGGACATTGCCGCAATTCTGAGGTGGATGGACGACAGGGACGAGAGACACAGAGAGATGGAATTTCAGAGGAAGGAGATACGAAGAGAGGAGGAAAAGGCGCGTTTTGATGCACTATTGGCGACCCTGGCGCTAACCCACCCTCCCTCACTCGCAGGTAGCGCACATCAAGGCGCCAGTACCCTCCCACCTCCACCACACCAGCGTCCTCCAGGTACTCTTGCTACTCCAACAGCTCCCAAGGCATCTGTTCAACCCCCACCCGCCCTCTCACCAGACGTCACGTTTCAGCTTTTTCGTGAGTGGAGGCGGCGGTGGACAAATTACTCCACGATGGTGGACCTTGATAGCATGCCTCCAAACAAACAGCTCATCCAACTGCGGATGTGTTTGTTGCTGGAGACCCAGAGAGTTTTGGAGCACACGTTGCAAGTGCCTCCCGATTCTACATCTTCAGTGACGGATGTGCTCGACCTTTTACAGGAGCATGGTGAAGGAAGCGAAGAATGAATCCTTTGATGACTTTTTTGTACGTTTGAAGAGTTTGTCGGAGGAGATCGACGTCTGCAAGGCGCACAGCCAGGAATGTGAGGAAGCCTGGATCAAGCACAGGATGTTGACAGGTGTCAGGCAAGAAGAGTTGGTGCAGCGACTCATCCCCCTGGACGCTTCCTCCACACTCCCGGTGGTAGTGACTAAATGTCAGTCATACGAGGCCACCAAGTCCGCCACCTCTGCCTTACGGGCCCCACCTGCTGTGAGAGCTATCTCACAGTACAAGAAGGGTAAGAAGGCGGCCAACAACGTGAAGGCTGCCGCACGTTCTTCCACGCCTCCGCCTAGTGCTTCCTGTGTCAGCTGTGGAAAGCAGCATGACCCCAAGATATGCCCGGCCACCGACGCACTGTGTCGTGGATGTGACCGTAAGGGCCACTGGTCTAACACAGACAGGTGCCCTGCACGAGGCCACAAGTGTCAGGCCTGCGGTCGCTATGGACACTATGACAAGTGCTGCCGCCAACCCAAGCCCAAAAGCCCGAGATGAGGAGGAAAGCAGCGAACTTCCCTCAGGGTGGTTCGCACGCAGCCCCCTTCAGATGGTCCACGCAGCCCCAAGCAGCAGCTGAGTCACATCAGGAGGGTGGAATCGACCACACGCCCCAGGGCTACCCCTTCCCCTACCATCCGCGTCGCCGTCACACACGGTGATGTGTCGGGTCACATCGAGGTTATACCGGACACCGGCGCTGATACTACAGTGATAGGCCTGAAGCACCTCCAGAAACTGGGCCTCACCAAACGCGACCTGGGACCACCGCCGCAGCTGCTGTACTACAATGCGGACGGTTCCCAGATGTCGGACCGCTGTGGGCTCCTTTCAAGAGATCACCTACGACGACAGGTCGTGTCACGGATGGATGGACGTGCAGCCTCCTCTCGTTCCACCCTTATTGTCGTGGGAGCACTGAAAGGAGTTAGGCGTGGTGTCCAGAGACTTTCCCGAGCAGATCCCAGCTGCTCGGTACACCACCAGCAGGGTGCATGAGTCAACGAGTGACACGCCTGGCGCTGCCGCACAGAGCTGCCCAGAACCCGCATCCACTCCCGCCCCGCCTCCACCCAAGTCACAGCTGCTTCCTCTTCACAGCGATACTTCTCCTTCAGCCGCAAGGGCCTACTTCCTAAAGGAGTACTCGAAAGGGCTGGTGACGAAGGAGGCCCTACGAACCGCGCCACTGAAGGCTATGGCGGGTCTGCCTATGAGGATACACCTGCGGGAAGATGCGCAGCCGTTTACCATACACACTTCCCGGTTGATCCCTCTCGCCTTCAGGGATTCAGTCAAGAAGGAACTGGATTCCATGGTGACCAAGGGTGTCATCGTACCCGTTGGTGACGACCCGTCCCCTTGGTGCCACCCTCTAGTCGCTGTGGCTAAGACTAACAGTGGAGTGCGGATTACTAACGACTTGTCTAAGCTTAACAGCCAGGTCTCCTGTCCCGCCCACCCTTCACCCACACCTTTTGCAGCTATGCGGAGTGTGGACCCAAAGGTACGGTACTTTTCGACAATGGACGCCCTCTGTGGTTACTGGCAGATCCCACTGAAGAAGGAGGATCAGCCACTGACCACTTTCATCACGCCTTACGGAAGCTTCCGCTACTGCCGTGGCCCTATGGGATTCGCTGCTACGGGGGACGCCTTCTGTCTCCGTGGTGACATGGCACTTCAAGGAGTGACCAACTGCGAGAAGGTAGTGGATGACGTCCTCCTCTACGATGAGAACTACCTGTCGCATCTTCGCCGCATTGACGAGGTACTGACCAGGTGTAGGACGCACGGCATCACTCTGAATGCCGAGAAGTTCGTCTTGGCCGCACCTGCAGTGTCTTTCTGTGGCTACCGACTCTCAAGGGATGGCATTGCTGTGGACCCGGAGAAAGTTCGCGCCATAGCAGACTTTGCCAAACCTGCCAACCTTACGGATCTCAGGTCTTTCATGGGCCTGGTGAACCAGCTGGCAGAATTTTCATCTGACGTCTCCGCCGCTGTCGGGCCTCTCCGCCCCCTAATGAGCCCCAAGAGAACTTTCACGTGGACGCTTGACCATGACCTCGCCTTTTATAAGGTGAAGGAGGCCCTGTCAAGTCCACCTATCCTCGCTACTTTCGACCCAGCGCTCCCCACCGTCCTCCAGACAGACGCCTCGCGCCTGTACGGGGTTGGTTACGCCCTTCTCCAGGATCACGGTGGAGGAAAGTACCGGCTCGTACAGTGTGGCTGTCGCTTCCTCACCGATACTGAGTCTCGCTACGCTACCATCGAGCTGGAGCTGCTGGCAGTGGTATGGGCCTAATCGAAGTGCAAGTTTTACTTGATTGGCCTATAGCACTTCGACCTCATCACAGACCACAGGCCCTTGGTCCCCATTCTTAACCACTATTCGCTGGACGCCATCGAGAATCCCCGCCTCCAGCGCCTGAAGGAGAAGATTTCGGCCTTCGTCTTCACCACGGCTTGGCGCGCAGGTAAGGAGTTGTGCATCCTGGATGCCCTCTCCCACTCCCCAGTCAGCCGCCCGACACCTGAAGACGAGATGCTCAGCACCGAGGCCGGTTTTTCCGTCAGCAACATCATCACTTTGCAGGCCGTACAGTCACTCGCCAGCACCCAGGCCTCAGTGTCGCCACCCGACAGCGATCTGGTCATTGAGGGACTACGGACCGCGGCACGCGACGACCCCTCCTACACTCAGCTCTTGGAGAGTGTGAGGACTGGGTTCCCTCGCGACCGTTTTGACCTCCACAACGCCCTACGCCCGTATTGGAAGATACATGAGGACCTCTACGCAGATGGGGACCTCGTCCTGTACGGTGCCCATGTGGTCGTCCCTGCAGCTCTCCATCATCGCGTTCTGGCCCGCTTGCACGACAGCCATCGTGGAGCAGAGGCCACCAAGCGCCGCGCATGGCAGGCTGTGTACTGGCCCAGCATTGACGCGGATATCGTCAATACGGTCCGTGCCTGTGAGCCGTGACAGATCATGCAGCCCAATCAACAGCAGGAGCCCCTCTTGTGCGACGACGAACCCACCAGGCCCTTCGAGTCCGTGTCGGCTGATTTCTTCAGCACAGCTGGGAAACATTTCCTAGTTGTCGCCCCGACCGACTCTCTGGCTGGCCTGTGGTGGTAATCTGTGGCTCGGACACGACGTCCACGGCCACCATTCCCCACTTCCGGCACCTCTTTCGTGACCTGGGCGTCCCCGTACGTCTGCGGATGGACGGTGGGCCACAGTTCACCAGCCGGGACTTCACAGGATTCCTGGAGCGTTGAGGAGTTCGCCACATCGTGTCAACACCCCATTACCCACAGGCAAACTGCCACGCTGAGGCTGCGGTCAAGACAGCCAAGCACCTCATCCTCAAGGAGGCCCCTTCAGGCAACATAGACTGTGAGGCGTTTGACAAAGGACTCCTGGAGTTACGTAATACTCCCACCCACACAGGACGCTCCCCTGCCCAGATCCTCTCCGCTCTTGCGTTCTTGCACACGCCAAGGCCTTTGCGAAGAGTGGCAGACCAGAGCCGAGAGCTGCAACCGCCGCGCCGCTACACATGCCCAGGATGCCAAGACTGGATGGCAAGACTCTTTCAAACAACAGATGGTCTGGTCCTCTTGGCAAGATGCTGGACTCTGCCACTGAGTTAGAAATAAATCCGAGCTTTGAAAAAATCACAGCTGGCCCTCCACTCGTTGAGCTTGCACATACTGTCATTGGCGACCTGAGTACTGACCAGTACTATGGTTACATGATTTGCAGTGTCATCAAAACTGGGGTCATGCCTGATAGACTTGCTTACCTGCAGATAGGTCCAGTCTCACATTCTAGGTGGCTCACAACGGCTCTCAGGTTCTGCAGAATTTAGGTCGCTCATCATAAACTGAAAGGGAACCAGCTTCACAACCTGAGACTTATTGTCCAATTCATCGTGAGTGTCTACTTGCCAAATTGGTTCAACACCAAGGTCAAGTCATCGTTCTCCGAAGGTCCGAGGCATGTTCTCTTCCAGCTTGAGCTCCTGAGGAGTCAGCCAAGGAAGGTTGTTCAGATTGTGGAGCAGACTGTGAGGAGATCTTCCTGGTATGCTCATCCGAGGCAGTTCTGCAGACAATGCTCTGCAGTAAGGATGAGGAGGAGAGAAGAGTGGCAGTCAAAAGATCTTGGATATGAGACTTATGAGAGGATCTGGGCATGACGAATCAGTTGGTGACGATTCCTTCAGGGTCAGGAAGACTCCTGAAGTCAATCTAGGTGCCAAGACCCTCACTGATCTCATAGATCTGGATAACATCCAGGCTGGCAGTGAGCCCCCTCTTACCTGCAGCCTCACCAATGTTCAAGTCAGAGCTTTCCTGGACAACCCCATGCATGTCCCTGCCTGGCCCTCGCACACCCAGAGTATAGAGCGTTGTGTACAGCAAGTGAGCGACGCCAGCAGTCACGTGTACAGCCAGGAGAGGAGGGAAGGCTACATCCGAGCTCAGGTGGTCAGCAGGGAGGTGATGAGTAGAAACAGAAGCAAGAAAGACATGTTCTCTATGGTGTGCAGCAACACCGGGTCGTAGTAGTAAAACCGGTTTTTGTATTTGATGATTTTGTTTTCTAAAGGAATATTAAATTTAATAAATGTGTCAAGATCATTCGTTTCACTATTCTGGATCATTTTCATCCTAATAAATTAACCTGATACATTTACTTTACTTTAAATAAGCTATTTAGTGGTGTTGGTAAAAGGGTGGGAATACTGAATTTTCATAAGATTTCAAGTTAAAATTTACCTAGCAAAAAATGAAAAGTTTTCAAATCTGAAGATATCACATGATTCTGCACATAGAACTACATCATTAATACTATGGGCCGATTTTTCAAACTCAAAAAAAAAATCGCCTCCGTATGACACACCCTAATCCACAGTAAATTAAAAAAAAAGAGTGAGCTAAAAATAAAAATAAGAGACATACCATTACACATGTTTATTTGCAAATCTTTCGATTAAGATTAATCGATATCTGATTCTTAAAATTATGGCCTAAATTATGACCTACCGAAAGAGAATACGTTCAGCCGCTGAAAATATATCTATCCAACACTGATCACATGTCTTCCTTATCCACACAAGTATCGTCGACGTGGACCTATGGTCCGCAGACATAATGTTGTCTCTGCTAGCACAAGGTTAAGATACAGACCTAGCTGGCATGTATCTGAGGTGGGGATGACCACCGCTTCCTATAAACTCTGTAACTGCCCCAACGCGAGACACGAGTACCAATGTATTAGTGTCTGACCGCATGGTCTTATGACTAGGCTTGTCGCCCCCCTGCGGTGTAATAAATTAATTAAATAATTAATAATAAGCCCAGGATGACTAAATAGAAGCTCACAAGCAGCAGATGCAGATGTGGGGTGTTAAGCTTCAGAGATAACATATGAACATAAGAACATAAGAATGGAGGAAAATGCAGCGGGCCCTAATGGCCCATACTGGGCAGTCCCGTTTACACCCAACTCATTGTCCACCCAACCTATATTTGAAGCTATCCAGTGTATTCGAGTTAATGATGATGTTTGGTAACTTGTTCCACTCATCCACCACTCTATTTCGAGATCAATGTTTACCTAACTCGCGCCTAAATTTGTCTAATTTAAAACCATTGCTATGAGTTCTTTACTGGTTGGATAGTGTGAGTACCTTTGTTTTATCACTTTTATTTAACCCTGACTTCCATTTATACACCTTGATCTACGTCTCTCGAGGAAGTGCAAATTAAGATACTTTAAGCTGTCTCTGTACTCAAGGTTCCCAATGCCCGGGATTAGACTTGTCATTCTCCACTGAATTCTTTCTTATGATTCTATATCCATTCGGTAGTACGGTGACCAGAACTGAACCGCGTAATCCAAGTGAGGTCTCACAAGCGCAAGATATAGTTTTAAAACACGAGAACAAGTTGGACCAATACAGACAGATACCGGCGAGCTAACTGATAACGAGAGAAGAAATGATCAACATCCTGAACAGATATTTTTCATCAGTTTTCACAACCGAAAACTTAAACATGATACCCGAGGCACCGACTATCTAAAGATATAGTGACAAAAAAACGGATTACATTCATAGTAATGAGGAGTAACGTTGTTAGTAAATAAATAGATAACCTAAAACCTAATAAGTCGGCAGGTCCCGACGAAATATCTGCCAGAGTATTAAAGGAATGTAAGGAAGAGCTTAGAATGCCCCTAGCAAACTTTTTTAACATGTCATTAAAAACAGGTGTAGTACCAGAATTCTGGAAGATAGCAAATGTGATACCAATTTTCAAAAAGGGAGATATATCAATATCCCCAAACTACCGTCCAATTAGTTTATCAATTGTAGGCAAATTGCTGGAAGCAATAATTTCAAACCCTCAATTCGAAATCACCTCTAGAAACATAAATTGATCAACGATTCTCAGCTTGGCATCGCAAGTGGGCGTTCATGTCTAACAAATCTATTATCATTCTTTACAACTGTTTTCGAATGAGTGGATGACAGACACGATTATGATGATTACCACGACTTTAGCAAAGCCTTCGACAGGGTCCCCCACAAAAGAGTTATACGAAAAGAGAAGGCACATGGAATTGGAGGAGATATTCTAAAATGGATCAGGGCGTGGGTACATGACAGGAAACAGCGAATAAGTACTTAAGGCACTAAATCAGATTGCGGTGACGTCACTGGTGGAGTACCCAATGGCTCAGAACTTGGACCATTACTATTTATTTTATATACATAAACGACATAGATATAGGCGTAAACAGTAACATGAGTAAATTTGCTGATGACACTAAAATAGGGCGTGTAATTAAATCTGACCAGGAGTGGCAAAACTACAGGAAGATCTAAATAAATACTTCGCATGGTATGAAAAATGGTAGCTGAAATTTAATGTGGACCAATGTAAAGTATTTAGTCGAGGAGATGTAAACGGAGAAACCAGATATCAGGTGAACAACGTTGATAAAGAGAATTCCGACTGTGAGAAAGATTTAGGAGTAATGATAAGTAGGAATCTTAAACCAAGACAACAAAGCGTATTTGTTCGAAACAAGGCTAACAAAGTACTCGGGTTCATACAAAGAAGTGTTAGTTACAAGACTACTGAGGTTATCCTAAAACTATATCTTGCACTTGTAAGACCTAATTGGATTATGCAGTTCAGTTTTGGTTACCGTAATACAGAATGGATATGGAATCCCTAGAAAGCATACAGAGAAGGATGACAAGACTAATCCCGGACATTAGGAACCCTGGGTTCAGAGACAGATTAAAGCATCTAAGCATCTGAATTTGCACTCCCTCGAGAGACTTAGAGTGAGGGGCGATATGAATGACGTGTATAAATGGAAGTCAGGGTTACACAAAGATGATATATCAAAGGTACTTAAATTCCAACCAGGAACGAATTCGTAGTAATGGTTTTAATTTAGACTAATTTAGATTTCGGCGAGAGATAGGTAAACACTGGTTTGAAAGTAGAGTAGTGGATGAGTGCAACAAGTTACCAAACATGGTCACTAACTCAATCGAACACGATGGATAGCTTCAAATATAGGTTTGACGGATATATGAGCGATAGGGGTTGGGTGCAAACGGGACTTCCCAGTATGGGCCAATAGGCCCGTTGCAGTTTCCTCCATTCTTATGTTTTTATGTTATTATGTACAGTCTCTGTGTTTTACACTATCACATATTATTGACACTGAACATATATATATTTTTTTTTTATATATTTACAAAATATAAATTCACAGAATTTCATCATGAAATTATCTGATGTATATGATAGTCTTATTAGACCTAACTAATGCTATAATTAATTGTCTCAGTAGGTCTTTTCTTTTACATACAGCAAAAAACTCTTCATGATAACATGAAATATGGTGGGGGGCGCTGGGGGGATCTTGCCTCGCAAGTAAGCTGTCACGGGTTCGATTCCCGGGCTGGCGGAAGTTGTTTGGACACTCTTCCTGGTCTCTGTTCACCTAGCAGCAGAGTAGGTACCTGCTGTAAATCGAAAGTTGCGAATTCGTATTCAGGGACAAGTTCTTGGAGTTTCCAATAACTTGCTTAGACATAAAACTATTGACTCTTCAGGCTTTTACGCCCTTGACTCTTCAGGCTTCTACGCCCTTAACTCATGAGACATAAGGCAAGCATGAACTTAGCATGCTTCCCTGTTGGGCGCTGTAAACGCTTCTGCGCTTCACCTTACACAAGGATTTAGTGGGGTGCCCAATAAAAAAAAGCACAAATAAATAAATAAATGTGGTACAATCACATGTAGCCCGACAGTCAAAATATTATGTATAAATTACTCCTTACATGTGGTTGCAAGTCAGATGGGCCACAGACCTAATAGGTCCTAACCTCAATTACCCAGTAAAATTAAACCCCTTACGGGCTGGGACTACTGTTATAAGGACCGGGCCCCATTTGACCAGTCACCCTTATATATTATTAAATGTTGGGGCAGCATAAATAAATATATCTTCTCAGTTAGGACGGTGGTGGCTCTAAACTGATATCGCCTTCCTGCTCAACCTCATCTTGCAGGAGTTCCCGGCGCCCAGGGCGTCTCCGATTGCTCTTCCTTCACACCACCTCTTGGAGGATGATTTCGAGGAAACATTCGTTGCCGTGGCTCACGCCGGGGAATCCTTAGGGTCGCCAACTCGGTTATGAGTTCAGTTGGCAGTCAAGCTTGACGCTTGTGGAAACCCCTCAGTAACCTTAACCGCGAAAGTGAGTCAACCACTGTGAAGACTTTTTAAAAATCCCACACATAAAAGTTATTAGCAGACCGTGAATATCTATCAAGCGATTCATTTATAATTGTTTGAGTAACTTCAGTTAAAAAACATAATCATCCTAGTAATACAACAATGGTAATGGATCCGTGTGTTGGGATGCAGAGAGAAGCCGGATTGTGGTGAAGCGGTCTAGGCGGGGCAGCAACCTTGAACTTGATATGATTGTGCAACCACAGAGCGGGAAAATATAATGATATAGGATGTGGAAGGGCGAAAGAGAATGTCTGAGAAACAAAGTTTACAATGTAATTGGTGACGAAAAATTATATGAATAAATAAACTAAATCCTGGACATTTATAAAAAGTTGAAAAATAAAATGCCTGGATTTTAAAAGTAAACATTATCAGAGAAAAAACAGAACAATTACGCATAAAATAGACAAAATTAGTCGTCTTACTGAATGAATCAATTACTCATACAATAAATCAGTTACTCCTATTTGTACTCGAAGAGCTGAACGATTTAGCATAAAAATTGTACAAAGCAAATTCATAAAAAAATGTCATGTTTGCTCAGCAGTTTATGTAATCTAATTTGTCTTCAGTTTCCATCAAGTTTAATAGTTTCGTCAAAATTTAAATAAGAACGAAAGTGAGGAAACAGTAACTTACTAAATGAGTAATATAACTGGAAGTACCACTTGCTAACCGGGAAATAAAGCATGTAAAAAGCATTGCGTGGAGGAGTACGTTTCTGGTGTTGTGTATGAGTGACATGCTGCAAGTTAACTTGGCATGGACGCCGAATAGGTCAGTAAATAGAGTAGTAGTAAATATTAATTCTCTGTTACATCATAGGAAATAAGATAAGTGACAGAATAAACAGTAATACGGAAAATGTATTGGGTGGCGACCATTAAAGAAAGGTGATAAGAAGTGGAAATATCGGGCAAGACATTCTATGAGAGAGTGAATTAAAAGTTTCCATAGACCACAGAACAGTCAAGACCACAAAGAGTGTTAGAGTCAAATAAATACAAGACCACCAACAGGGCGTTTACAGCCAGAAATTAAATAGAAAGAAACAGTAATAATATAAAGTAGTACTGCAGTAAATAAATAAAAAAAACCCTAAAAGAGTTTTGGTATACGACAGAAATAAAAATAAACGAGGAAAAACAAGGGACGATTAAACCGACCCGATAAGACAGTAACTCAATGTATTGAGGAAATGAGTGAAATTACTAGTAAAACTTTTTCTGATTAATTTTCACCGTAGAAGAAACGAGAAAATAATCCCAACGTCTACAGTATTCTTACACATGGCGATGGTGAAATAGTTACAAATATTAAAAAAAAAGTTCCCAAGCGCTTTCGTGTAATTCACATCTTGATAAACTAACACAGGAAAAGGGGAAACAATGGAGTATAAGAGCATAAGAACATAAGAATGGAGGAAACTGCAGCGGGCCTATTGGCCCATACTGGGCAGTCCCGTTTACTCCCAACCCTTATCGCTCATATATCCATCCAACCTATGTTTGAAGCTATCCAACGTATTCGAGTTAATGATGATGTTTGGTAACTTGTTCCATTCATCCAAAATTCTATTTCCAAGCCAGTGTTTACCTATTTCGCGCCTAAATCTAAATCTGTCTAATTTAAAACCATTGTTACGAGTTCGCTCCTGGTTGGATAGTTTGAGTACCTTTGTAATGTCACCTTTGTTTAGCCCTGACTTCCATGTATACACCTCTACAGTATCATATCGCCCCTCACTCTACGTCTCTCGAGGGAGTGCAAATTAAGATGCTTTAACCTGTCTCTCTACTCAAGGTTTCAAATGCCCGGGATTAGTCTTGTTATTCTCCTCTGAATTCTTTCTAGAGATTCAATATCTATTCTGTAATACGGTGACCAGAATTGAACTGCGTAATCCAAGTGAGGTCTCACAAGCACAAGATATTCTGTAGTTTAAGGATGACCTCTCTAGTATTGTAACTAACACTCCTTTGTATGAACCGAAGTACTTTATTAGCCTTGTTTCGAGCAAAACACATTGTTTACTTGGCTTAACATTCCTACTGTTAAATCTTTCTCACATTCGGATTTATCTACAGTATAACATCGTTGTTCATCTGATATCTGGTTTCTCCGTTTACATCTCCTAGACTAAGTACTTTACATTTGTCCACATTGAATTTCATCTGCAATTTTTCAGACTATTTGAAAAATTTGTTTGGTGTTCCTGTAGTTTTTCGGAGTCCTCAAAAATTGCACCCCCTATTTTGGCGTCATCAGCAAATTTACGTATGCTGCTGTCTACGCCGAATATCTTTGTCGTTTATGTATATAATAAATAAAAATGGTCCAATTACTGAGCCTTGGGGTACCCCACAAGTGACATTACTCCAATCGGATTTAGTGCCGCCAATGCTCACTCGCCGTTTCCTGTCCTGTAACCATACACTAATCCATTTTAGAATATCTCCTTCAATGCCATGAGCCTCCACTTTTTTTATTAGTCTTTCGTGGGGGACTCTCTCGGATGCTTTGCTAAAGTCAAGATATACCACATCATAGTCGTGCCAGTCGTCCACTGATTCGAAAATAGCTGAAAAGAATGTTAATAGATTAGTTAGACATGAACGCCCGCTTGTGAAGCCATGTTAAGAATCATTGATCAACTTGTGCTTCTCTAGGTGATTTAGAATAGAGTTTGAAATTATTGCTTGCAGTAATTTGCCTACAATTGATGTTAAACTGATTGGATGGTAGTTAGAGGATAGTGATCTATCCCCCTTCTTGAAAATCGGTATTATATTCGCTATCCTCCAGTATTCTGGTACTACACCAGTTTTTAAGGACATGTTAAACAAATTTCCTAAGGGCATACTAAGCTCTTCCTTACATTCCTTTAATACTCTGGCAAATATCCCATCGGGACCTGGCGACTTATTAGGCTTTAGTTTGTCTATTTGCTTACTAACATCGTTACTAGTCACTACTATCTCGCTTAATCAATTATCTTCACTATCTCTGTATATAGTCGGTGCTTCGGGTATCATGTTTAAATTTTCGGTGGTGAAAACTGTTGAAAAATATTTATTCAGATTGTTGCACATTTCTCCGTCGTTATCAGTTAGCTCGCCGGTATCTGAATGTATTGGTCCAATCTGTTCTCGTGTTTTAGTTTGATACATTTGAAAGAATCCCTTGGGGTTTGACTTCACCTCTCTTGCTACTTTCAGTTAATTATTCCTCTTTGCCTTTCTTATCTCGGCAAATTTCGTTCATAATATCCATGATCATCGATGTGTTTGTTTCATTCTTCTGCTCTAGTTTCTTGACATCTCTCATCATTTGCTCATGGAAATGGATCAGCTCATTTTCCAGCCCCTCTTCTAAATCATTTCTATATTTTCCAATTAATTTTTTTAGACGAATCACCCTTGACTTCCAGATTGCCATTTTCATAATCAAAAAGTAAAGCAAATTCGCTATGGACACGATCACACACTACAGATCATTTCTCTATCTCCATGATGAGTATCATATATAATTAAAAATGTCAGAGTCCTAAATTTCTCTTGGGGAGTGAATGTATGCTCGGGCACACTGGTTTCATCAGTTTGCTTCTTACGTTTAGCCTTTCTTTTCGGTCCAATCTTATAATGTGGCTCAGTTTCGTCATTCTGGATCTCTATTATTATCTGCTCAGCTTGTTCCTCAAAGTGATTGAAATCATTGCGAATAATCTTTAGAAACCTTGTTAAAGACTGCATAATTTATGTCATACAACATTCTTCAATGCAACTCCCTCAGTCTGCAGCAATAAATTAACCTGGTGTATATATTCCAGAATATCAGTCCAGAATACACAGATAAAGTGTAACAGCAACATTGCTTTATATAAATATGCACCCAAATGAATAACACCAATTTATTCACCATGTTATTCACGACTCTAGATCACTTGGCTTGCATCTCCCTCAAGGGTCGAGGCCAGGATCAGCTGATTTAGTAAACAACCGGCCTGTCTCACGCCAAGGGAGTGGCAATTCACTCACTCCCACTGGACAGGGAAGCTGGGCACTTAACTCAAAGTGTTATCTCAAAGTGTTATTCACAACACTTCCCTGGAGAGGATTCACAATATATTCTCTCAAATTGTACCTGTGTATACAGTATTGTATACCTGCAAATAGGCAAAATAACAGAAAATGGTAAGAAGTGTTTACATCAAGTGTTGCTACTTAAGAGTCCCAGAACTCAATTAAAACAATTAGTTTGATATCAAAATAGCTAAAACAAACGGCTGATTCCAGTTCACACAGCTTAGTAGAAATGTTTTCTGCTTTTGCTCGAATGTCACACTGGGTGGACCAGCATTTTAGCTTAAGGTCCGCGAAGGTAATATTCCTACAAAACTAAAAAAAAAATCGACTGTCACTGTTCTCATTGACATCGTCATGTAAAGTGTTCAGTGTATCAATTATGGCATTATAATTCACTCTGAGTGGCTTTATAGCGTCATACCTTGCAGACCTTCTTGTGCCAGACATTGATTTAAACTGAAGCACTTTCGTCCCTTTTGAGCTCAAAATATCAGTCAAGAGATACAATCTGTACGTAGATCGACAGAAAGGTATACAACCTCTGAACAATTCCAAAGAATGAAACAGCTTCCACACAAACTTTGGCTGCTGTTTGACCAACAAGATTGAGTAAGTGAATATTACGAAATTTTCTGAAACAATCAATTTTATACAAAACCTTGCTTACAGATAATTTTGAATAAAAGCCTAGAACCTGGGAAAGCGTTGAAAAAACCCGATCTTGGTGGAATATTTCAATAGTGGCAGCACTGGTGATTGGCGATTTCCGAATTTTTTGAATCGATTCTTAAACTTTCAGAATCGAAGCCATGGACTCTGAAATTGATTCTCTCAAAGTATTTTAGCAACACAGGAGACTCTAGTGAGGGTGGGGAGGGGGGGGGGGGCTTAAGCTGTAAAATAAATGTAGGTAGATAATAAAAAAAGAATATTTAGATTTTTTATGAAACATTTAATATTATTATTATTCATAAGAAAACAAGTATTCTCTCGGAGTTCATCATACCGAAAACTATTGACCTTGGGGCCCCTAGGCACATGCCTACTGTGCCTATTGGGTAATCTGGCACTGAGTCTACACCGTAGCTAAGTTGCCACCGGTGTCATTCCTTCCTCTGTAATAATAATAAAAATAATAATAATAATAATAATAATAATAATAATAATATTATTATTATTATTATTATTATTATTATTATTATTATTAATATTATTATTATTATGTGATTTTAATGGGGCCAGGTAACTTGTTCCGATTCTTTATAGCTATAAAGACGAAATTGATTTTCACTTGACCGCTTGAGATGCACACTATATTCCATTCAATACCGTGTTGCTTTATATATATATATATATATATATATATATATATATATATATATATATATATATATATATATATATATATATTATATATATATATATATATATATATATATATATATATATATATATATATATATATATATATATATATATGCTATATGTGTGTGTGTGTGTGTTTGTATGAAAGGGATAGTGAAGGGTGCTTCGTTGGTGGGAGACATACGGTAAGATACAGGGAGAGACATTGGGAGATACACGGTAAGATGTAAGATACAGGGAGAGACATTGGAAGACAAGAGGTGAGACATAATCTGGTATAGAGAGAAAACACAGGAGGGAGAGATATATGGAGGAGGAGGGGGGGGGGCACAGGAAGAGATACGTTCTAAACATCAAGGTCGGACCTGGAGTCTCGGGAACACTCGTGTGTATAATTACGTCAAGGATGAACACATGTAATACTGTCTCTCTCATTCACTGTTTTATCTGATTGCATCTAACTCTTATCTCTTTCCTTTACTGTTCTGTTGTTGCTGACAGACCTATTTTTACTTAAATATCTCTTCTGTTTCTCATTTGCTGTCTCACCTAATTATCTCTTTAATCTCTCTTATTCACCGTCTTGCCTGACTATATCTCATTCACTGTTTGAACTATCTCTTTATGTCTCTAATTTACTATCTTGCCTAATTATCTCTCCTCTCTCATTCAGTCTCGCCTGACTATCCTTACTTGTCTCATTCATAATTTTGCCTACAGTATATACCATCTCTTTCATTCACAGTTTTTCCTGAGTAGCTCTTATCTCTTTCACTAACTGTCCTAACTGTATTCTCATTCGGTCTCAACTATTACTCATTGTCTCATGTGAGTGTTTCATCCCTCGCCCTGAGATGTCGCTTGCCTTCCTCTCATTCACTGACTCTTTCTCATCCCTCACCCCCTCCGACTACCGTCCCTTTGCACATTTATCTCTTATCTCTCTTAACCACTATATCTCTATGCATGTCTCTACTGGTCGTATCTGCTAACTGCTGTAACACATCTTTGATACTTAGAATTATCGACCAAAGGAAGGGAGGCGGCATTAACTGTTCTACACCACCATTACCGTTGTCCACATGTAAATTTACTGTATTATTTTACATACTATACGTATAAACAATAGGAAAACAAAAGCATTGCTGAGCTGCGAAGACCTTGAGAAACCTACAGAAAACGTATCAGAAGCGGATCCAAGACTTGGGGGAGGGGGGTTAAGTGTGTTGTCTTCAGGTGAGTCTCGGAGATGCAAGTAAAAAGTGCGTTTAGCGGTGGTAGATGGTAGTGTACTATAGGTTCGCGGGCTATGACAGGATTATGGGGTGTGGGTATTGGAGAGTGAATCCCCACCATATATAATCTTCTGCACTAGTTTCTACTTACGCAAGATAGGTATTTTTCTACAATTCAGATTTGGGTTTAGTAATCACAGAGTATACAAATATACCTAACCAAACCTAACCTACCCTAACCAAACCTGACCTACAGAAACAACCTGACCTGACCTAACCTAATTTAACTAATTTAACCTAAATATCTTGTAGACCGCACGCAAAAGTAGCACCCATACGTATTCTTTTCCTGTTATAATCTACAGCCTCAAGTTTATACCAGTCATACATTCATTACACAGTGTCAGTGTCAGACCGGCGTGAGTATCTCGGCGTAATTATAGAATATTCATGTTCCGATTCCATAATGTCATGAAAATAAGCGAGTGTACCAATCAGAAGATTGTTGACTCACCAGTCTTCATTGTCAACCTTCTGCCGTGCCCACCATCTCTCACTGCCCACTTCCTGTTCTGTCTCTTACTCCTCACTATCCGTTTGCTACCCTTCCCACCATCCCTTCTTGCTCTTATTCCTCCTCTTCACCAGCACCTTTGTTATAGGCATATTTAATCCATTAAGACTGAATTATCATATATTTTGTGTATTAAATTAAAATGTAACAGAATAATTTTTATTTGGGAGGTGGTACCCCTTTATCCCCTTCAACATTTGCCTGTCTTTATCCCCTCCACCGCCAACCTTGCAGTTTTCTGCTTATGTTTTTGTTTTAACTAAGGATTGTTTGTAGTATTCATGGCTGACTGCAGTTTTAATTCATCAGAACCAAGCCTTCAGTGCATGATATACCAAGTTTTGTTAATACATTTTTCGTGGTGAAATCATGTCAGTATGCAAAGCAAATTCCTATTTAGTCATGTAGACAGCCAGCCGAATCATAAATGTGCGTACTAATGCATTTTTTTTTTGTATTAAAGAGGTAGTTGGACCTGTAGGCATAATGAAAATGGCGGGTGTCACCCTTACACTACTTAGCATTTTTCAGCGTACATCTACCCCACACCCCCACCCCACTGAAGTAGGTCGAATTTGAAAGTTACTGCAAACCCATCAAGTAAGGTATCAAATTAAAGCTTTTGAGATGGAGAATGGAATTATGTCACGTGAAATTGAATAATTATTTCCAATGTAATCAAATGTACACATGAGAAGACTAGTTCACTAAAAATGAAACAAAATAGATTAATTATCGTACAACTCCAAGGTAAGGAAAAGATGATACATTTGATAATAATATGAAGAAAAACTGTACACATCAAATGAGATTGCAGGTGAGATACATATTCACACACATGGTGGAGGCCCTTAATATAAAGAATGTAATGTATTATGATCTAACAGCGCAATACTCAAATAACACAGACACGGTAAATTGTTTAACGTGGATGACTATGAAGTCACAACTACTAAATATATAAAACATCTAATGTAGGCCTGATATATAGGAAGAATCTCAACACATGTATGTCAAGCCATTTAGTCCGCGGGCCACATTTGGCCCGCCAAATTATTTCTGTGGCCCGCCAGTGCATTTGGCAATCAGAAAAAAAAATCTTATTAATTACAGAAAGGAAAATTTTGGAAGTTGGGTGGACATAGCAGCAATACACATTAAGTGTGTGGCCTGCGAAGTGTGCCACCATTCATGAAGTGGCCCTCCATCAAAAATAATTGCCCACCCCTGATTTTGTCCATAATTCATCTCCTCCTCCTCAGGTATACTGGATATGTTAGAAACGGTAGATTCATTTTTACAGACAACATCTCCACGACATTCTGGCTGACTGATAGCTGCACCTATTTGTGGAACACGGTGACTGCCACAACCATCATAATGGATGATGGAGCAACACTCGATGTACCATAATCTGGAGTTATAATGCCTGCTTCAAGTTAATACCTAAACTTGGAGATGTCAACCTCTGGTTGCTCTAGGTCTAGCTGATCTGTTGCTCTCCATACGATAACTTAGTGTCGAACTCGCTTGACATGTGCTGTTGTAGCCTGATCAGTGAGCAAAAGACTACGAATATTTGGTGGCTCCTTTTTCCTGCTAAAAAATTTTAATTTCATGTTGTTGACAGAAGATGACTCCAGACCACCATACAAAGACAACATGAACTCAGTTCCTGCCCGCAACCAGTCCGTTTGATTGTTATCATGGTCTACAAATACTTCTAAATTAAGATCTGACTTCATAATCAAATTCAGGGTTGCAACTTTTCCCTTGCCAAATGGCTACGAAACTGAATCACACACTGACAGCGTGAATGGTGAGAAGACTGAAACATTCGTCTTTCAATTTCAAGACCTCTATTATTTCCCATCATACTTTCTCATGGATACTTGAACAGAAGGTTTATACAGCCAAAAGAAGACCAGAAGCACAGAGATATCTGTGTCATCAGCTAAAATGTGTATGCGGCTCTTGTTCAGCAAAAGTTCCAGCAGGTAACTAATTATGTTCAACTAATTATGTTCACATCAGCCTCCTCATGACCGAAATCGACATCTTCACCAATCAAATGCACCGATGAATTTTTTTGTTCAGTCTTGCACAGTAAATGAATCAATGCCTTTTAATTTTTTCACTGTTAATAATTGCGTCTTTTGCAGGAAATATTGTGCTTCTCTTGAGAGTACAGTATACTCTCGGGGAATAGTGCCTTTTGCACGTCTCCTTAATCAACTGTCATGAGATCTTGTGTCAGAGTTCACAAAATATTTTGAAAAACAGTCAATGGTAGCATTCTTGGGCCAGAGAGTGTGATAAATAGCCTCCATTATTTCAGCATCCACTGAGCAAAGAGAATCTGCACCAAACACTGCTAACGTATTTATCAAGACTGCTTTGGTTCCTTTTCGCATCTCCCCATACTCATCAAGGAGTGACGAAGGCAAAAGAGAAAGCTCGTATCTGAAGAGCTCAGAGAAATCAATATTATTTTCTTCTTTGGAAAGCAACCAGGAAGCGCGCATATAATTTTTCCATGTCATTAACCTTTGAAGAACCGATTTTTACACTTTTTACAATTTCTATTGTCACAACTTCATTTCTCAAGGGGGGCGTGGAAATTGTCAGGAAGCGTGAGTATTCAATTTTAATTATTAATTGTGCATGCCTTCAACTTTCATTTAACATTCTACTGATAGGTTTGAATTTATGTCATAATTTTATCAGTAAATGGCGTGTTGAGCAAAAAAAAATCGAATTTGGTGTCCTATTATAATAAATATTCAACTTTAAATGTTAAATTTACTTCTCTGTATCATTAACTTTAATTTAATATAATGCATGACAGGTTTGTGGTAATTTTCAAATTTGACTTAATTCAACCTGTGGGGATTGGGGGGGGGGGCAACTATAATTTCATGCAAAAAATAAAATAAAAGCATTAGTACGCACCTTTACGGTCACGTGCCTATTTTGGGTTTATGTACCGGACTATAATAGTGTATCCATGCACGCACGCGTCTTCTCATTACAGTAATGTTTGTATTGTGTGTGTGTGTGTGTGTGTGTGTGTGTGTGTGTGTGTGTGTGTGTGTGTGTGTGGAACCCTAGTAGGATGTGCCATAGGTTTCTCCGCTGGGACGGGGAGTTTAAACCGTTACCACGTGGGTCAGGCTGCCAGTACACCTTGCTATATTATTTTTTGGAGATATACTTTTAAAATCTACCTTGTATATGAATACGCAAAAGAAGGATATATCTTCCGTAGAGGTTTCTCCAAAGCCTATTATCGTTCCTCAAAATCCTTGTCGTGGACGACTCGTGAATTTCCCAGAATGTATTGTAAGTTATTGAACAACACAAACACCGGAGAAAAAAAATTCCTGCGTCACTCCATGGTTGTCACATTCCGTGAACAGCGAAATTATATGCTTATGTGGGGTGCTACGTAGAGCAGCATGACGTCACCAAATGAGACTCTCAACACATTAACAAAGTGAAAACAATAATAATAAAAAAGTTCCCCTTCCCTGTACACCCTCGAGAACCAGAATTTTCAGGTACACAGCTGCTGTGATCTCTTGTCTTGCACTTAACAAATCCACGGTAAATAGTAAGTACGGCACTACTGTAACCTACTCTGGCTAAGAATATAACTGTTGATTCCACATAATTTTAATGTTGCAGGAACATAGATCAAGTTTTTTCATCCGCAAAATTATAACAAACGTAATACTACAGTTTATATTAAACAGAGGGAATAATGATACAACATATTAGGAAAAAATGTGTGGGTGTGGAGGATCCCTGAGACGCGACAAGGTGAGATGAGATCAGCCGTTTTCTAGACTCCCCCAAGAGCATTCCACACACGTACAAGAGAGAGAGAGAGAGAGAGAGAGAGAGAGAGAGAGAGAGAGAGAGAGAGAGCATACTCGTTTATGAATACGATCCACTGTCTTCACACTTGTGGCCTCAAGTTGTTCAGCCAGAACGGGGATTCCCCTGTATTAATCGACCCTGTACACCCACCGGACCAGCAGTACACCCCACCAGATTGCTTACCCACCCAGTACACCCCACCAGACCAACACCCTCACCCAGTACCTGGTGCTTCCCCACAGTACACCCTCCAGACAACACCCACACCAGCCACACACCCTCCAGACCAACACCCACACCCTGTACACCCACCAGACCAACACCCACACCCAGTACACCCCCAGACCACCACCCACACCCTATACACCCACCAGACCAACACCCACACCCAGTACACCCTCCAGACCACCACCCACACCCTGTACACCCACACCCAGTACACCCACCAGACCAACACCCACACCCATTACACCCACTAGAATTAATCTACATATTATTCATGCCAAGGTTTATTCACACCTCTTTTCTTGTACCTACTGTACATCGTAGAATTAATCCCCACCTCGTAGACATCGGTTATTTTGCAAAATGAACCGGCTTGCAAAATAACTTACAAGCAGACAACCTAAACTAACCTAACCTTATGCTTGAATAAGCTTAGGTAGGTTGGGTTAGGATGGCTTGTTAAGTGGTCCTGTTCTTTTTTTTAACTTTGGACTATGTGCTGCCCTAACAATAAGATTAGTTTAGTTTAGGTTGTCTGTTTGTAAGTTATTATGAAAAAAAGGAACACACACACACACACATATATATACAGTATATATATATACAGTATATATATTTAAATATATATATATATATATATATATATATATATATATATATATATATATATATATATATATATATATATATATATATATATATATATATATATATATATATATATATATATATACAATCAACACCTCAACCCGCCAGGTAAAACGTTACTCTGACCACCTAAGTGATACGGGTAGTCCCCATTAGAAGTTCACTGCGTCATAAGCTCGTTGAACAGGCTTTGTGTGAAATATAAGAACATAAGAACATAAGAAAATAAGGAGTCTGCAATAGGCCAGTTGGCCTGTGCATGGCAGCTCCTGTCGAGAGTTACTACCACTCTCTATCATCCAGGAATCTATCTAGCCTCCTTTTGAAACTTTCCAGAGTTCCCGCACTTACTACAAAGTTGCTAAACTTGTTCGCTTTCGTCCCACCACCTATTTGCGAACCGGTTTAGCCTATCTCCCTCCTAAACCTAAACTTATCCAACTTGAATCCGTTGCTCCGAGTCCTATCCTGCTCGGATATTAGAAGAACTTTATCTATATCCCCTTTATTGATTCCTTTCACCCACTTAAATACTTCTATCATATCTCCCCGCACTCTTCGTCTTTCTAGGGAATGCAAATTAAGTTTCTTTAACCTATCCTGATATGGAAGGTTTCTAAGTCCCGGAATCATTTTTGTCATTCTTTGCTGCACCGACTCTAGTGAATTTGTATCCATTCTATAATAGGGGCACCAGAACTGAACCGCATAATCGAGGTGCGGCCTAACTAGCGCAAGATATAGTTGCAATAAGACCTCTGCACTCTTGTTACTTACACTTCTAGATATAAAACCCAATACTCTGTTTGCCTTATTTCGAACGATACACTTTTTGCTTTCTGGGCCGTAGGTCCGGGCTTACAAGTACTAGGTCTCTTTCTGATCGACTAATCTGGTTGATGTTGTTAAGGCTGCTTATACATTATAAGTATTTGTTCTTCCAATATTAAGTACGCTGCACTTGCTGGTGTTGAATTTCATTTACTATTTTTAAGACCACCCCTGCGGTTTTATTTAGATCCTCCTGTAATGCATTTGCATCCTGCCTGAATTAATTGCCGCCCTATTTGGTGCATCTCATCCGCAAACTTTAGCATATACTTGCGGTCCCCGTCCTCTAAATCGTTTTATATGAATTATATGAATTAAGAGGTGGCTGTGCTGACCCTGGGGAACCCCACTGGTTACACGGCCCCACTCAGATTTAACACCATCTACACTGATGACCCTCACCGTTCTATCGGTGACCATGATTTTATCAATTATAACTTTCCCTCGATACCATGAAGGCCTTAATTTTTTCTGTAACCCAACTTCTCTGATGCGGTACTCTGTCAAATATTTGCTAAAGTCCTAAGTAAATATTTATTGTAATTTTCGTCGTATCGCTTCACCTCAAAGACTTTCCTAAAAACATTCCTTGAATTGTTAGACAAGTTTTCCTTTGTAAGCCTGTGAGAGTCGTAGATTAATTTGCTTTTCTCTAGAAACGTCGGATTTTCTATCTCACTATAATTTGGGGTTAATTTCCCCACTACTGACGTCAAACTGATCGGCCGGTAATTTGACGCTGATGCTCTGTCTCCCTTTTTGAATATGGGTACTACATTCACCTGTTTCCACAACTCTGGCACAACTCCAGTATCTAATGATTTTGTAAATAAGTTTACGAGGGGTCCGCTAATCTGTTCCCTACACTCTTTTAAGACTCGAGGAAAAATTTCATCCGGCCCTGGGAATTTTGTGTTCTTTAGTGTATTTATCTTCTTAAGAACATCCTCTCTTCTGATAGTGATATTCTTTTATTTCTCTTCTTCCTTTCCCTTAAATATCAGTTCCACCTCCGGAATTTCCTTGCGAATTTCTTCTGTGAAAACTGATAAGAAGTAGCTGTTCAATGCTTTGCTTATTTCTTCACTGCCATTTATCAATTCTCCCCTCCCTGACTTTAAACGCCCAACTTTGTCCTTGACCTTTGTCCTATATACCTGGAAAAATCACTTGGGATTCGCCTTGGATTCTCTTGCTATTTTGATTTCATAGTCTCTCTTTGCTTTCCTTACATTTTTCTTAACATTCCTAGATAGTTCATTATACCTGTTTCTGAGCTGCTCCTCCCCTCCCTTTAATTTCTTATATATTCCTTTCTTTATTCCTATGTCATGTTTAAGTTTTCTGGTCATCCACCTTGGCTCATTCTTGTTTGACCTAATTTTTCTGTGTGGTATATTTTGTTCTTGTGCTTTATGTAGTATACTAGTGAATATATTATTGTCATGATCAATTGTTGTGTCATCTATGACCTCACCCCTTCCTACTGGGAACTGACGTGACTGTTCCCAGGTGACCCCTCCTAGAGTACCTTCTTAACTTCTGTTAATCCGCCAACCCGAAAGTTTGGGACTCTGACCATATTGTGTCATTGTTTTTCGTTTCCCAATTTGGGACTTTCAGTTTCTCTGTGATCACTGTTTACAAGTTCTTCCCTTACTGTGATATCTCTGATAATATTTTCTTTATTTGTTAATACTAGGTCTAATATATTGTCTATTAGGTTCTGTAATTAGTTGTTTCAAAAATTGTCTGTACTGCGTCTAGGAAGTCTCCAATTCATAGTCGCCTACAATATTGTCCCAGTCAATATTTCTGAAGTTAAATCCCATAATGCATAGGTTATTTATATTTTGCTGCCCTACTCATTTCTGCCATATAGACTTGCTTTACTTAGGAACTTGAGACACCAAATCACTCCCATAATTAGTTTTTCTCTTCCTTCCGTGATTTCTACCCACACAGACTCGGTTCCTATTTCACCCATTACATAAAAACATAAGAAACTAAGGAGTCTGCAATAGGCCAGTTGGCCTGTGCATGGCAGCTCCTGTCGAGAGTTACTACCACTCTAACATCCATGAATCTATCTAGCCTTCTTTTAAGACTTTCCAGCGTTCCAGCACCTACTACAAAGTTGCTAGGCTTGTTCCACTCGTCTACCACCCTATTTGTGAACCAGTTTCTTCCTATCTCCCTTCTAAACCTAAACTTATCCAACTTAAATCCGTTGCTGGCTCTATCCTGCTCGGATATTATAAGAACTTTATCAATATTTCCTTTATTGATTCCTTCACCACTTAAGGACTTCTATCATATCTCCACGCACTCTTCGTCTTTTCAGGGAATCCAAGTTTAGTTTCTGTAATCCATCTTGATATGGAAGGTTTCTAAGTCCCGGAATAATTTTAGTCATTCTTTGCTACACCGACTCCAGCGAATTGATATCCATTCTATAATAAGGACACCAGAACTGAACAGCATAATCGAGGTGTGGCCTGACTAGCGCAAGATATAGTTCCAATATGACCTACGCACTGTTATTACTTACACTTCTAGATATAAAACCTAATACTTTGTTTGCCTTATGTCGAACATTAACGCACTGTTTTCTAGGCTGTGTAAGGAACAGATTAGCGGACCCCTCGTAAATTTATTTACAAAATCATTAGACACGCGAGTTGTGCCAGACTTTTGGAAACAGGCAAATGTAGTACCCATATTCAAAAAGGGAGACAGCATCAGCGTCAAATTACCGGCCGATTAGCTTGACGTTAGTAGTGGGGAAATTTCATGAATCAATTATAGCAAATAGCATTCGATCGCATTTAAAAAAATTAATCTACGACTCTCAACATGGGTTTACAAACGGAAAATCTTTTCTAACAAATCTGCTGACGTTTTTTAGGAAAGTCTTTGGGGTAGTAGAAAATGACGAAAATTACGATGTTATTTACTTAGACTTTAGCAAAGCGTTTGACAGAGTACTGCATCAGAGGCATCAAAGAAAAGTTAAAGTTCATGGTATCGAGGGGAAAGTTTTAAATTGGATAAAATCATGGCTCACCGATAGAACACAGAGGGTCAGCGTAGATGGTGTTAAATCGAGGGGTTGTGTAACCAGTTGGATTCCCCAGGGGTCAGTACTGGGCCCACTCTTATTCATAATCTACATAAACGATCTAGATACTGGGATCAGCAGTGACATAAGCTAGTTTGCGGATGACACCAAAATAGGGCGGCAGATTAATTCAGGGCAGGATGCAAATGCACTACATGAGGATTTAAATAAACTGGCGGAGTGGTCACGGAAAATGGCAAATGAAATTCAACACCAGCAAGTGCAGCGTACTTAATATTGGAAGAACAAATACTGTCAATGTATACATCCTTAACAACATCAACCCAGAGAAGTCGACTTGTGAAAGAGACTTAGGTGTACCTGTAAGCCCGAACCTACGGCCTAGAAAACAGTGCGTTAATGTTCGAAATAAGGCAAACAGAGTATTAAGTTTTATATCTAGAAGTGTAAGTAATAAGAGTGCAGAGGTCTTAATGCAACTATATCTTGCGCTAGTCAGGCCGCACCTCGATCATGCGGTTCAGTTCTGGTTCCCTCATTATAGAATGGATATCAATTCACTGAAGTTGGTGCAGTGAATAATGATGAAAATGATTCCGGGACTTAGAAACCTTCCATATCAAGATAGGTTAAAGAAACTAAACTTTCATTCCGTAGAAAGATGAAGAGTGAGGAGAGATATGATAGAAGTATTTAAGAGGGTGAAAGAAATCAATAAAGGCGATATAGATAAAGTTCTTATAATATCCCAGCAGGATAGGACTCGTAGCAACGGATTTAAGTTGGACTAGTTTAGGTTCATGTGGGAGATAGGAAGGAACTGGTTCACAAATAGGGTGGTGGACGAGTGGAACAAGCTTAGCAACTTTGTAGTAAGTGCTGGGACGCTTGAAAGTTTTAAAATTTGCTTTCGATAGAGTCCCTCATGAGAGATTGATAAGGAAGGTAGAAGCACATGGAATAGGTGGATCATTATTAAAATGGATTAGGTCATGGTTAACTGGTAGGAAACAAAGAGTCAGCATAAATGGATTTAAGTCAGACTGGGGTGCGGTCAAAAGCGGAGTTCCCCAGGGATCTGTATTAGGCCCTCTGCTGTTTGTTATATTCATTAATGATCTTGATTCAGGTATAACTAGGATTAGTAAATTTGCAGATGATACCAAATGGGGAGAGTGAAAATTCAGACAGTGACTTTGAACACCTTCAAAGAGATCTAGATACCTTACATGAGTGGTCAGTAGACTGGCAAATGAATTTTAATAATGATAAATGCAAGGTACTACTGATAGGAAGACGAATGCAAACGTTAAGTATAAACTAGGTAACACGGAAATAGAAAACTCAGTTTGTGAAAAAGATCTAGGGTGATTTGTTAGCAACGACTTGAAACCTAGAAAACAATGTATTAGCGTTCGCAACAAGGCAAACAGGATCTTGGGTTCATATCTAGGAGTGTGAGTAACAGAACTGCTGACGTTATCTTGAAACTTACCTAGCATTAGTGAGGCCACATATGGATTATGCGTCCAATTCTGGTGTCCTTATTATAGAATGGACATAGATTCTTGAGAGAGTACAAGAAGAATGACAAAATGATCCATAATATTAGAAACCTTCCATATGAAGAAAGACTGAAAGCTTAGGCTTGCATTCATTAGAGAGGCGTAGAGTTAGGGAGATATGATAGAGGTGTTCAAGGGTAAGTGGGATTAACAAGGGTAAAATAACGAAATAACTAGAACAAATGGCTTTAAATTAGATAAATTCCGATTCAGAAAGGATATAGGCAAGCACTGGTTTGGTAATAGAGTTGTGGATATGTGGAATAGGCTACCGAGTGCTATAGTAGGATCGGGGACGCTAGGGAGCTTCAAGACGAAGTTGGATAGGCACATGGAAGTGCTGGGATGGGTGTGAAAGGGATCTGCCCTGTATGGGCCAGTCGGCCTCCTGCAGTATCCCACTTTCTTATGTTCTTATGTTATGTAACTCTCGACATGAGCTGCCATGCACAGGCCAACCAGCCTATTGCAGACTCCTTATTTTCTTATGCTCTTCTTCTTATGTAGTAGTGGTGCTAATAGCAGGAAGTGGTGGTAGTAGTTGCGGTAGTAGCAAGAGGTGGTGGTAGTAGCTAAAACCTTTTTTTTACGAATTAGCCCTCCCGGACACAGGTAATGACCCACATCAGGGCCTGGGGGGCGAAAATATAATAATAAATAATAATTATAATAATATGATAATATCTATTATTATCATTATTATTACAACAATTGATAAAATTAATAGCGAATTAATAAAAATGAAAATAAAATAATAAAAATAATAACCATAAATAAATGCAAACTCAAAAAATAAATCAAGAGTGAGAAATTCTATACATTATATATGTTGTTTTTGTCCAAGTAAGAGAATCAATTGAGACCCTGCAATTGTGTGTAAATGAGGCAGAAAGTCAGATCAGCAACCTGGGACTTGGCCACAATTTTCGTGATGCCATATGGCAGCAGGGTCTACCATTATACAACACATTATGCTTCCAATATCTTCCCAGGCGGTAGTACCTCCCTGTTTGGTAGCTGCCTATCTACCTACTACCTGTGGTGGTAGTAGTGTGTTTCGTAGTGGTGTTAGAAGCTGGAAGTGGTGGTAGTATTTGTGTTAGCAGGAAGTGGTGGTAGTATTTGTGTTAGCAGGAAGTGGTGGTAGTGTGTAGTAGCATTAAGTGGAAGTAGTGTGTAGTAGCAGGAAGTGGTGGTATTAGTCGTGTTAGTAGCAGGAAGTGTTGGTAGTAGTGGTGTTAATAGGAGGAAGTGGTGGTAGTTTTTACCAATCCTCCAAGGTTTGGTCATCTCTGGGGACCCAATTTTTAATTGAGACGCCTAGAATAGGAATGGCGTATCTCCAAAACGCCTGTTTGAGTAAATCGCATTTAAAGTTTTAAGTTTGTGTACCATGGAAACTACTGCATGGATTTCAATGAAACTTTTCACAAAAGTTGGACCGTATAGGATGTTGCCTGTGGAAAACTGAGCACCGTATGCCACATCCCCACATCCCTAGGTGGATACAGGTGTCCACAATGTTCTGCTCATAAGGCAGTGACCGTTACTAATCTTCTTTTATAAAAAAATTGACCATGCCATCTCTAAGCAGAGCAGCTGTCCGAAGTCAGGTCATAGGGTAAGATGACCCAACCTTCTCACCTGGTTACAAATCTTCTTAATCACAAAATTATCCAATACTCAAATTCATGTTGACAGATTTGGTATGTTTAATGAGACTGGATTCTATATTGTTCCTTCTGACAATTGAATTACAAGGTAATATTGAGGAGGCATTATCCCAGTCAATGGAATGCTTATTATCTCTCATATGAACAAACAGAGCATTGGATTCCTGGCCTGTCCTAACACTATATTTATGCTGTTTGAGTCTAGCTATAAGATCTTTACCTGTCTGGCCTAAGTAGAACATATTACACTCCTTGCAAGGAACCTTGTAAATGCAGCCGCCTGCATTGTTGGGGGAGTTCTTAATTAACATTTGTTTTACAGTGCATGAGTTTTTAAATGCCACATTAACGTTCCAGGTTTTCAGTTGTATTGGAATTTGAGATAAATATTTGCTAAATGGTAATACCAAGAGATCCTTATGGTCATGGGTGGGCTTAGGATCGGTTCTATAAAAAGATTTCTTAGTAATGTCAAGGCATTTGTCTATAAAAGACCTAGGGTACTTAAGGTTCAAGCCAATATTATGGATATATTTATATTCCTCATCAATGAATTCCAGACTGCATATTCCTAGAGCACGTAAAAACATTGATGAAAATACTGACTGTTTGACTCTATTATGGTGGGCAGAATAATAATGAATGTATAAATACTGAACTTAAAGGTGTTACCTATTCTGTGGATCAAACAGTCTAGAAATGGTAATTTGCAGTCATTCTCTAATTCTACAGCGAATGTGATCGAGGGGTAGTTGTTAAGTTGTGGCAGAAAAGCTTTTAGGTTCTTATTACATGGCCAGAGACATAATACATCATCTATATATATATATATATATATATATATATATATATATATATATATATATATATATATATATATATATATATATATATATATATATATATATATATATAAGTGCAAAATTTGTACACTATTGTCATACATTTTTTCAGCTCCTAAGTATGACTGTGCTCGGCTGGTGTGTGTTGGGGACGTTTGTACATGGTCGATTTGCGTTGGCTGTGATTACCCTGAGCTTTTGGCATGCAGAGGACGCTGTTGCTGGGGTGCTGACAATACTCGATGAAGGTAAAAAAAAAATTATAATAGAAGTCGAGACATAGGAAAGTAAGTCTAAGATTTTGTGATGTTATTTATTCACTATTAGACTTATTATAAACAATGTCTGAAGAGCAAGAAATTAATATAATATATATATATATATATATATATATATATATATACACACACACACATATATATATATATATATATATATATATATATATATATATATATATATATATATATATATATATATATATATATATATATATAGATAGATAGATAGATATACATATAAATAGATAAAATCACGCAGGAAAAAAGGAAACAATGGAGCACCTTGAAGCAAGTTTGATTAGGGAATTAAATTCCATAAACATAAGAACATAAGCAAATAAGGAGTCTGCAGTAGGCAGGTTGGCCTGTGCATGGCAGCTCCTGTCGAGAGTTACTACCACTCTCTATCATCCATGAATCTATTGTTACGACTGTGTCGTATTTTTCTATTTTGTTTATATAACATGCTTCCTTGTTGTTCCATATTATTCCTGTAATGATGTGTTATATTTACTATTATATAATCAAGTCACCTTACCCTGTGCTGTTAAGGTTTTAACTGTTATTATTTGTTCAAGCCAATCTTATTTCTTCATTTAGTATTGTAACAAGCATTCTTTGTTTCTCTAACGACCATCTACATCGTTAAACGACCCATGTTTCACCTGCTGGTCGCATTGGCGCCAGAGCCCACCCTATATATAGTAGTCCACCTGTAGACCGAGTTCAGTCCAGTGCTCCTTGTCATTCAGTTCACGTTCTTTTGAGTGACATCCGTCACCTGTTACTTATACTTATTTTATTTGTGTTGTTTCTGTCGTCACCAATGTAGTATATCTATGTGAGTACCTATTTATGTCTCTTATGTGTCCATCAGTGCTTGCTTAGTTACATTTCAGTAATTCAGTGTTGTTTCACTATAGTTAATTTCAGTGTTAGTTATTTTATATGTTTATGTAGTGTTAACATAATCTAATGCTTTATTTTTATTCTTTTGATGTTTCGATGTTTTTGTATCATTTGTGTCTTAAAGGTTTCGATAGTAAATCAATTTGTTGTGACAGCCTATGAGGCTCTTTATTGTGTTAGTATTTTATTTAATTAAATTTTTAAAGGTTTACTATATTTATTTTTATTCCCTTTTTATTTACTTCACTTTTCTTTTTGTTTGGTTACGCCTAGAACCTGGATATTAAAGTAAATTAAGAGACTGCGCAACAGTTTTGGCGACCTTGCCAGGATTCACTAACGACCTTTTGACACTTGTGATATTTTTTTCTAAGCATGCTGATGGATTTGTTTTGAGGCATAGTAGGACTAACAATGGTAATTTTGTGCACGACAGGAGGAGCTGGAATCGTTTGCCACCTAATGGGGCATCCTATTTTTCTAATTTACTTGTAGTTTCTGTGGAAAGCCTGGTCATAAGGCGGATTTTTGTTGGACAAGGCTGCAGCCAAATAAGGTGAAGCACGAGAGGTTGCAGTTTCGGTTCTCGCCTCACGAGACTTTGATCTTTTCCAGGTGAGTTTTGCGAAGGACCGAGACGTTGATACCTTTTTGTCACAAGGCACGGTAGAAATTGATGGTGTCGAAACACCAGTCACTATTTTGAGAGACTCGGGTTGTCTCCAAACTTTCATCACAGAGGATGTTGTTGCGGCGAGGAAGACTCACGAAACGTCGTTTTGGGCGCCCTTTGGGGTAAAGGTGCAGCTCCTTTGGTTTTTCAGGGATAGCTAAATGTAGCCTGTGTGCACGAGCTGCCTGTTTTAGCACGTGTCAAGTCTCCTTGTTGCTAGAGAGTGAACCCCACCTCCTGAGCTGCGGGAAAGCCAGAGTCTACCTCAGAGCTGCAACAACTTGAAGATGATATGCCCGGTGTTTTCCCTTTGTTTGCTGTGACTCGTTCGATGTCAATGACTAATGATCACAATGAAACTCCTGTTGTAGATGATTCACTTTCCTTAGAAAGACTTTTTGCTGACCCAATTGCTTCCCAAGACATTTCTTCCGCAGTTAATGCTGTGACTGGGAGTGTTGCTTTAATAGCAAGACGATTCATTACGGCTCTTGTTTGACCAGGTATCCGATCCTGCCAATGATTCAGGTCCTACCACGAGATATTTCAGTCAAGACGGTGTTTTGTGCCGCCGCTGGCTCCCACCGACTATGTCAGAGGAAGACGCGGACTGGGCGTCTGTCACTCAAATAGTTCTCCCACACACTTACAGACAACATGTTCTAGCTCTGGCCCATGACGGTCGCTTTTCTGGACATCAAGGTGTCCGAAAGACATTCAACAGGCTGGCCAGAAAGTTCTATTGGCCAAGTATGAGGAGAGGTGTCACTAAATATTGTAAGTACTGTCATTTTTGTCAAAAGGTAGGCAAAGCCAATCAGGCTATTCCCCCTTTTCCACTTGTAAGAGTACCTCACGTACCTGAGCCCTTTACAACAGTACAGTGTGACATTGTAGGCTCTCTGCCTAAGACTTCTAGTGGATTTGAATATTTATTTACAATCATTGATACCTCCACTAGGTACTTGCATGCTGTACCTCTTAGGAAAGTTACTACTAAGGCCCTTATTAAATGTTTGCTCGACCTGTTTAGCCACTTTGGGTTGGCGTACCGTGTTCAAACGGACGGTGCTTCATATTATGTAGGAAAAGTTTTCAAGGAAGCCCTAACAGAGTTGGGAATAGTTCATTGTGTATCTTCCCCTTACCACCCCCAGACTCAGGGTGCAGTAGAACGTTCACACCAAACCTTAAAAACTATTTTGCGCAAGTATGCTTAGCAGTATGAGTCTTCTTGGGATATAGCTTTACCTTATATTTTGTTTGTTCTTCGGGATGCCCCGAAGGAAACCACAGGTTTCACCCCTTACGAGCTTGTTTTCGCTCATCAAGTAAGAGGTCCTTTGCATATAGTTAGAGATAGATTGTTAGGTAGTAGTGAAGAGAGCATTAGCATATTAAGTTTAGTAGATGTTAGAGAGAAGCTTCTAAGATGTTGGAGCCTTGCGCAGACCACTTACAGCAGTCGCAGTCCAAGACCAAGACATGGTACGACAAGCGTGCCAGACACAGAGAGTTCCAGATAGATCAAGTTCTCATTCTCTTGCCGAGACATGGACAGCTGCTCCATGCGAAGTTCAGTGGGCCATATAGAGTGATGAAGAAGGTAAGCCCCACAAATTATATTATCTCTACCCCTAACAGGCGCCGACTACAGCGCTTATGTCACATCAACACCATCAAGCTGTACCACACACGCCCAGCATCCCCATCTGTTGCTGACGATCCAGTTCCCGTTGACACTTTCTTGGTAGACGGTGAGAAAGAAGAGGAAGAAGAAGGGGCAAGTCCACTCGCCCTGTCATCAGTCAGGGTTTGGCAGTCCAACTTCGTGGAGTTGCAGGAGAAGCCACAGCATCTACCGGAACACCAGAGAGCTGACGTGCTGGCCGCCATCCAACAACACCCTCTTGTCTTCCAGGACAGGCCTGGCTGTACCACTGCCGTGGTGCATGATATTGATGTTGGTTCTGCGAAGCCTATCAAGCAGGCTCCCTACCGTATCCATCCGAGCCAGGTGGAGGAAGTGAAGCAGGAGTTGGCCAACATGGAGTCCATGGGCATCATTGAACCAGCGACCAGCGAGTGGTGTTCACCAGTCACTCTCGTACCAAAGAAGGACGGCACTCTTCGATTCTGCATCGACTTCCGCAAGGTCAACGCCGTCACCAGCAAGGACAGCTTCCCTCTACCAAGAGTCGACGACTGCATCGAAGCAATCGGGAACGCCAAGTTCCTCTCTAAGATTGATTGCGTTCGAGGGTTTTGGCAAGTACCATTGACCCGTCGTGCTAAAGATATCTCCAGTTTTGTGACATTAGGTAAGACCTATAAATTTAATGTCATGCCTTTCGGGCTTTGCAATGCCCCTACCACCTTTCAAAGGCTGATGTCACAAGTCACGGCCAATTTGCCTGGTTGTGTAGTATATTTAGATGATGTTGTAATTTTTCTGACACTTGGTCAGACCATTTATGTAAGCTAGACGCTGTCTTCACTGAGTTAGAAAATGTAGGACTTGTTATAAATTTTGCTAAGTCAGATTTGTTTGTGCTCAACTTTTGTATCTGAGACATGTAATTGGGTTGGAAACTTGCTCCTCCCACAGCAAGGTGTGACACTATTTCTCAGATGCTTGTTCTATGTAACAAACGACAAGTCCGCAGATTTTTGGGTTGTGTGGGTTATTACCGGAGATATATTTGTAATTTTGCCGAGTTGGCACTACCCCTTACTGATGTGTTGAAGAAGGGTAATATTTTTTGTTGGACTTCAAGGTGTCAGGATTCTTTTCTAAGCTTGAAAAATGTTTTATGCTCAAACCCTATTTTGAGAGCCCCTAATTTTTCTAAGCCTCTCAAGCTAGCCTGTGATGCTAGTGATCTTGCTGCAGGTTCTGCCCTGTTGCAAGAGGATGATGACAGTGTAGACCACCCAGTGGCATCTTATAGTAAAAAAATTAATCCAGCTCAAGCCCGCTATGCAACAGTGGAAAAAGAATTACTGTCAATTATCCTAGCTTTGCAACATTTCAGTTATTATATATTACCAAGTAGGCCTATTGTAATTTATACAGATCACAAACCATTGCAGTTTCTCAAAACATTCAAGTTAAAAAACCAGAGATTAATTCGCTGGAGTTTGTTCCTTCAGAACTATAAATTACCCTATATATAGTAGACCACCTGTAGCCGGAGTTCAGTCCAGTCCTTGTCATTCAGTTCACGTTCTTTTGAGTGACATCCGTCACCTGTTACTTATACTTATCTTATTTGTGTTGTTCCTGTCGCCACCAATGTGGTATATCTATGTGAGTACCTATTTATGTCTCTTATGTGTCCATCAGTGCTTGCTTAGTTACATTTAAGTAATTCAGTGTTGTTTCACGATAGTTAATTTCAGTGTTAGTCATTTTATATGTTTATGCAGTGTTAACGTAATGCAATGCTTTATTTTTATTCTTTTGATGTTTCGATGTTTTAGTATCATTTGTGTCTTAAAGGTTTCGATAGTGAATCAATTTGTGACAGCCTACGAGGCTCTTTATTGTTAGTATTTTATTTAATTAAATTCTTAAAGGTTTACTTTATTTATTTTTATTCCCTTTTGATTTACTTCACATTTCTTTTTGTTTGGTTACGCCTAGAACCTGGATATTAAAGTAAATTAAGAGACGGCGTAACACTATCTAGCCGCCTTTTAAAACTTTCCAGCGTTTCAACACTTAATACAAAGTTGCTATGCTTGTTCCACTCGTCCACCACCCTATTTGTAAACCAGTTCCTTCCTATCTCCCTCCTAAACCTAAACTTATCCAACTTAAATGCGTTGCTACGAGTCCTATCCCGCTTGGATATTATAAGAACTTTATCTATATTGCCTTTATTGATTCCTTTCAACCACTTAAATACTTTTATCATATCTCCCCCCACTCTTCGTCTTTCTAAAGAATGCAGGTTTAGTTTCTTTAACCCATCTTGATATGGAAGGTTTCTAAGTCCCGGAATCATTTTCGTCATTCTTTGCTGCACTGACTCCAGTGAATTGAATCCATTCTATAATACGGGCACCAGAACTGAACCGCATAATCGAGGTGCGGCCTGACTACCACAAGATATAGTTGCAATAAGACCTCTGCACTCTTATTACTTACACTTCCAGATATAAAGCCTAATACTCTGTTTGCTTTATTTCGAACATTAACGCACTGTTTTCTAGGCCGTAGGTCCGGGCTTACAACTACCCCTAAGTCTCTTTCACAAGTCGACTTCTCTAGGTTGATGTTGTTAAGGCTGTATACATTGACAGTATTTGTTTTTCCAATGTTAAGTACGCTGCACTTGCTGGTGTTGAATTTCATTTGTCATTTTTCTGACCACTCCTGCAGTTTATTTAAATCCTCCTGTAGTGCATTTGCATCCTGCCCTGAATTAATCTGCCGCCCTATTTTGGTGTCATCCGCAAACTTGCTTATGTCACTGCTGATCCCAGTATCTAGTGATGGTCAGTACAAAACTGATAATATGTTACATAAAATTATTTGTCAGTGGCCCAAGGTTAAAAATGTAGGATAGATGATTAGTGGGTCCCATATTTTTTGCCTGACTTAACATGAGTAGTTATGTCGCCTTTTCTTTTAAGCTCCTTTGTGTGTGTGTGTGTGGTGGTGTTGGTGTGCGGATTAGTGGATGTCGTATTTATGACCTGACCTCATGTTTAGAAAGGTCACCCTGTTTACTTAAGTCTCTCTCGGTCGTTATAATTCAGTTGCCTCTGAGGATGTCTTGAATAAAAACAAAAGCTAAGGTGCTCCATTGTTTCCCTTTTCCCTGTGTTATTTTTTCAAGATTTATATATATATGCTGATAACCACAAGGAAAGAAGAAAACACGAAGTTCCCAAGCGCTTTCGTGTAATTCACATCGCTTGGGAACTTCGTGTTTTCTTCTTTCCTTGTGGTTATCAGCATATACCTAGATCACGCGCACCTACAGTGATTTATTTGCATATATATATATATATATATATATATATATATATATATATATATATATATATATATATATATATATATATATATATATATATATATATATATATATATATATATATATATATATATATATATATATATATATATATATATATATATATATATATATATATATATATATATATATATATATGTGTGTGTGTGTGTGTTTTATTACTAATATGCGTTCAGTGGATTAAATTATACAAATCCCGTTTTCAGAGCAGGATATAAAGTAGGTTTGCTGATTTCTATTAAACCTCACAGGTGGTGTACGTGATGGCTAAGAGGACACAGACGCTTTCTAACAAAGTAAAATTTTAAATTGGATAAAATCATGGCTCACCGATAGAACGCAGAGGGTCAGCGTAGATGGTGTTAAATCTGAGTGGGCCAGTATAACCAGTGGGGTTCCCCAGGGGTCAGTACTAGGCCCACTCTTGTTCATAATCTACATAAACGATCTAGATACTGGGATCAGCAGTGACATAAGCAAGTTTGCGGATGACACCAAATAGGGCGGCAGATTAATTCAGGGAAGGATGCAAATGCATTACAGGAGGATCTAAATAAATTGCAGGGGTGGTCTGAAAAATGGCAAATGAAATTCAACACCAGCAAGTGCAGTGTACTTAATATTGGAAAAACAAATACTGTCAATGTATACAGCCTTAACAACATCAACCTAGAGAAGTCGACTTGTGAAAGAGACTTAGGGGTAGTTGTAAGCCCGGACCTACGGCCTAGAAAACAGTGCGTTAATGTTCGAAATAAGGCAAACAGAGTATTGGGTTTTATATCTAGAAATGTAAGTAAGAAGACTGCAGAGGTCTTATTGCAACTATATCTTGCGCTAGTCAGGCCGCACCTCGATTATGCGGTTCAGCTCCGGTGCCCTTATTATAGAATGGATATCAATTTACTAGAGTCGGTGCAGCAAAGAATGACAAAAAATGATTCCGGGACTTAGAAACCTTCCATATCAGGATAGGTTAAAGAAACTTAACTTGCATTCCCTAGAAAGACGAAGAGTGCGGGGAGATATGATAAAAGTATTTAAGTGGGTGAAAGGAATCAATAAAGGGGATATAGATAAAGTTCTTATAATATCCGAGCAGGATAGGACTCGGAGCAACGGATTCAAGTTGGATAAGTTTAGGTTTAGGAGGGAGATAGGAAGAAACTGGTTCACAAATAGGGTGGTGGACGAGTGGAACAAGCTTAGCAGTTTTGTAGTAAGTGCGGGAACTCTGGAAAGTTTCAAAAGGAGGCTAGATAGATTCATGGATGATAGAGAGTGGTAGTAACTCTCGACAGGAGCTGCCATGCACAGGCCAACCGGCCTATTGCAGACTCCTTATTTTCTTATGTTCTTATGTTATGTTCTTATTAATTCAAAGTAGACTGCTATCACTGCACACGCCAGTTAATAAGCCTTCACATGACCTTCCAAGGAACATGAGTTAAAAATAGTCTCTTGTTTTTGAATCCTGCTTCATGCTCTTATATAAAAGCCTGAGTCATATCCAGCTCTCTTGAAGCGTCTTAGGGTGTCACGAGAACAGGATCTGGGCGCCAGGTGTCCTGCCTGCTGGTCATCCACGAACGCTGCTCGACTTCCCGTCTCGGCACAATACTCCCGGATATTTGCGATGCCACTCGTCAACTGTGTAGGATGCGTATACTGTATTGTATAATATTGATTCTTGAACAAATTCAAATATGGTATTTTTGGATGCAGGCAGTTTTCCGATGAAAATAATATTAATTCGTACAAGACAAACAATGGCTTTGGCGGTTAGGACTTCACTATCAAGAAATGATTGAATGTATAATTATCGGTCGTTACACGGAATATGAACAATGTTTCCCAGTTCCTGTGTGTCTTCCTTTGCTACATTCTAAGCTGAAAAATTCATAACATGAGCATGTCTTTAACAAACACACATTCGACCTTTTTTAAACTAGAGAGATTAAGCACTTCACAGTAAACATTCCTAATACTCCTGCCTAATAAGACAACCGTAGATAAGAAACGGTAAAGCAAATATTATTAATTTTTAATATGTATATTATTCTCATAATATCTATTGCATGATACACACACATATATATAAATATATATATATATATATATATATATATATATATATATATATATATATATATATATATATATATATATATATAATCAACACCTCACCCCGCCAGGATTCAAACCCACGGCCCAGGGACTGTGACCAGGGAACGCTACATCTAGACCACCATGATACTTTGGGATAATGAAATATATATATATATATATATATATATATATATATATATATATATATATATATATATATATATATATGTATGTATATATATATATATATTTGCAAGTAAATCACTATAGGTGCGCGTGATCCAGGTATATGCTGATAATCACAAGGAAAAAGAAAACACAAAGTTAATCAAGAACTCCCCCAGCAATACAAGTGGCTGCATTTATAAAGTTCCTTGCAAGGAATGTAATATGTTTTACTTAGGCCAGACAGGTAAAGATCTTGTAACTAGGCTTAAACAACATAAATATAGTGTTAGGACAGGCCAGGAATCCAATGTTCTGTTTGTTCATTTGAGGATAATAATCATTGCATTGACTGGGATAATGCCTCCTCAATATTACCTTGTAATTCAATTTTACAGTAGGAACATTATAGAATCTAGTCTCATTAAACATATCGAATCCGTCAACATGAATTTGAGTAATGGCATGTACAAATTGGATAATTTCGTAATTAAGAAGATTTGTAACCAGGTGAGAAGGTTGGGTCAGCTTACCCTCTGACCTGACTACCTACCACTGCGGTGCTTTTGTGAAGATTAGTAGGGTCATTACCTATACCTGACCACTGTGGATCTCACCCTCCTCTGTATATATATATACCCTGTTTTGTACTTCTCCTTAGTCTGTACTCACCCCGGAAGATGTGAATTACACGAAAGCGCTTGGGAACTTCGTGTTTTCTTTTTCCTTGCGGTTATCAGCATATATATATATATATATATATATATATATATATATATATATATATATATATATATATATATATATATATATATATATATATATATATATATATATGCAAGTAAATCACTGTAGGTGCGCGTGATCTAGGTATATGCTGATAACCACAAGGAAAGAAGAAAACACGAAGTTCCCAAGCGCTTTCGTGTAATTCACATCTTCACATTCCTCGCTACTCAGAAATCGAACCCGGGACCTCTAAGTGTGAACAGGGGCCGCTACCACGGCACAAGAAGGGAAAAAAAATAAGTTATTGTAGGCTTTGTTACATTCTTAAGCAACGAGAACTTGCACCTGGGATAACTCGTGCCAACTATGTGGTCGTAGTAGCATTTTACAGACTCAAGCTAAAAAGCACGAAGCTACCACTATATCTCAGCAGTCCATATACAGTACACATGGAGCGTTACCCTTTCCATGGTTGTATTTAACTCGTCCTCCGTCTCCCTTCTTATATTTCGGATCCATGAAGGCCATGGTCCTCCTCTTCTTCTCATTCCGTCCACTCTCCACTCGACCGCCTCTCTCAATACCCTATCCGGACGTACACACAGAACGTGCTCCAGCCACCTCCATCTATTCTTCATCAGCCAGGACTAGGGTGTGTTTTCCTGGGGCTGGGATAGGGCATGTAGCTAAGAGGATAGATAGAGTTTTGTCAGGGGAGGGTACCAATCCAGTAGTGTGTCTTAGTGTGGGAGGAAACGACATTGGAAAGATTAGGAGCGAGGAAGTTTTCAAGAGGTATAGGCAGGCGCTGGGGAAGATTAGATAGGGGAGGGATCTCGATAGTATGTGGTGTCTTGCCTAGAAGAGGGGTTGGTCGTGAATGGCTGTCCAGGGCAATTGCTATAAATTGCCGACTGGAAAAACATTGTGCAAACAATGGTTGGGCATTCATTGATAGCTGGCAACGATTCTATGGCAACGACTACCTGTACAGTCTTGACGAAGTACACTTGTCTCGTGCGGGGGTAAAGACGTTGTCTGCATCCCTGGAGCGTGAAATTGTCACTCCAAAGGGGGGGGGGGTTCGCCAGTAGAGAGAGGTCGGGGAAAGTGGGAGTCAAAAAACAAGCAGGTCCTGGGAAGTAAAATTGGTTACTCAGGACAAGGGGTAAAACAGGACCAAAGGGTAGGTTTAAATGTATACTATACAAACAGTAGGAGCGTTAGAAATAAAATAGACTTGCTGAGAGCGGTTGTATGTACCGAGAATGTAGACGTCATAGCAATCACCGAAACTTGGATGAATCTGGCGAGCAAAATTTTTTTTTTATCAGAGTACCACATAGAAGGGTACAACCTTTTTCACAAGGACAGGGAAGGTAGGAAGGGGGGAGGGGTCGCACTCTTCGTCAAGGATACATTAAAATGTTGTATTAATAATTTAATAAAGGGTGAAATAGGAACCGAGTCGGTATGGGTAGAAATCACGGAAGGAAGAGAAAAACTAATAATGGGAGTGATTTACAGGCCCCCAAGTTTGTAGTAAAATATGTTTGCCATATGCACCTACATTGATTTTAACATGTGGTAAGCCTGTTAATTTATTAATTCACTTATTCAAACGGATTCATGATAATAGAGATGAGGTGACTATGCTCTTCGCCTTTTAGTACCCATCATAATTCATAACTCTTCTGAGAGCATTATAATTTACCTACTTTATTTACCTAATGGCTATCCACTAGTGGTGGCCATGCCGAGGAAAAGAGTCCAGTGGCCTGTGTATGATCCCTTCATTGTTCCTGTAGTTTTGTCTAGGGCTATTTTGAAGCCCAGTACTGTTCTCGATTCTAGAGTTTGGGCTGGTAGACTGTTCCATATATCTACCACCCTGTGCGAAGAAGTATTTTCCTTATGTATCGGGAAAAACACAAACACGCACACATGCATATATATATATATATATATATATATATATATATATATATATATATATATATATATATATATATATATATATATATATATATATATATATATATATATATATATATATATATATATAAAACACACATTTGGGGCATGGTGTCACCACTTATATTTATGCAAACCGCTTTTAAAGTGAGATATGCATCTCATTGTGTATGTGTGTATGTATGTGTGTTCCGACACATCTGGTTCAACACACGACTTCCCCTTTATTGTTTCATCGCATATTTCAGCGCTGCGTCCCGGGGAAATTTTGTTATCAGTGTCCGCAATCGTTTTACATGGTGCATATTATATACATGGTGCCACACTCCCTTTGTCATCCATCCGACGAATATTATTATTCCTGGCACAGGAAATCCACAACACGACATAGAAATTGTAATTCTCACTCCGTGTGGCTGCAGGGATACCAGCATGTTCACCTTTAGGCCTACGTAGTAACATGGAGGGAAAAAAGACAATTTGCTTTTTCTTCACCTACATCTTTCCTCGTGCGTTTTTCCTCATCCTCTTTTCCCACCTCCCTCCCAATACACTCATCATCTCACCCCTATATATATATTGGCGTAACTTTTGCCATAGTTGCCTGACATTACTCCATCACACGTGATTATCAGATTTGCATGGAAGCAAATCTGATCTCTTCATCCTCGCTGACCTTGACGGAGCTGAGCGGGTGTATAAGACCCTGATTATAGAATAATAATAATAATAATAATAATAATAATAATAATAATAATGTTATCATTTAATGTGACGCATGCTAACTGAAGTGGTTAATCATGGCGGGGACAACAAGACGTCTGAGCGTTATCAGGTTGAGTGACAAGTGAGACAATCATGTCCTTCTCCCTTAGTGATGACTGATGTGACTTTTTCGAGGATGACGGATGTTGTCTCACGTCAGGATGTTTGTGTCTCTCATGCTTAATATAAACTGTCATCATGTGAGATACTTCTCGTTAAATGTTATTTCAATGTGTGAGATACTGTACTGTACATGCCTACTTGGGCTATTTTTTACGAGAAGTTCATCACCGAGTTTTTTGTTTGTTTGATGTGATTCCCTTTTAATTCTAATATATATATATATATATATATATATATATATATAATATATATATATATATATATATATATATATATATATATATATATATAATGTATATGCTGATAACCACAAGGAAAGAAGAAAACACGAAGTTCTCAAGCGCTTTCGTGTAATTCACATCTTCAGGGGTTTACTTCAGTGATTTACTTGCATATATATAATGTATATATATAAAGAGAGAGAGAGAGAGAGAGAGAGAGAGAGAGAGAGAGAGAGAGAGAGAGAGATAACTCACTGTTAAAATTAGTGTTAACTTGCTCTCTTATTTCCAGTGTTAGGTTATGTAACAATCAGTTAGTTTTATTTTACATTGTTACTAGTGTTAGGTTACACTCGGCTTTAGGTTCGTTGTTACGAGCAGTGTTATGTGTGTTATGTTAGTCTCTTAACTGCAATGCTCACACTAACACACCAGGCACTGAACACCAGAGAGAATTGAGAAACAAGAAGAGAAAAAAAACAGGATAAGGAAGGAGACACCATTTTGGGTTTTGCTTGTGAACGTTTATTATCTCCAGGTTAATAGAGGACCAAAGCGACTAGATTTTAAAAGATTTGTAAGTCCAAATGTTTTCTCCGTTTGGGAAAAGTGAACGAATTAAATTAAAATAGAACCTCAAGTGTAATTTCGGTGTTATTTTGATCGCTATGAACCGGTTAGATTCGTTCTCCTATCTCCACTTCGGAAAATATTTTAACACACATACCTTAAGACTCTTAGAGAGTGCGAGTCCACGTCCGCATATCTGGTGGATCATTAATCAAGGCCAACTACTTATACAAAGATCAACAGTCACGGAAACAGAACCTCCTATGAAGAATGTTTTTGTTTTCACTAGACTAAATGTTACAACAGTTATATAGCTGACAGTCAGACACTGACCGAGAAATAATTACTACACACACACACACACACACACACACACTTACACACTCATATGCACAAAAATTGATAAGTTGGGGGTATAATTATGTACATGGAATGGATTTTGATTTTCAGATTCCGACACAAACGTTACAAGTGACAGGTTGTATGTTTCGGAGGGTCAGTTATGATTGTGACACATCTACTCTTCAACATGCATAATGCATAATGTAAGACGCACACCTCATAACCTGATGGAATTGTTTTTTCCGGGTGACGGTATTTGCTATTCATAAAGTGAGCACTTCCAAGTGACCCTTGACAACTGTGTTCCTTTTATTTTGATTTTTATCCAGATAGTTGTTCATTACCAGCGTTAATTAAACTGTTTTCCAACCACATGTAATACGATATCCCATTGTTTGGACTGAATTCCTGGTATTGAAGCTTACGATCTCACCACAGACAGACATAATGTAGCTACAACCTTCGCTATTGCTTCTTGTGGTCGACCAGGAACCCAGTCTCAACAAATTGTGTGAGTGCTTAAGAATAATTTAATCCAATACGGGAACTATTGCCGCCTTACCAGGTACTCATTGCCTGGTAGCTACTAAATGGGTATCCTTGTGACGTAATGGATCTATTCACATATAACAAAAATAACTTCAGAGAACGTGTAAGAACCCTGCCATAAATTTCTTATTTTTGCTGTGAGTTGCAATAGACTGCCAAGTAGTAACTGCGCGTGTCTCGTCCATGCATGACAGACTTCTGGTTATAGAGGTTACAACTATTATCCCGACCTAAGGTCGTGACATTACGCATTTCCTATATATTGTTACATATATCCGTGGTGGTCGTCCAAATGAGGAATCTGGACTTAGCCAAAGAAAACCAACCTATACAGGTAGGCATCGGTTGCCGACGCCGATGGTGGCTGAGTAAGACTTGTTTATGGTGGTAAAGAGCATAAATCAGAGTTCTGCCCACCAGAATTTGACTTGTAAGAACGTCAGTCCACTCAGATATTACAACCATTTTTGTAACACTAAAACACCGTGTTTTTTTTTGTTTTTTTACGGGAATTAGCCCACCCGGGCACAGGTCAAACGACCCACAACGAAGCCTGGGGGTCGGAAAAAAACGGAAAGAAATTGTAAATATAGAAAAAAAAGTTATACTGTATTAATCTACACCACGAAGATGCCGGAAAACCAGCTTTTTAAAGTGAGACAGATTGTAAGAGCATGGAAACACAGAAGGCAGAGCATTCCACAGTTTGGCTGTGTGAGAAAAGAAGGAGGTACTACAACGGGTTATTCTCGTGTGACCGACATCCACAGAGAAACGGTGGGCACCGCGGGCAAGACGTGTGTTACGAGCCCACGGCCTTGCCGGCGGTACACAGGATGCCAAATCCACCGAACATTGCCCGTTAAAGTACCTGTAAAAGAGAGAGAGTGAGGCAACATTGCGGCGAAAAGAAAGGGAAGAGAGATTGTCGACTAAAGGAGTAGAGTTAATAAGACGAAATGCCTTTGATTCCACCCTATCTAATAGTTGGACAGAAGAAGAGCCACCCCAGATATGAGAGCAGTACTCCAAGTTAGGACGAATGAATCCCTTATATACTTGGAGCAACTGCTCAGGAGTGAAGTAGCTACGGCATCTGTACAGCATTCCCAACTTTCGGGAGGCAGCTTTAGTTATACTAAGGATGTGTGATTTCCAGGACATATTGGAGGAAATGGTGAGGCCTAACATATTTATTTCAGAGTTTGGGAGGATGATAGCGTCCTGAAATGTAATTGGTGGGAAATCGTCTAATTTACAAAGTGTAATTGGTAAATATTGAGTTATATTACTATTGAACTTAACCAAGTTTGTACCTCCCCTTTCAGAGATGCTGCACAGATCCGTGTTGATAGAAGTAATGATATCAGTTCTAGAAACAGATCTAGTTTGAGAGATAGGAGGAAGGGGAAAATGTGAGGAAGAGTGAAGAGTAGAATCATCAGCGTAAGAATGGATAGAATTAGTTGTAGTGTGAAGTAAATCATTGATAAAAAGAGGGAAGAGAGTTGGTGAAAGAAAAGAACCCTGTGGGACGCCACTACTGGTAGAGAAAGAGCGAGAAATCGATCCCTCGACAACAAGTGCCATGGATCGGTTCTCAAGGAAGCTAGAGATGAGAAAACAAAGTGCGGGAGAGAAACCAAGAGAGGGAAGTTTAGATAGCAAAGACTTGTGCCATACCCTGTCAAATGCTTTGGAGATGTCGAGGGCCTCGACAAAAGTTTCCCCATAATCCCTAAGAGAGGATGACCAAAGATGGGTGCAATAGGAGAGCAGATCACCAGTAGATCTCGCCTGGCGAAAGCCATACTGGTGATCCGACAAAAGAGAAAGGTGTTCAAGGTGACGGAGAAAATGGGAGTTCAAGATAGTTTCGAAAATCTTAGAGAGGGATGAAGTTAGGGCAATGGGGCGATAGTTAAGAGGGATGAGAATGGTCACCCTTCTTCGGGATTGGCTGAACCAAGGCATGCTTCCAAGAAGAAGGAAAAGTTTGGGTTTTGAGGCAAAGGCGAAAGAGGCGAGCAAGCACAGGGGCCAGGGCTTCAGCACACTCCCTCAGAACACGAGGGGGTATTCCGTCATGTCCATGCGCCTTACTCACATCCAACCTGTGGGAGTGTAGCTACATACAGTCCAGCTGAAGATCACCCATAAATGTCGCAGCTATCTTTTAATTGTATACATACTGCTGACACAGTACTGACCCACATTATGTTCTCGGATAAGGTTATAAGAAATGAATTGTCAAAGCTACAGATTCACAAAAGTCCCGGCCCTGATATGAGCAAAGGTCCCCGTTGACTGGAAAATAGCTTATGTGAGTCCTATATTCAATAAGGGCGATCATCACTCCAAGAATAATTGTAGACCAGTGAGGCTGACCAGCATAGTATGCAAAGTACTAAGAGAGCATCGTAAGAGATGCCAACACGGTTTTATGCCGGGACGATCCTGCTAAACACAATTACTCAAGGTACTGGATGTTTGGACCCAAATTCTAGAACAAGGCGGAAATATCGACAATATACACCTAGACTTGCCAAGGCTTTCGACAGCGTACCCCATGAAAGGCTGAGAATCAAACTGGAAGGGTACGGGATTTTGGGAAATGTCCGAGCGTGGATCGGAGACTTTCTGCATGGCCGCAAACAGTGTGTGGTGATAAATGGTACGAAATCGTCATGTGTACCTGTGATAAATGGTGTATCACAGGGCAGACTGCCCGGCCGCCCGAAGCGACCAAAATATCAAAAGGACGAGTAGATATTTTAAATTTACTTGTTTTTAATCGCCCGACAGGCAACTTGCATGTCAGATTCACAGTGTTTAGGAGCTATCCAGTAGTTTTGAACAAAAATTGATATTTTTGACAGTCTGCTTTACCATAAGAAAGTACTTAGTGCCTAGTTTATAAAAAGTATTGCAAGAGCAAACGTGTGGCGTACGCGTGAACCCGCGTACATGGTCGTTGCGCCCTGCTGCTCCCAGCCCAAGGGAGTCAGCGATCTCAGTGCAACTAATACCTCTCTCTGTACAGTATTGACGTGACGTCTAACTAACACAGACATTATTATGAATCACCATGAGTCGCCAATGGGAATTGTTTGATGTGGAAGAATGTTAATCCACCACCAAGCAAAAAACAAAAAACAAAAGAAAAAAGTTAGAGCACCAGCGTCAGTATGAACAATCAAAACGATCTATGATCATTCCAGACGTCATGGTATGCAGAGTTTGACTGGCTGCTGTATGGTACAGTACTGCTGCAGAGGCCAAATTTTTTGCTCATAATAGTATGTAGTGCTATCTTTACAAAATGAGTGAGCCATCACCTGTTTTCAAAACTGTCCTGGCAGCAAATAAATGAATCATACATAAAAAAGTGTGGCTCCTTTCTTCATTTAGTTGACCTTCTGCTATCCATTCCAACCAGATCTGCTGATGCTGAACGTGGCTTCAATAAGGTCATCTCATCAATACAGACTGACGCAGTCGTTTCACCGATGACCACTTGACAGATCTCCTAGTGGTCCAGTTGCAATCAGAATGTGTTAGCAACTTCAATCCAAAGAAAGCCATCAACAGATTTTAACAATTGGGGCCCGCCATGTTGATGAGTACTGTATAACCACACAGATGGCTGCAGCACAGAGGAAGTGCTGGACGGTATCGAAGAATTGGAGGAGGAGCATATACAGAAACATATTTACCAAATCCAGTGAAGAAGAAAGCCCCCAGTTACTTGCAGTTACATATACATACAGTATAGTAGTTTTTTAAGAGGATCTAAACAAAAATATACATTTCAGCTAATGATATAAAGTAAACAAGGAAACAGATTATCCATATTATAATAATATGTTGTGCACGCCAGTCTTTGCAATTTGAATATAATTTACCTATTGCTATTAAGTTAAATAAAGTGTCAAAGTAAACAACTTTTTATGTAGACCTGCCCAGTATATGTCAACTAATTCAATTTTGGAAGGGCTTGTAACTATTCGGTTCTATTAGCCCGGCTGGCTACCTGGAAAATAAGGGCGAATTTCTACCCTGGCCAGTGTATTGGGCCCGTTGTTGTTTGTCCGCTTCATTAATGACATGCCAGAAGCTATACACTCCTCGATACAAATGTTTGCGGACGATGCCAAGTTATTTAGGGAAATTAAGAGTCAAACAGACTCTGAAGAGCTGCAGAAACATCTCTATAAGCTTCAAGAATGGTCAAAGAAATGGCTGCTAAGATTCAATGTCACGAAGTGCAAGAGGATGCACCTGGGTTCGCACCAACAGTAAGGAGGCGTATCACATGTCACAACAGACAGAACGAAGAGACTGCATTAATTGAGACCGAATGTGAAAAGAACCTGGGTGTGTATGTTGACAATGAACTTAAGTTCTCGGGGCATTGTGAGAAGAAGGTGAATCAGGCAACGAAACAAGTAGCTCTTATAAGAAGGTCATTTAGATATCTGGATGGTCCGTCGCTCGTCACGATCTTCAAAAATGAGGTGCTTCCCCGTCTGGACTACTGTCACCCTGTCTGGTCCCCGAGAGATTAGAATACCTGCTACTACCTAGCTTATACTACAGTCTGCCGAGGGATAACCTAATCTAAGCGTATAAACATCTCAGGGGGCACTACCAAGGCCACCTAGAAGAGAAGGCCTGGGTCTCCCTCGCAAATCTGATGTTGACGTCACAACTGAAGGCCGACAGCGCCAGTCGCCTAAGCACGTTGTCAGAGAGTGGAGGAACTTATCGGTCTGCTTTTATTTTCATTTCTCTTTGTCCGAACTGGATTTCATCAAAGGAAAGACTTGGACATGTTAATCTTCTTGTGTAGTAAGGTAGAGATGATAATAGATCTGAATTCATTATTTTAAAATAGTTAAATGATGAATATGATTCAGCTCATGTTTTTCGTTGTTATACTATTGTTAGCTTTCGGTAGCTCACAAACAGTGATGTATTGAATAGATTTATATATAATATATAAAATTCCAACCGTATATAAATGGTTTCAAATATATTACACGGGTTTAAGTAAGTACTAGTATTTGTTTTTATTGAGTATGAACACATGTTGTTTATACTATACATGCAACACACACGGGGTTGATTGTGATTATTAATCAAATGATGATAATGATTATGTAATCAAAATCAAATCATATTTTTTCCTGAAAATTATATCATAATCTAATAAAAACAAAATTATATTAATAATCAAAATCAAATCATAATCAAACATTTAAAGAGTAATACTCAATTATTAAAATATGCTTATTGTATCCTGATTGAACTTATATACTGCATTCACAGATGAAAATCATTACATTATGTTATGTTGTGTTCAGAGATGGAGTAGAAGTATTTTAATTTAGCACTGTACCCTGTAGTAGCCTATGTCAATTCTACTGGTTCCCCAGTGGTACTGAAGTTAATATAATTTTACTTAATATAAGTTGCTGCAGTATATGTACTATAATCACCCTTAAAAAGGCTTCCATTAAGTTGATAATTGATTTAACAATTTTAAATAAAATGTTAGTACCGATGTTATTAATAGTATATGTATTACTTTCTGTCTAATGAGCATGTTGTCACTGCATCCATCATTTTCCCCAAAGCTCATGTAGATAGGTATGTACAGTCAGGAAAGATGTTGCCCTTACATGCAATCTAATTGATTATGCAAATGAGACTAGGGATTGATTTATGTATCTGATTTGCATTACTTCATTTGCAAAATCAAATTATGAAAATAATTTTATAAACATTACATTACTAAATAAATTTGTATATAATGAAAATGAGTCAATGTAGCAGAAAGAACTTAATTGACTGTACTAGGAATTAACAGTTTTGGTAATTATAATGGTGATAAGAATGTGAATATGAATTATTTATAGAATACATTGATGTTTTCTTTATAGCTAATTCAGTGTTGATTGCATGTATAATCATGAATCAGAAAGTAGATTACTGTGCTATATTTAGCCAATATAATTCCTTCAACAATATATAAAGAATGTTTCAGCCATAAACCATAGTTTATGTAAATGTGACTCAGAGAGCGAGTGAGCGCGGTCGCCGCCTCCCCAAGTGAGGTCATCAAACCCACACCCAGGCCTTCTCTTCTAGGTGGCCTTGGCACTACTAGGTCGAATGTACAGTTTCGTTCAAGATTCTTCGAACACCGCTGGAGACAGCTGACAACTCAAGGCCGTTTGTTTACTATAGTACGTAGTATAATATAATACGAAACAACAAAGCCCAACCATTAAATTAAGCAACGGGGAACTAAGTAACCAAACACCGATCACTTTTACATTTATTCATTATTTTTACGACGTACGATAGTAAACAAACGGCCTTGAGTTGCCAGCTGTCTCCAGCAGTGTTCGAAGATTCTTGAACGAGACTGTACAGTGTACATACCTGGAGCTGGCGGACGTCCGCCCCACAAGAGGTCACAGCTAAAGGTTGAAGAAGTCACAAGTCCAGAAAACTGTGAGGGCAAACTTTTCGGAGTGAGAGCTGTGAACTCTTGGAACAACCTGCCAGAGAGCGTTGTGACGGCACCGAGTGTGAGCTCATTCATGGCCACACTTGACCAACATTGGAGCAGGTTCCGATATATTCAGGAGCCAGTGCATGCGGCCCAGTATCTGCTAACTGCGTAACAGAGACGTGACCGACCGCCCAAGCGGCTAACGATCCGATCAGTGGCGAAGAGGATAAGTAAAGTACAGTATCAATCTTACAAAACTCATATACCGCACTGCATATCATCGCCAAAGGTCGTCGATCTATGTAACGGTTAAATATGATTTCACAACACGCTTCGAAAATATTTACTGCAAGTGTGAACTCTATTTAATACAAAAATACGAGGTTATAATCACAATCAAACGGCTATCCATGGTATACTCTTTTAATCACCAAGAATATCAGGTAGCTTCCACACCTGGTGCTTCCTGCGGTGGTGTCATTGGCTACTGTAGACAATGTATCTCCCTGGACCGACAGAAAACATAAGTTTAAGAGAGAGAGAGAGAGAGAGAGAGAGAGAGAGAGAGAGAGAGAGAGGGGGGGGGAGAGCGAAAAACCAGTTGTGTCTGTATTTGGAAATTCCATGTAAAAGTTCGATTTGATAAATGCAACAGGATGGACGAAGATTATGAGTCTGTGTTCTCTCCAGTGGTGAAATATACAATATAACATACTTTGTTGCCTATCTTGAAAATATATCTAAAGTTAACTAGAATTAGTGATCGTTACTGGAATGTATCACCAGGTGACTCAGCAGAGAAGGTTACGATGATAGATTTCCGCAATTTCTGAAAGCGTCCATTACCTCATAAAAAAATTATTTGTTTGATATTTAATGACTGGTTACTCAGAGTACGGTAAAATAATACAACTTACATTTATAACATTCAAAGTAACTTGTGTGATATGTAAGCTGTGCTAGGTTATAGTGTATTAGCCCCTTAGTCTTCATATAAATGTGGGTAGTACATTAATTTTATATAACTCCACCACCCACGGTAACTCTCCATGAGCAGTGAGATGTCATGCAGTGATCATGTGGCCCATTCGTTGAACAAGGGATCGGTAACTTTTTACTGGCGGGCGCATCTTTATTTAGACCTAAGGTCAGCTATAAGAAGCCGGCTATTTGCCCCCAGTGATCACTCACTCTTCACTCAACCCTCCCAAGAAACAGACGTATTGATAATCAAGCTTCACAGACAAGTTTGCCGTCTGATTCTATTATCCATAGTTCAATTGAGATATTTACGATGATATCCTCTCTGAAAGTGTACATAGAAACATTTTTATAATAAACAAACAAAAAGGAACATATTGTGTTTCACTACAGAAAATCCAATAATTTTTTTACATGTTATAGCTCCATTAACTAATCAAGAATCAATGGTTAAGGGCTAGTTCAACAGTGTTCTCTATCATAAATTAACTTACTACCACACACACACACACACGTTAACATCAGCTATACCCCACACCACACATCAGCTACACCCCACACCACACATCAGCTACACTCCACACCAGACATCAGCTACATCCCACACCACACATCAGCTACACTCCACACCAGACATCAGCTACATCCCACACCACACATCAGCTACACTCCACACCAGACATCAGCACACTCCACACCAGACACCAGACATCAGCACACCCCACACCACACATCAGCACACTCCACACCAGACATCAGCTACATCCCACACCACACATCAGCTACACTCCACACCAGACATCAGCTGCCCCACCACACATCAGCACACCCACACCAGACATCAGCTACCCCCCACCAGACATCCCATCCCACACCACACATCAGCTACACTCCACACAGACATCAGCTACATCCCCACACCACATATCAGCACACCCCACCACACATCAGCACACCACACATCAGCTATACCCCACACCACACATTAGCTACACCCCACACCAGATATCAATTACACCCCACACATCAACTACACCCCCACACCACACATCAGTTACACCCCACACCACACATTAGCTACACCCCACACCACACATCAACTACACCCCACACCACACATTAGCTACACCCCACACCACACATCAGCTAAACCCCACACCAAACATCAGCTACACCCCACACCACACATCAGCTACACCCCACACCCCCACATCAGCCACACCCCATACACCTGGTGACTGGAGACAAGGAATGAACATTAATTTTGACCGTCTGAATAAAAACTGGCTTGGTGGTGTTGCCGATTAGTTGACCTTCAAAACCTGACTCTTTTTTGTCTTTCTAACCTTGAGTTTGAGTTAAGTGTGTGGCTCTACAATATGTCATAATCGTCTTGGTAGACATAATTGTATTTCTTAATCATACTAAAGTAGTTATACATGACCAAAACTGTTATTCGAATATTGTTACCAATAACACGTTAGAGGTAAACAACAGACATTGCAGAACAGCAAAGAGACAATCCTACTGTATATAAGCAGAAATAGTAACTGACAATATCAATTCGTTCGTAATCAACTAATCATCTTAAATCAAATGTAAATAATGCAGTGAAACAAACTTAGTGTCGGGTGGCCACTGCCAAGAATGAACCTGTTTGGTAGGCTAAGTCACTTGTTCAGCTCCTGCTCCCAGAGTTTCGCTTGCCTTACCAGGCTCCCGGCTCACCCCTCCAGTCGGATATGATCACCTGTAATGTTCCTGATGAGCGTTCAGAGAAACGAAGAAACTCTTATAATATGCTAGGTTAGTAATGTTCACATAACAGATTACCTGTATATAAAATTTATATTTATTTAGTAAAGAAGTATGTTTAGTAGGTCCAACTATTGTTGGATCTACTAAACCATACTTTTTATTAAATATATATCACTTTTGACCTCCTTTATATACAGGTAATCTCTGTGATGTGAAGTTTTCCTGCAGTGACGTTATATACCGTATTTTAGTTTAGAGAAACAAACAATGTACCCCGGATGTGAAAGTTAATGGTGGTATATATTCATCATTGCCGGGATTTAGTTTGAACATTATTAACCTAGCATATTATTAGTGTTTCTTCGTTTCTCTGAACGGTCATCAGAAACATAACAAGTGATCATACCGTATATAAAACGTCACTCCCATTTTAAGAGTCAACTGTCCACCTTCAACCAAGGCAGTGTGTTTACATAACAGAAATTTAATTTAAATTAATTAGCGTGAAATTCCAAATTATCAAAATGTACGATATATTTATAAACATTTTATACAGACGTCGGTAGAAAACAAAGAGGAAATAGCCCTATTACTGGTAGTGATGTAGGTGTAACAGGTGGGAAGGAAGCGATGACGACACAACGCAGGGCAGTGATGATATATTCAGAGCACGAGTGTCTCCAGTATACTAGGAAAATTAATATATCCTTCTTACCGGTAAAAGATGAGCTGATGCTGGCTCACACACACCTGGTCCTGGCTGTAGACACACACACACAGACACACACACACACACAAACACCTGGTCCTGACTGTATACACACGCACACATACAGTACACACACACCTGGCCCTGGCTGAAAACACACACTCCTGGTCCTGGCTGTAAACACACACACACACCTGGAGCTGGCTCTAAACACACACACACACACACACACACACACGCCCTGGCTGTAACACACACACACACACACACACACACACGCTCCTGGCTGTAAACACACACACACACACACACACACACGCCCTGCTGTAAACACACACACACACACACAAACTCCTGTTCCTGGCTGTAAACACACACACATACACACACCTGGTCCTGGCTGTAAACACACACACACACACACACAACCCTGTTCCTGGCTGTAAACACACACACACACACACACACTCTTGGTTCTGGCAGTAAACACACACACACACACCTGGTCCTGGCTGTAAACACACACACACACACACACCTGGTCCTGGCTGTAAACACACACACACACACACACACACACACCCTGGTCCTGGCTGTAAACACACACACACACACACACCCCTGGTCCTGCCTGTAAACACACACACACACACACACACACACACTCCTGGTCCTGGCTGTAAGCACACACACACACACACTCTTGGTCCTGGCTGCAAACACACACACACACCTGGTCCTAGCTGTAAACACACACACACACCTGGTCCTAGCTGTAAACACCCACAGACCGTTAAACTACTCGACCTCAGAGGTGTGGTAGCAACTCTCACATTCATGACCATAATAACGGGGTGGGTCAGATGAGGGGGCGTCCAACACTCCCAACATCACCAGACAGAGAGGAATAAACTCACATACTTCTTTCCGAAAATTATTTCCTTGGACATTCAGCGGCCCCCCCATTATATCAGATGGTAGTCAAAGTTGAGCTGATCGAGGGTGTGGTAATTCGAGGGTGTGGTTGTTGAGGGTGTGGTTATTCGAGGTTGTGGTTATTCGAGTGTGTAGTAGTTGCGAATGTAGTGGTCGAAAGTGTGGCGGTTGAGTGTGGTGGTCGAAGATGTGGTGATGCTTGGGTGTGGCGGTCGGGGGTGTGGTGGTTCGAGAGTGTGGGCGTCAAGGGTGTGGTGGTCGAAAGTGTGGTGGTCAACGATGTGGTTGTCGAGGGTGTGGTGGTCGAGGGTGTGGTGGTCGAGGGTGTGGTGGTCGAGGGTGTGGTGGTCGTAAGGTGGGTGGTCCAGGATTTGAGAGTGAGATGATCAAGGGTGTGGTGGTCGAAGGAGTGGTGGTGTAGTGGTCAGTCGAGTGTGTTAATTCTAACCTAACAAAGGCTTTGCTGCTGGTAAACAATACTGGAGACACAAGTTTGTAACCTACCTCACTCGTAAACATCCTCTGGACCACCATTATCCCACCCAACTTAATGTTACTGAATGAACTAAATATACGTATATACTTGTTTGATCGCTCTGATTCACGTGCACACAAAATCAGAAGCGTGAGCGATTCTCTTCCTCTATTGGGATGTTAATGTGGTTAAACTTGCATTGCAAGTTTGTCAACACTTAGTAATTTAAACTGATATAGGTCATCCCACATATCAGAGTATTCATATATGAATATAAACACCCCTTTATTCATACAAACTTACGTCACCCCTTTACTGTGTGACGACTCTGTCCCTTCCTCACTCTACCATCATAACAACCACTGGCTCCATCTTGACAACAGGAGAAGAAACTGCTTCACGAAGCTACTCGACCCCAGTAAGCACCGATCAGAACCAGTTTCCCATCCGACTGGGACTAGTTTCCCATCCTTCTATGAGACCGAGGTATCGAGGCAAGTGTGTCTGCTTGGTAAGCCCAGTCTCTTCTTTGCGGCATACGGTGTTCCTCTTCTCCCGGGGTGTGGGCGGAGAATTGTTTTACGGACTACTGCTGGTGGTGGTGTTGAAATGGTTTGATGGTAGTGGACTATGGCGTTAATCCCTGGATCCTTGTGGTTGGCCATCGCAACCTAGACATGCTACCTGAGTTGCCATTTTTATCAGGTCTTTGTGTTGTTGTGTATAGTATGTGTAATTGTGTATTTAAGTATAAAGTAAGAATAACCGGGTAATATTTTGGCGTGTTTTGATAACTGCATAGCTGTGTTTTACTTGTTGTGTAATGTATCTAATTAACTATAGTTATCAATATTTAATAATATAAATGTTATTAAATGACTCGGTTTACTTAATAATCTTCTTATCCCTTTCATAACTTAAATTTGTCTGTCACGACAACAGTGATCCTAATGTGTGTGCTCATTACTTGCTGCATCCACGTATTTCAACCCCTAGATTTTTCACTCAATATTTTAACTTGTCAACTTTGCCTTACCTTAATGTTGTGGGAAGCAAGGAGGGACATCACAACTCATATAAACTTACGTCACCCCTGTACTCATAAACTTACGTCACCCCTGTACTCGTATAAACTTACGTCACCCCTGTACTCATAAACTTACGTCACCCCTGTACTCGTATAAACTTACGTCACCCCTGTACTCATAAACTTACGTCACCCCTGTACTCATATAAACTTACGTCACCCCTGTGCTCATATAAACTTACGTCACCCCTGTACTCATATAAACTTACGTCACCTCTGTACTCCTATAAACTTACGTAACCCCCTGTACTCATAAACTTGCATCACCCCCGTACTCATATGAACTTCTGTCATCCCAACGTCCTCAAAATAAAAATTGCTTCACCGTTAGTACTCGAAATGAACTTAGTTTACACAAGTTTAGTTTTACACAGGTTTGAGTTTTACTCAGATAGTCCAACAGACTTTAATATAACCTCCAGGTAATCTAATAGGCCTTAATATAACCTCAAGGTATTCCAGAAGACCTTAATATAACCCCAAGGTAGTCTAACAGACCTTAATATTACCGCAAGGTAGTCCAACAGACATTAATATAACCTCTAGGTAGTCTAACAGACCTAAATATAACCTCAAGGTAGTACAACAGACATTAATATAACCTCTAGGTAATCTAACAGACCTTAATATAAACTCAAGGTATTCCAGAAGACCTTAATATAACCCCAAGCTAGTCTAACAGACCTTAATATTGCCGCAAGGTAGTCCAACAGACATTAATATAACCTCTAGGTAGTCTAACAGACCTTAATATAACCTCTAGGTAGTCTAACAGACCTTAATATAACCTCTAGGTAGTCTAACAGACCTTAATATAACATCTAGGTAGTCTAACAGACCTTAATATAACATCTAGGAAGTCTAACAGACCTTGATATAAACTCTAGGAAGTCTAACAGACCTTAATATAACCTCTAGGAAATCTAACAGACCGTAATATAACCTCAAGGTATTCCAGAAGACCTTAATATAACCCCAAGGTAGTCTAACAGACCTTAATATAACATCAAGGTAGTCTAACAGACCTTAATATAACCCCAAGGTAGTCTAAAAGACCTTAATATAACCCCAAGGTAGTCTAACAGACCTTAATATAACCTCTAGGTAATCTAACAGACCTGAATATAACCTCAAGGTATTCCAGAAGACCTTAATATAACCTCAAGGTAGTCCAACAGACATTAATATAATCTCTAGGTAGTCTAACAGACCTTAATATAACCTCTAGGTAGTCCAACAGACCTTAATATAACCTCTAGGTAGTCTAACAGACCTTAATATAACCTCTAGGTTGTCTAACAGACCTTGATATAACCTCAAGGTAGTCTAACAGACCTTAATATAACCCCAAGGTAGTCTAAAAGACCTTAATATAACCCCAAGGTAGTCTAACAGACCTTAATATAACCTCTAGGTTGTCTAACAGACCTTAATATAACCTCTAGGTTGTCTAACAGACCTTGATATAACCTCAAGGTAGTCCAACAGACCTTGATATAACCTCAAGGTAGTCCAACAGACCTTAATATAACCTCTAGGTAGTCCAACAGACCTTAATATAACCTCTAGGTAGTCTAACAGACCGTAATATAACCTCTAGGTAGTCCAAGACATTAATATAACCTCTAGGTAGTCTAACAGACCTTAATATAACCTCTAGGTTGTCTAACAGACCTTCATATAACCTCAAGGTAGTCCAACAGACCTTGATATAACCTCAAGGTAGTCCAACAGACCTTAATATAACCTCTAGGTAGTCCAACAGACCTTAATATAACCTCTAGGTAATCTAACAGACATTAATATAACCTCTAGGTAGTCTAACAGACCTTAATATAACCTCTAGGTAGTATAACAGACCTTAATATAACATCTAGGTAGTCTAACAGACCTTAATATAACCTCTAGGTAGTCTAACAGACCTTAATATGACCTCTAGGTAGTCCAACAGACATTAATATAACCTCAAGGTAGTCTAACAGACCTTAATATTACCTCTAGGGAGTCTAACAAACCTTAATATAACCTCTAGGTAGTCTAACAGACCTTAACATAACCTCTAGGTAGTCTAACAGACCTTAATATTACCTCAAGGTAGTCCAACTGACATTAATATAACCTCTAGGTAGTCCAACAGACCTTAATATAACCTCTAGGTAGTCCAACTGACATTAATATAACCTCTAGGTAGTCTAACAGACCTTAATATTACCTCAAGGTAGTCCAACTGACATTAATATAACCTCAAGGTAGTCCAACAGGCATTAATATAACCTCTAGGTAGTCTAACAGACCTTAATTAAACCTCAAGGTAGTCCAACAGGCATTAATATAACCTCTAGGTAGTCTAACAGACCTGAATATAACCTTAAGGTAGTCCAACAGACATTAATATAACCTCTAGGTAATCTAACAGACCTGAATATAACCTTCAGGTAGTAGGGTGTGTCATAGGAGGGAAGATCAGCTAAAACTAATGGCCCATCACTTTTTTGGTAGATTTTAGTGTATATAAACAGAAAATAATTTCAGTTTCAATATTTTGCAACCTTTTGCTAGGTAAATTTTAGCGTGAAATTTATCGAAAATCTAACGTACAGCTGCATTAGTGCATTACAATTAAATAGTGAACATTGCTTTCTGACTTCATTCTTTAACAACCCAACTAACAATATTTTTTCTGTTTCAGATTCTGATGCATTTATAAGTTGATAATATTTGCGATGGCTGCTTGTGTCAGGACGAGGAACCAAAAATCCAGCCATCTCAGTCACTATCTTGGGTCTGGGAGAGAGCTCCTGAAGTCGGAGTTGCCTACATTGAGAGATGCTTTGAGATACGGTGTTTTAATCAGGCAAATCAGTGAAAAGAACCAAAGAACTTACACAAACAAAGACATTGCCAGTGATATGACCAAAGCTGTCTTGGCACAGTACACTCTGGCTAACGCTCAGTTCAAGCCTCCAGTCATAACAAGTCAGAAGAAGATTAGTGAGAGACTGCTAGCCAGTTGGGAAAAGGCAAGAGATATCTCTCTTGGGAGAGGAAAACTTGCAGTTAAGGACAGCTTTGCCAAGCAACTGGACCAGTTATTTGACATAATTACGTGCAAGTGCCCAATTGTTCTCTGTCCTGAGTTTGGATGCGATCGTGACTGTAAATCCGAGGCCCACATCTCCTGTATTTGCAAGCGTGAACTGAAGATTCCTGTGATCGAACTGGCATTTGTCAAAGCACAGAGAGAGAAGACTGGCAGTATAGGGGCTCTCATGATTTCTAGCCAAGATATTCCGGAGTCCAAGAGACAGGAGGCTGCCACAGAGAGACAGAAGAGGAGAAGAGTTGCTGAGGAAAAGAGACTTGAGAAGGCCCAGGGTGAGGTTAAAAAGGCCGATGATTGGAGTCAAGCTGATTCAGAGTTTAATGACTTCCCCATGGCTGATCCGAGTGCTGACCAGGAGAATGGTGACTTTGTCCCTAACCCAGAAAATAATGATCCCAAACCTTCCAGGCATAAGATTCGAAATAGGAAAGATATCCGAGCATAGCTCTGGCCAGCATGCGACACCACACTGGTCTCAGAGAAACTGCAGAGATAGCAACAGCTGCCTGGATTGACGGTGGTTTGATAACACCTGATGATGTTCACCTGGTGATAGATCATAACAAAGTAAGGAGAGCTCAGGAGAAACTTGTCAGTAACCTAGAAGAGGAGTTTGATAAGGGGATAAGAGAAAATGGAATCAATTGTTTGTTCTTTGATGGGAGAAGGGATGACACTAAAGTGTTCATGAAAGTTGGAGATTCTGACAAGTTGTTCCCTGCCATGGTGAAGGAGGAACACTACTCCTGCTGCAGTGAACCAGGAGGGAAGTATTTGTGGCATTTCACTCCAGAGAAAGATGACATCAGGAAACCAGCTGAGATAGTGGCAGATAACATTGTGAACTGGCTCAGAGAGAGGAACGTAGACCAGACCCTGCAGGCCATTGGAGGGGACAGCACCAACACAAAAACAGGGTGGCAAGTGGGGGTCATACAGTGGATAGAGCGGAAGATTGGGAGGAAGCTGGTCTGGATTGTTTGTGACCTCCACACCAACGAGTTGCCACTCAGACATCTTATCCAGGAGCTGGATGGCAAGACTCTTTCAAACAACAGATGGTCTGGTCCTCTTGGCAAGCTGCTGGACTCTGCCACTGAGTTAGAAATAAATCCGAGCTTTGAAAAAATCACAGCTGGCCCTCCACTCGTTGAGCTTGCACATACTGTCATTGACGACCTGAGTACTGACCAGTACTATGGTTACATGATTTGCAGTGTCATTAAAACTGGGGTCATGCCTGATAGACTTGCTTACCTGCAGATAGGTCCAGTCTCACATTCTAGGTGGCTCACAACGGCTCTCAGGTTCTGCAGAATTTGGGTCGCTCATCATAAACTGAAAGGGAACCAGCTTCACAACCTGAGACTTATTGTCCAATTCATCGTGAGTGTCTACTTGCCAAATTGGTTCAACAACAAGGTCAAGTCATCGTTCTCCGAAGGTCCGAGGCATGTTCTCTTCCAGCTTGAGCTCCTGAGGAGTCAGCCAAGGAAGGTTGTTCAGATTGTGGAGCAGACTGTGAGGAGATCTTCCTGGTATGCTCATCCCGAGGCAGTTCTGCAGACAATGCTCTGCAGTAAGGATGAGGAGGAGAGAAGAGTGGCAGTCAAAAAGATCTTGGATATGAGACTCATGAGAGGATCTGGGCATGACGAATCAGTTGGTGACGATTCCTTCAGGGTCAGGACTCCTGAAGTCAATCTAGGTGCCAAGACCCTCACTGATATCATAGATCTGGATAACATCCAGGCTGGCAGTGAGCCCCCTCTTACCTGCAGCCTCACCAATGTTCAAGTCAGAGCTTTCCTGAACAACCCCATGCATGTCCCTGCCTGGCTCTCGCACACCCAGAGTATAGAGCGTTGTGTACAGCAAGTGAGCGAGGCCAGCAGTCACGTGTACAGCCAGGAGAGGAGGGAAGGCTACATCCGAGCTCAGGTGGTCAGCAGGGAGGTGATGAGTAGAAACAGAAGCAAGAAAGACATGTTCTCTATGGTGTGCAGCAACACCGGGTCGTAGTAGTAAAACCGGATTTTGTATTTGATGATTTTGTTTTCTAAAGGAATATTAAATTTAATAAATGTGTCAAGATCATTCGTTTCACTATTCTGGATCATTTTCATCCTAATAAATTAACCTGATACATTTACTTTACTTTAAATAAGCTATTTAGTGGTGTTGGTAAAAGGGTGGGAATACTGAATTTTCATAAGATTTCAAGTTAAAATTTACCTAGCAAAAAATGAAAACTTTTCAAATCTGAAGATATCACATGATTCTGCACATAGAACTACATCATTAATACCATGGGCCGATTTTTCAAACTCAAAAAAAAAAAATTCGCCTCCGTATGACACACCCTATATAAGGTAGTCCAACAGACATTAATATAACCTCTAGGTAGTCTAACAGACCTTAATATAACCTCTAGGTAGTCTAGCAGACCTTAATATAACCTCAAGTTAGTTCAACAGACCTTAATATAACCTCAAGGTAGTCCAAGAGACCATAATATAACCTCTAGTTAATCTAACAGACCGTAATATAACCTCAAGGTATTCAAGAAGATCTTAATATAACCTCTAGGTAGTCTAACAGACCTTAATATAACCTCTAGGTAGTGTAACAGACCTTAATATAACCTCTAGGTAGTCTAACAGACCTTAATATTACCTCTAGGTAGTCTAACAGACCTTAATATAACCTCAAGGTAGTCTAACAGACCTTAATATAACCTCAAGGTAGTCCAACAGACATTAATATAAACTCTAGGTAGTCTAACAGACCTTAATATAACCTCAAGGTAGTCCAAGAGACAGTATTCGACCCTCGGTGGTATTTTTTTACATCACCGCGTGAGGGAGACACCAGGCCCGGGACCACGGCCGGATTTATTGCATTGGAGACGATTATCACCACTACCATTCCCCCTACCACTACTACCCACGACCAACATGCGCTCTTTATGTTTCTATCCTTCACCTTCTTGTTCTCTCTCACCCTCTCCCTTCTCCTCGTCTCTCATACCTCTAGCGTCTTACATTCTCCTCGTTGCCACGCTCTTTTTCCTCCCGTCTCTCTCCCTTTCTTTCTCGTCTCATTCTTTCCTCCCCGTCTCTTATCTTCTCCCTGTCTAACACTCATTCCTACTTGTCAGCTTGTCTCTCAATCTTTCATCCTATCCTCCCTGTCTCTTATCCTCTCCTCCCTCTCTCTCACCCTTTCCTCTCTGTCCCTTACTTTCCTTTTTGTACTAACCGTTCAGTACTCCGTTTGTGTCGTCTACTCGTATATACAAGATGAAATTTTCTAAAAACATTGCAAGACATTACTTATAATGACGATTTGGTGTTATTTATCAACACCTCTGTTTTATTGTTTGTAGCTATGTGATGTCAGTGTGTCTCTCTGGCAGCACTAAGAAAGTTGACAATTTGTTCGTTTCCGGAGTAATGAAGGCGTTATCAGCAGTATGAATACATATCTAACGTAGTAGTGGATATCCTGGGCTTCTCAGGTGTGTCACCGGTGAGTAAGGAGATAACAATATCAACACCTGGTGTCGCAGATACTTACCACTCTATACCGTTGAAGACTTATGTTTAATATAATACTCTAAGAAACGAAAATTTTCAAATTTTATTTACTTGAAATCCATCTTACTTTACACTTCGTATTTAAAGATTTTCCGAAAAAGTTATTCAGGTATCATCGGCTAAACTATGCATGAAGTGAGAGTAACAGTGGTGACAGGAGGTGTTATGTTACTTGGTGACCCAGTAGCGTAATCATAGCTACATCAGAGTTCATGAAGGAAGAATTATAATCATGAGGTCGTTATACATATATATATATATATATATATATATATATATATATATATATATATATATATATATATATATATATATATATATATATATATATATATATATATATACACTAACAGAATCGCCGCCCTCCGGGCAGCTCATCCGCTAGGCAACGGTAGGATGCAGGCTCCACATTGTCTCACTGATCAGACCCCAAAACTTCTTCCATCAATAGTTCATTAACGGTGTATGTAAGTTCCACCATGTTTTTCACGACACCGATACAGCAAATTATATTTTTTTTAGCATTAAACTGTTATTATTTTATTGTCTAATCATCACTACATATAACACCATCCATCATCCGAAGGGTCAAGACGTACCTGGCGCTCCTCTCGGAACAGCCAGGTCAACTGTTATGTTGGCCCATACCAGCCCCCTCCCCTGAACCCTCCTCCCCACCGGAATATCAACATGTTCTCGCCAGAAGTTACTATTTCATTCAGGAAAGGAATGGAACCAGTGTTAAACAGAGGTGAACAGTGGTGAACAGTGCTTAAGTCAGTGAGAACAACTCAACAGTAACAGTGGTACCCAAGTTGACCTTCACACAGTGAGGTCCCAGGTACCCAGTGATAACGGCCCGTGAGACCCAACAACCAGCGATGTGTTAATCCGTCTACGATAGGAAGGCCTGGAACCACACCTCACTCATATAACACCATCTGTGAGGGAATTACTACACCACGTGAGACCCCTCATAACACCATATGTGAAGGAGTTACTACACCACGTGAGGCCCCTCATAACACCATCTGTGTGGGAATTACTACACCACGTGAGGCCCCTCATAACATCATCTGTGAGGGAATTACTACACCACGTGATGCCCCTCATAACACCATCTGTGAGGGAATTACTACACCACGTGAGGCCCCTCATAACACCATCTGTGAGGGAACTACTACACCACGTGAGGCCCCTCCTAACACCATCTGGGAGGGAGTTACTACACCACGTGAGGCCTCATAACACCATCTGTGAGGATTACTACACCACGTGAGGCCCTCATAACACCATCTGTGAATTACTACACCACTAAGGCCTCATAACACATCTGTGAGAATTACTACACCGTGAGGCCCTCATAACACCATCTGAGGGTACTACACCACGGAGGCCTCATAACACCATCTGTGAGGGTACTACACCACGTGAGGCCCTCATAACACCATCTGTGGGGAACTACTACACCACGTGAGGCCCCCCCTCACCATCTGGGAGGGAGTTACTACACTACGTTTTTGCTGTTCAACACCTACATTAATCTGTTTGTTCACTGTATGTTCCTTTACCTTTCTCTAATGAAGGCTTTTGTTAAACCACCAATGTATGTAATAAGTCATTTATGTCCAATGTATATTTTCAGCCTTCGGGCTGCAGAACTTTTTCAATAAACCGTCAATTATTATTATTATTATTATCATCACTACATATAACACCATTCATCATCACTACATATAACACCATCCATCATCACTACATATAACACCATCCATCATCACTACATACAACAACATCCATCATCACTACATATAACATCATCATTCATCATCACTACATATAACACCATCCATCATCACTACAGATCGGTAAAGTAGTTTCCGAGATTCTCGTGCGGACACAAACACACAGACATACATCTTTGTTATATATATATATATATATATATATATATATATATATATATATATATATATATATATATATATGTATATATATATATATATATATATATATATATATATATATATATATATATATATATATATATATATATATATATATATATATATATATATATATATATATATATATACATATATATATATACATATATATATATATATATATATATATATATATATATATATATATATATATATATATCTTAGGTTGCCTCTGAATGTCTTGAATAAAAGACAGCTAAGGTACCCCGTTGTTTCCATTTTTCCCGTGTGATTTTATCAAGATTTATCTTATCCACGTTTTCATTAGGTTTATGAAAATATATATATATATATATATATATATATATATATATATATATATATATATATATATATATATATATATATATATATATATGTAATATTCAGAAATTTTAGAGTAGCTTCAAACACCGCCCAATTGGCGATACTGAGCTTTCAAGGTCGTCAGAGGGAAGAGAGCGCTCCCTGCACATAGAGAGAGGTTGTGGAACTAGGCCTAAGTGATATTAAATGTAATTTGCCGAATTAATAATGATGCGATTCATGAAGTTAAGGGACTATTATTGAATTTGAAATTATTATAGATCGTTTATCAGTCTGAATAATGTCACGGGTGTCCCAAGGAGTTATTAGTTAGGCGGAAAATATGTCACGTAGGCCTAAGCTAGCGCCTTGGAGAGACGCGACGCTGGCTGGTCCTCAGTCACGTGAAAGCGATTGGACCTACAGGACATCCCTGCGCGTCCGTCCACAGAAATAGTCACGTGGCCTAGTCACCTGTGTTGCACTATTGCAGTATAACAAGTAAGTCTCATTCGATCTCAGACAGGGTTAGATAGGGCAGTGGTAAAGTTAACAAGAGCTAACAGTGAGTTCATTTCAGGGTTTCCGTCAGAACCCACTTGACTGCGAGAAATTGACTGCGAGAGTGATGACTGCGAGAGATTGACTGCCGTTTGAGACTGCCGTTGATGATTGAGGGTGGCGATTGTCGCCATTGGACCGATCAGTGTAGGCCTGTCACTGTTTAGCGGGGTGTCAAAGGATCTCTTGAGGGAATCTAGCCGTCTGGGTGCCCAGCTGACGACGGGACGATCGTTGGGGTCATCAGCTCTCCTCTACCTCGGCTCACAACACCACATGTCTCGAGCAGTTTAGTGAAACCCTCTTGCTAAGGGAAGCTAAAGCTTCTCTCAACTGTACAAGGTCTGATTGGCTCACTCCCTTCCGTTTCATGGATGTACTGGGGGTAAAGTGAGGCCAGCTGAGTGATACAGGGCCACACACTGGGGCCAAGAGTCAGTGGAGTTAGAGGTACACTTTCCAAGGTGGAGAAAGGCTGATTTGGGCCTTCAACTACGGGTGCCTGTTGGTTGTGCCTTAAACGACTACGGAGTGCAGGTGGAATCTGTGTGTGTGTTAGGTTAGGGAGCATGGTTCACGGGTATTGGACTCAGTAACGTCTTTATAATTGTGACAATATTTTTGTGTGTAGTTAATACTATTTTTTCAGTTACTAATGTATGCTGTGTGCATTTAAAATTTCTTTATAGTTTCAATCTCAGATATAACCTTTGTTCCCCAGAGTAGTGTTTAAGTTAGGTTAGGAGGTGTGCATCTGTTGGTGTAACATAATTATATTGAGTGCCCTTAAGGCCTATTCATTGTAGAGTATTTAATTTCTTATTTTTTAATACCATTTCCTCAGTGACTGATATTATTTTGTTGAAAACCCTTAAGGCCTGCATCTGTTGGTGTAACATAATTATATTGAGTGCCCTTTAGGCCTATTCATGGTGGAATTATTAATTTCTTATTTTTGAATACCATTTTCTCAGTGCTGGATATTATTTTGTTGAAAGCCCTTAAGGCCTGTTTCATGTGTGCAAGCAACATTTCTTAATACTTCAAATTTATTGTTGCCTGAGTTTCTAATAATTTCTATATCATGTATAACTTTTATTCCCCAGAGTAGTGTTTTAAGTTCAAGTTAAGAGGTGCGCATATTGGTGTACCATTATTTGATTGTGTTTGTAGTGTTGGAGGGAATATAAGTGTCTAAATTTTACAGTGTGTCTCATTCATCCCAGTCACAGACGCTATCCTTCCACGGGTCACGGACAATTCATTTTGTTTAGTAGATTTAAGTGTTCTTGTGCTGGTTCGGGATTTTTCTCAAAGGGGCGCTTCCACTGCCATTACCATCTATTAATCTTTAATAAACCCCAAGTCAAGTGAGAAAATAAAGTCCATATAGCACAGCCGCCTCACTTTTACCCTTTTACACACTAATGGTGATGGCTGGTCTTTTTTTTCGATCTGTAAAGGCAGTCATTGGCAAGAAAAAAAAATTTTGGTCTTGAGTTTGCAACGAAACATTATACACTAGTTGCGAGTTTACAACGTAATATACCTTGCGTGTTATTTTACGGCACAGCATACTACTCTCAGGTTGAGTTGACATCATCATGCTCGTAATCCGAATTTATTACAATATATTATTCTCGGTGAATTTACGCAAGGATTCTGAGGTTGTAGGATAGTCGTTCTTAACCCGTGGGTTAATGGGTCGTCAAGGGTCTCCAGTAACTGTGTAATTTTTTTTAATTATATTGATTAACTCGTTCCTGATCCAACCTAGACTCTACTTATAAATTAGATTTTGCTAACGCCAAACGATTTTATTCAGATTAGAGAGGCCCCTGACCATCAACGGTTAAAAGTACACTCGCTACAGAAAGTATCTGCAAGGTGGGGTCCGATGGATGTTAAAATTAACACCGTGACTCCTGTTGTCTCGGTAGGGTTGTCTAGCAAAAATGTTTTGATATTTTTTGTAGCGGGTGTACAGCAGTATGGAAAGGTGGCACCAAAGTCTTTCTGTGGTGACGACATTGCGTCTGCTGTTCAGTTCAAACGTTAGTCTGTCACTGAGTGGAAAGTGATATGTTGCGTGCAGGGTCTGACTTTCAGGCAAATTAATAAATTAGTTATACACCCGATAGCAAGGGCTCAGTACGTCAGGCAATGAGTGTGCTTGACTTTAGCCGCTAGGCTATAGGAATAATACAGTCCTCGCCTGTGTTCTATTTAATTATATACTGTACCGCATACCAGTCAAAAGATGTGCTGCATTCTTTATTTCGGCAGAGTTCGTATTATCCCTCTTATTGTACCACTCTGAGGTTAAGTGGCTGACGCGAGGAAAGGAGCTTCTTAAGCAAGTTGCTTGCATTGCGGAATAAGACTGAAATACTTTTGATTGAAAAGAATCATCCATTGGCCCAAAGATTCTCAGATTCAAAGAGGAAGATTCAAGTGTCTTATCTTGCAGATTTTTTTTGCTGGGATCAACGAATTAACATTTCAATGCAAGGTGATCAGACATTGGATGGCCTATCAGAGAAACTAACAGTCAAGAGGAAATTAAAGTTGTGGAAGAGTAAAATTGAAACTGGAAAGACTGCATCATTTCCAACCCTGAGTGCACTTCTGAAAAACGAAGCATTTCACTCATCGAGGTCCACAGCGTTACTGTGGAGCATGTTTACAAGCTAATCACAGAATTTGTTCACTACTTTCCTGAGAATGTGATGAAATACACCTGAGTAAGAAAGCCCTTTAACATTGAAGTTGATGACCTACCTGACGAAATTTCGAGCATCTACAAGCTACAAGAGCAGCACATCGAGATCCAGAATGACGAAAGAAGCAAAAGGAATCATTGAGTTCATTCTGGATACATGTGTACAAAGAAAAGCCGATTCTTGGAGGTAAAGCCCTCAAAGTGCTCCTTCCCTTTGTTACAACTTACCTGTGTGAGGCATGACCTTTCGGCACTCACAGTCACGAAGATACAGTTCCCAAACCGTCTGCAGACAGAGCATGACTTAGGACGCAGCCTGTCATCAAAAACACCACGGTTTGAAGACCTTGTGTGAAGGCGAGTCATACACCTATTTCTGTCACTGGTGACTGCTCATTAGTTTTTGTGAGCTAGTTCTTATTTAGTACTGATTACGTTCCACTCTTCAGAAATGCAAGTTAACATTTTAGGATATATAAGATGAGTAGGATTCTGTTGTATTGTCGAAAGTATAAGGCTAGAACTTATGTTTTTCCTGGATATTTCGATGTGTTTTGAATGAATTTAACATTCATTTCTTACCAACCTAACCCAAATTGCATGGTAAAACCACGTAAAAGAAGAAGAAAAAGAAGCAAACCTAATGAAACCTTATCTAACCTTTTTTACGGGATTAGCCCACCCAGGCACAGGTCACTGACTCACATGGGGGGGGGGGGACAAAACAATAAACTGAATCCATATATACATACAGAAATGGAAAAATAAAACACATCAAGAGTGAGAAACGATATTCATGTTGTGTTGTCAAAGTATGAGAAACAATATTGAGACCCTAAATGGGGCAGAAAGTCGGTCAGATCAGCAACCTGGGACTTGGTCACAATTTTTTTTATGTCAAATGGCAGCAGGGTCTACCATTAGCCAATACCTTATGCTTCCAAAATCTTCCCAGGCGATAGTATCTCCCTGGTTGATAGCTGCCTGCTACCTGTCTTTACCTACCTATACTTAACCTAACTTCACCCAACTTAACTTGGTAATTTTCTTTGTCTTAATTCTACAATATTCAGGAGAGAGCGCCTCGTCATATTTGGTATAAATTTTATGGTAAAACAGCATAACATTTTCATGGGTTTCAAGTGACATCACATTTGGAATAATGATTCTGGAACTAAGTCATTTCGATTATCCAAGTAAACTGAGGGCCCTGGGACTAACAACCCTTCAGACAAGACATAATAGGGCAGATCTCGGAGACATTCAAAATCTTGAAAAAGATGGAAAACGCGAACCTGGGCCATTTTTGTGATGTCTCGCACCACCAACATGAGGGAACATAACTACAAGCTTGTCAAGTTATCATGCAGAACGAACATAAGGAAATGTTTCTAGAACAGTCTACCACTCTACCAGCTCTGTGTAATCAAGAACAATATTGGGCTTCAAATTAGCCCAAAATAAAATTATCAAGGACAATGGAGGGATACTACACAGGCCAGTAGCCTCCTTCCCTCGGCATGACCGCCTCTAGTGGGTGGCCTTTAGGTAAATTAGGTAATTAATCTGAATTTTCTTTGGGCCGCGCACCTCTTTGTAAATGTCTAGATCCGCCACTGACATTTTTTGCCTTAAGCAAAGGATCTTACATTCATGCTGAAGTGTATGCCTGCATACCTGTATACAGTACATGCATTGTTTATATACATGACAATTTCACTGAATAAATATTATTACTATTGTTATTCCAACTTTGGAATAATTTAGCTTGAAATTCAAATTTGTCCACTGTAGGAGCCTAGTCTTAAAACCTACAGTCTTAAATTTCCAGAAGTACATTCATAGTTGTGTAGTTTTGAAGGTGTACAGTACTGTACTTTTTCAAAAACGTTAGTCATCAATAAACTAGCGAGGACAATATAGGCCTAAGATGTGAAAAAGTGGTGTCACTGCCAACTCTGTTACCTACTTGTAAATACTGTACTGTGATGTTCTTTATATCACTACTAAAATAGTAGCCTGTTAAAAAACTACAATAAAATGCATGGTGTAAAACTGAAGAACCGAAAGGAGTATATTCCCTAAGTAGGCAAATAATTATATTTTACGGCAAAATAATCAATGTGCTGCTATTAGAAATTATCCTTAGATATCTAAAGTTAGATGTCATTAACCTGCTGACTATATATAAATTGTTTTTATTGAATAATCTGGTGTTATTGATATATATATATATATATATATATATATATATATATATATATATACAAAAAACTCAGATCAGACAACAATGACCCTAAATGGATAAATAATTATTTAAAGAACATCATCGGCCAAAGGAAGGCTATAGGTAGAAGGATAAATCGTGGCGAAATTCACCTCTGGGACTATTATAGGGTATTGGCGAGTAGGGTTAAAACCGAGATAAGGAAAGCAAAGAGGAATAATAAAATTAAGGATAGCAGGAGGCGAAGACAAACCCCAAAGTTCTACAAATGTGTCAAACTAAACTCTGAAAAAGATTGGATATCACGGTCCGACGCCAGCAACTCACTGATAACGACAGAAATAAACAATAATTTGAATAAATATTTTTCAACAGTTTTCACCACCGAAAATTTAAACACTTGATACCGAGGGCACAGACTCTATTCAGAATAATTGAAGAAAACAAATTAAGCGAGATAGTAGTGACTAGTAACGATGTTAGTAAGCAAATAGACAAACTAAAGCCTGATAAGTCACCTGGTCCCGATGAGATATTTGCCAGAGTATTAAAGGAATGTAAGGAAGAGCTTAGTATGCCCTTAGCAAAGTTGTTTAACATGTCCTTAAAAACAGGTGTAGTACCAGAATCCTGGAGGATAGCGAATGTAATACCAATTTTCAAGAAGGTGGATAGATCACTATCCTCTAACTACAGCCCAATCAGTCTAACATCAATAGTAGGCAAATTACTGGAAGCAATCATTTCAAACTCTATTCGAAATCACCTGGAGAAGCACCGATTGATCAATGATTCCCAGCATGGCTTCACAAACGGACGTTCTTGTCTAACTAATCTATTAACATTCTTTTCATCAGTTTTCGAATTGGTGGACGAGGGGCACAATTATGATGTGGTATATCTCGACTTTAGCAAAGCCTTCGACAGAGTCCCCCACGAAAGACTAATTAGAAAGGTAGAAGCTCATGGCATCAAGGTAACATCATATGGATTAGAGGCGTGTGGTTGGGACGAAACAGCAGTGAGCATTACTTGACACTTCACGAGATCCCATTAGACAACGTCACAAGTGGAGTTCCCCAAAGGCTCCAGTACTTGGACCATTATTATTTATTATATACATAAACGACATAGATATCGGCATTGACAGCAACATAAGTAAATTTGCTGATGACACTAAAATAGGACGTGTTATCAAATCTGACGAGGACTCAGCAAAACTACAGGAAGATCTAAACAAATTTTTCGAATGGTCTGAAAAATGGCAGATGAAATTCAACATGGACAAATGTAAAGTACTCAGTATAGGAGATGTAAACAGGGAAACCAGATACCAGATGAATAACGATGCCATAGAGAAATCCGACTGCGAGAGAGATTTAGGAGTAATGATAAGTAGGAACCTTAAGCCAAGTAAACAATGTGTTTTTGCTCGTAACAAGGCTAATAAAGTACTTGGGCTCATACAAAGGAGTGTTAGTTACAAGACTAGCGAGGTCATCCTAAAACTGTATCTTACTCTTGTGAGACCACACCTGGATTAAGCAGTTCAGTTCTGGTCACCGTATTACAGAATGGATATAGAATCCTTGGAAAGAATTCAGAGGAGAATGACAAGACTAATCCCGGGCATTAGGAACCTTGAGTATAGAGACAGGTTAAAGCATCTTAATTTGCACTCCCTCGAGAAACGTAGAGGGAGGGGCGACCTGATAGAGGTGTACAAGTGGAAGGCAGGGCTAAACAAAGGGGACATTACAAAGGTACTCAAACTATCCAACCAGGAGCGAACTCGTAACAATGGTTTTAAATTAGACAAATTTAGATTTAGGCGGGAAATAGGTAAACACTGGTTTGGGAACAGAGTAGTGGATGAATGGAACAAGTTACCAAATATCATCATTAACTCGAATACGCTGAATAGCTTCAAACATAGGTTGGATGCTTATATGAGCAATATGGGTTGGGTGTAAACGGGACTGCCTAGTATGGGCCAATAGGCCCGCTGCAGTTTCCTCCATTCTTATGTTCTTATATTCTTATATATATATATATATATATATATATATATATATATATATATATATATATATATATATATATATATATATATATATATATATATATATATATATATATATATATATATATATATATGGTTGCCATACGTCCGTATTTTCCCGGACATGTCCTCCATTTAGGTCTCGAGATCTTCATCCGGAAGTAATTTTTAAAATTCTTCAAAAGTCCGGAATTTCAGCTTCCATCATTTTCTCCACGGAAAGAAATATGAAACTGTAATGTCGAGAGAGAGAGAGAGAGAGAGAGAGAGAGAGAGAGAGAGAGAGACTGTGAGAGAGGGGAGGTGGAAGCAGTAGAGATCTCGTTCAGTTTTCGTCAGCTGATAAGTCACATGTACGCCTGTACGGTGTTGTCAACTTAGCTGCTAGCAGTTTTTGGGCTAGCCTGTAGTGCCATGTAGTGTACTGCTTTTCCTTGTTCTTCAGCCACGCCCATTATTATAATTTTTTTTGTATTTGGTGCTATTACAGCCATAAATGAAATGTTGAAAGTATACCATTTTTCCTTGTGGCTTTTTTTACACGAGCATTTGTTTTTCTTGTCCTGCATTTAAGGCATTCTAGCAATTTTCAACCATAATTAGCCACTTTCGCTATATTATTTACGCGTGTTGACAACTATGACGGTGACCGGTGGTTGGCCAGTCTTTAACCTGCAGTCACAGTGTTTGATCTTAGTCTTTGTTGTGAGTTTGTTGCCACAGCTAGTGTTTACGATTTGTTCTACTTTCCCAGAGCATAAAACGGTCACGGCTGCATCAAGGTTACATAGCGCCAAAGTGTGTGCCAGGATGTCTTCGGGAACGTCCTCTTTTTTTAATGTTCAGATATGGCAACCCTATATATATATATATATATATATATATATATATATATATATATATATATATATATATATATATATATATATATATACATAACCTCACCCCGCCAGAACTCGAACCTACGATCTTATGTGCGAGATAGGGAACGTTGCCTCTTACACCACTAGGAAACTATAAGCAGTTCTAGACCTTGTTATATTTCCCACAAGGTCTGTTCATCGAGTTTATGGTGCCGTGAACTGGTGTTTGGTTTGTTGATCATTGTTTTAAAAGGGCTAAAAAAATCCTTTCATTCTACTCAAACCAGGCAAATTCCTACACTTAAGAATATTTTGACTGACCAGTCAGGCCGCACCTCGATTATGCGGTTCAGTTCTGGTGCCCTTATTATAGAATGGATATCAATTCACTAGAGTCGGTGCAGCGAAGAATGACGAAAATGATTCCGGGACTTAGAAACCTTCCATATCAAGATAGGTTAAAGAAACTAAACTTGCATTCCCTAGAAAGACGAAGAGTGCGGGGAGATATGATAGAAGTATTTAAGTGGGTGAAAGGAATCAATAAAGTGGATATACTTTTACTTTTATCCTCTTCGCCACTGATCAGCTTGTTAGCTGCTTGGGCGATCGGTCACGTCTCTGATTACTTTTCCTTTTCATTTATCTTCTTCACCAAAAGATCGGCTCGCTAGCCGCCCGGGCGATCGGTCACGTCTCTGTCACGCACTGTTGGTAAATACTGGGCATGCACCGGCTCCTGAATGTACCTGAACCCGCTCCAGTGTTGGTCAAGTCTTGTCTTGAAAGAGCTCACACTCGGTGCCGTCACAACACTCTATAGATCAGTGCTACTCAAAGTGTGGTCCGCGGACCGGTGCCGGCCCGGGAGTCATCGTCTGCCGGTACGCGGAGAGTTTTCAGAAAAGAAAGAAACGATAGACACGTTCCACACCACGTGACACTGCCGGGACATCTGACTCGGTCTTTTTTTTTTTTACATTTTCATTGTAGTTTTTATATTTATTATGGCTATATTTTTCATTTACTCACTCATGTTAAAAGTCATTGCTATGCAACTAACGAATGCGATATAATGAACAGCAAAACAGCGAACTGAAATACGTATAACAACACCTTCATAATGATGTGGCGTTTGACTCTGTGGGAACCACACCTGGGGATATCAATAGGGCGCATCACCTTGTGTTGCCAGAATTGCCACGTTTCTCGGCCACCAGTAACGCCATATCCACCCAAAACATAAATCTTTTTATTTTAAGTATGGTAGTTATTTAATTTCGGATAAAATAAATGTATGCATCCCATTAAAAGAAATGGCCGATTTTTTACTATGCGTGCCAGCCGTGAAGGGTGTCACACAGCTGGCAACCCTGCTATTCCACACGTGTGGATCAGCAGTCTGTGATGTCAGGTCACAGGTCAGTGGTTAGTTACCATCAAGAAGTGGAACAGAGAGCATCATACGGGTATCTGCGTGTGTGTCATTTGGGACCCCATCCCAACCCACTGATCTAAAAATGTATGTACTAATAATCTTAAAGGCCGGTTCACACTAGTGGCGAAAAAAAAAGCCTTCAGCATTACACCTCAGAGTACAGATCACTTCGCCCTTTGCTGTCACCTAACAAAATCTTTGACGAACTCTGTAAATTCATCCAAACTACGTATGGGTTGGACACTGTATTACCTTTATGTCCAAAAATGTGTACCATAATTATAAAATACCTGCTCTAAAAAACTACTACAGTTCCTAACTCACTTGTCATGGCGCACACTTTGAGATGCGAGTTCTACTGTTTAATTCCTTATATCCACTATAATAGTTATCAACTTTGACTAAAACTTCGGGGTACTGCTGCCCTACGAGACGAGTCTGGGTAATTCAGTTTGACGGCCGGTTGACCTATGCATATTCTGTAGAACAGCCGTACCTATGTAGGGGGGCTTAAAGAAAGAACTAAAAAAAAAAATTGAGAGCATAAGTTGGGAGTGTATGATAATCATAGTAATATATATATATATATATATATATATATATATATATATATATATATATATATATATATATATATATATATATATATTAAAAGCCGATGTTTCATTACGAAAAAGAATACAAAATGCTACAATAACAAGATACGGTAAAGGCAACACTCCTGCTCCCTCGAATCGAATGAATGGCGAATCATTTAGAAGCAATGAAGACCCCAACACCTTTATTTTCGCTATGTTTGTTTGTTTTATTATACCCCGAATCAACACAGAAATGATGAGACAATCAAGGAGATATCGTCGTCAGAATTTTACAGGTGCATCATTAACTAGCAGAGCATTACCCAATGTCAGGTCATAATTAATAAAATCTTGCCGATCCTCCTCTAAGTCAGATTATTATATGAAATATTGTGTACATAGGTAACATACGAATAGATACACATGTAAACTTCCAACTACACATTAATAAAAAAAAAGAATTGTCATAAGAGGAACGAAAACTTACCAAGAGAAGTCTTGCCATGTCGTAAGGTCCGACGTGGGTGTGTCTCTCACAACACCTGAAGGACAACACGCACTCCGGAAGTCTTGTAGATCACCTTTCAACACTTAATAGAGGCGGCCGCCCCTTGTCGCGTCACAGCTAATAACAGGTTTTGCAAGACTCCTACTGTCAGTAAAACCTGGAACTATGAAGTGCCACAAACTGAGCAAGGAGAGAGAATGAGACTAATGGGCACGGGAGGAAGTGAGCGTGTGTGCTAACAGCCGAAGCTTGGGACGATCTGATCAGCAGGCGTGGCGGCTCCGGGTATTGATGCTGCAGTCAGGGGGCGGAGCTTACTGACAGACGATGCCGATTCTTTACCTCATAACATCTCTGCCAACAACTGAATTGCTACTTATTTTATCCTATGCTATCCTAGCTTGATTTTCATTACCATTAACGCATAAAACACATTGTGTTCTTAATACTACTCTTCCATATAGTTATTCAATTGGGACTCGTCGGTCGTCATCACACAGGGGAACCCTCGTGACGTCACCATGACGTCACACACCACCCACCGTGACCACATTTCCGCTTCGTGATACTTAAAGTATTCCTCAGCATGACCGTTGTGTTGGTAACTACGCAGTGTGAGGACGCCCGGGAATATAACAAAATCTGCAGTCGAATTGTATAAATCTGCCAACGCACTAGTTAATTCACTAGAAACAATCAAACTATTTCATCTTGACTGCCAATTCATCTCTGATGTACTGAGGTGTTATTTAAAATCAGTTTCTTGCTAAATGAGGAATATCCACATTGAATATCGCGATACAATGTAACAACTAGTTTGTTTAATTATGACAAATCAGTGTTAGTAAAGAAGCCATTAAACAATAAGATAGATACATTGCCACTAGCAGTAACCTCTGGGCTGCTCCTCCCTCTCTCCTTCACGATAATTTTTGTAACTATACCAACTGTATTCAACTACTACTGTGTAATTTTGTATGTCCTCGTACATCATAATAAATAAATAAATATATATATATATATATATATATATATATATATATATATATATATATATATATATATATATATATATATATATATATATATATATATATATATATATATATATATAATGTGTGTGTGTTAGGCTAAATAGTGAAAACTACCCATTAAGGTTTATTCGGCAGACAAATTGACGCTTAGCACAAACACGCAACATCGACGACAACTTTAATAAAGTTTGTACAGTTAAGTATTAAGTATTAATCGGCAATTTAATGGCTGTTTAGCTTAAAAATCCAAAATATTTGTTATGAATGGGTGTACATACATATATATGTGTGTGTGTGTGTGTGTGTGTGCATTGCACTTTTTAATTTATTTAAACCCGAGGCAATGATATTATTATTATTATTTTATTATTATTATTATTATCATTATTATTCATTATTAATAAAATGTAAAATGGAAATACAATTTAATTATTGTTTTAAATGGCCGATATTTGACTGAGAACTTGACAGGATAGTAAATGTCACCAATCTTTGAAGTGACAACATTCGAACGTTTCACTTGATAGCGGAGGAGTGAGCGTATCAGCAGCATGTAGTGGAATTCTCCCCTGCAAACGCTGTTTGTCAATGAGTAGCCGACCCCACCAATTCCCCAGTGTTTGCCTCGTGGTCTAGGTCAACCAGCGCCGCCATACATCACGGAGCGGGGGTCAACTACTAAGCCACGCCTACCCCCGCTCTTTAAGACCTGGCCTCGTGGTGACCTCTTTTTTCTACCTACAGCCGCAGCCAGCAACACCTCATCCTCCTCCGCCGCTGCCCGGCGGCCCTCATCCTCCGCCTGCCTGGCGGTCATCTCTCCCGCTGGCGAGCATGGCGACCCACAAGCTGTCCTTCTCTGAGCGTCCTCACCAACCAGCTCTCTCTACATCACGCTTGTAACCATGCTGCCTTCCCAGCACCAAGCTGCATTGTACATCCAATACAACATGTATATAGAGAGCACATTGTGAGTTTCCTTTCTCCATTCCATCCTGAGTGTGAACCAAACATCCTTGAACCCCACAAGCAACAGAAAGCCCATGGTGGTCCGGTTGATTTATGACAGTGATGTTCCCATATCGCACCTGAGGACACACAACCTCTCAAATAATGTATCATGTGCTGTGAGGCAGGACGATAATTCAAGTGATAGATACATAAATAAAGAAATTTCCTAAGACTATTCCTTGATATTGGGTCATGCAGCTCGTTAACTTATGGTATTGTTGTTATTATTATGCGTGGTGTGTTATGTATGTACGTTGTTTGTGTTATGTATGTTGTAGTTGGTTAATATTAAAGGTAATATAAACTGGGGTGCCTTATCTTTATATTGTAATGATCATGGTCATGTAGGTTAGTTAACGTAAAGTAAAAATGATTCATATTACGCTCAACAGCCCATAAAACAAAAACTGTGCCTTCTTGGTATAGTTCCCCGTCTGAGGCGTCCGTTTTCCCATCACTTCAGGACGCCTGGGCGTTTCGTTTTCTCTCTCTCATATTCCTAATGTCTCGTAGATTATTTCATTTCCTGGAGATTTCATTTCTTGGAGATTTGTTTATTCGTAGATTTGAAATTATGAGAGAAGTGAGTATTATTAGATCATATTAGATATGCTTGGGCAGATGAAACATTCAAGTTCCTTGAGAGAGAGATTGAAAAGTTGAAGGCTTTAATATAAATTAGACACATAAATGCGAGCTGGAAGATGCAGTTTAAGAATATTGCAGAGGTTCTGATTCTGTCAACCCTCAGGATGTGAGGAGGCTGGGACAAACACGGGGCCAGCCTCGCCCCTCAAGTTCAGTGGTGAGGAGAATGGGAGTTCTCGGCAGGTAAAAAACCATGAGGTGTGTTCTTAGATCTTTGGTGATACCAAGGGAGTAGCACAGGAGCTCTGCAAGTTTGAAGCAGAGGGAGAGTCTAGGAGGTAGGGGACGGGTGTGCAGTGGGTTGTATTCAGGGAGAGGGTGGTGGAAGCAGTGTGACACTGGGCTGGGGACAGCAGCGCACCCTACACCCGCTGCTGCCGGGAGTGGCACAACTCCACCTATCAGCCGGGAGAGGCGAAACGCCTTGCTGGCGTGACATTTCTAACCACACCCTGCAAAATACAATGTACTTTTAACCGTGCTGAGTTTTAGCGAAATGGGTGCAGGAGGGGTTACTAATAAAACAGAAGACGTTGCAAGGTAAATTCCAGCTTGAATATCATTTTACACTAACTGACGTCCTTGATAAGACAGAGAGTTTTACGACACTATTGAGTACACCAACCAGATGTTGTTGTAGGAGTTGTAGCACTGCTGTGCCGAAGCCTGGAAGAATCGACAGAGGAATGTGAGTTCAGTATTGCTGGATATGACACATTTACGAACCTTTCTCAAAGAAACTTGCAGGAGGAAGTGGCTATCTATGCTGAAGCAAGGCTGGCTAAAGACCAACCGAGCGAGGGTACAGGAGGATGTTTTTGAAGAGTCCAAGTGGTGTAAATTAAGCCTCGAGGGACACTTGCATGTTGGGATCTGTAGATCTTTAAACTGTAGCCTAAATCGGATATATGTAATAGACAATGAGGCAATGCTCAACCTAGCTACCTATTTATGGGGACTTTAACTATGGCGACATCGACTGGAGAAGCAGGTTCACCCCAAATGACAGATAACCTGCTACTGAAAACTCTGAGATAATTTTTCTGTTCAACATGTGAAGGGCCGACACATTACAGAGGAGCCATTTTAAGCCACAAAGACCTCATCATAACAAAGAAGGAGGAAGTATGGTGGCCAAACTAGAACACATGCCCCAGTTGGCACCAGTCTATATAGTGTTATCATTCAGATTTAACATGCCCAGTTCAAAGACTGGAGAGCCAGGCCAAGGTGCAAATATTACAAGGAAATTACAACAGGATGAGG
>NW_024748109.1:12270931-12280959 GCF_018991925.1 Homarus americanus
AATATTATTATTATTATTATATATATATATATATATATATTACACAAACACACACACACACAGACACACACTACTACTATTTACTACTTTGCTGTCACTCGATATCGAGTATGACCAATACGGTCAGACTCCGGCGAGCTCACTGATAACGACGGACAAATGAGCAATAATTTGAATAAATATTTTTCAACAGTTTTCACCACCGAAAATTTAAACATGATACCCGAGGCACCGACTCTATTCAGAGATAATGAAGAAAACAAATTAAGTGAGATAGTAGTGACTAGTAACGATGTTAGTAAGCAAATAGACAAACTAAAGCCTAATAAGTCACCTGGTCCCGATGAGATATTTGCCAGAGTATTAAAGGAATGTAAGGAAGAGCTTAGTATGCCCTTAGCAAAGTTGTTTAACATGTCATTAAAAACAGGTGTAGTACCTGAATCCTGGAGGATAGCGAATGTAATACAAATTTTCAAGAAGGGGGATAGATCACTATCCTCTAACTACCGCCCAATCAGTCTAACATCAATAGTAGGCAAATTACTGGAAGCAATCATTTCAAACGCTATTCGAAATCACCTGGAGAAGCACAGATTGATCAATGATTCCCAGCATGGCTTCACAAGTGGCCGTTCTTGCCTAACTAATCTATTAACATTCTTTTCATCAGTTTTCGAATTAGTGGACGAGGGGCACAATTATGATGTGGTATATCTCGACTTTAGCAAAGCCTTCGACAGAGTCCCCCACGAAAGACTAATTAGAAAGGTAGAAGCTCATGGCATCAAAGGGGACATCCTTAAATGGATTAGGGCGTGGTTACAGGACAGGAAACAGCGAGTGAGCATTAACGGCACTAAGTCCCATTGGAGCAACGTCACAAGTGGAGTTCCCCAAGGCTCAGTACTTGGACCATTATTATTTATTATATACATAAACGACATAGATATCGGCATTGGCAGCAACATAAGTAAATTTGCTGATGACACTAAAATAGGATGTGTTATCAAATCTGACGAGGACTCGGCAAAACTACAGGAAAATCTAAACAAATTTTTCGAATGGTCTGAAAAATGGCAGATGAAATTCAACGTGGACAAATGTAAAGTACTCAGTATAGGAGATGTAAACAGGGAAACCAGATACCAGATGAACAACGATGCCATAGAGAAATCCGACTGCGAGAGAGATTTAGGAGTAATGATAAGTAGGAACCTTAAGCCAAGTAAACAATGTGTTTTTGCTCGAAACAAGGCTAATAAAGCACTTGGGTTCATACAAAGGAGTGTTAGTTACAAGACTAGCGAGGTCATCCTAAAACTGTATCTTGCTCTTGTGAGACCACACCTGGATTACGCAGTTCAGTTCTGTCATCAGATACAGAATGGATATAGAATCCTTGGAAAGAATTCAGAGAGAATGACAAGACTAATCCCGGGCATTAGGAACCTTGAGTATAGAGACAGGTTAAAGCATCTTAATCGCACTCCCTCGAGAGACGTAGAGCGAGGGGCGACCTGATAGAGGTGTATAAGTGGAAGTCAGGGCTAAACAAAGGAGACATTACAAAGGTACTCAAACTATCCAACCAGGAGCGAACTCGTAACAATGGTTTTAAATTAGACAAATTTAGATTTAGGCGTGAAATAGGTAAACACTGGTTTGGAAACAGAGTAGTGGATGAATGGAACAAGTTATCAAATATCATCATTAACTCGAATACGCTGAATTGCTTCAAACATAGGTTGGATGCTCATATGAGCAATAGGGGTTGGGTGTAAACGGGACTGCCCAGTATGGGCCAATAGGCCCGCTGCAGTTTCCTCCATTCTTATGTTCTTATGTTCTTATACCCTGTCAAATCCTTTGGAGATGTTGAGGGACACGTTTTAAGTTCCCAATAATCCCTAAGAGAGGATGACCAAAGATGGGTGCAGTAGGAGAGCAAATCACCAATAGCTCTCGCCTGGCGAAAGCCATACTGGTGATCCGACAAAAGTGAATGGCGTCAAGGTGACGGAAAGGTCACGGCTGATTATATAGCTACCGGGGATTAACTGACAGTGCAATGGCTAGTGTTAGATGTGAGCAGCTCTGTGTCTCCTTGAAGGCAGAGCTAATGAAGGTCAAGGGCGAAAACTTGAGGTTAATGGAAGTGATTCCGAGGATGAAAGAGGAAGATACAAGATGGGGAGAGTCTATGTCTCACGACAACACAGACTAATGGATGGTCGTGAGGAAATGAACGACCAAACTGGTGGTGAAAAAAGACAACAAAGAATCGACAACAGCTAAGTGTACTAACTTTTTTCGTTCTTTGATAGACGAAATGGATGGTAACATAGGCTGACAAAGAGGGCACGAATATCTAAATTAATAGGGATTCTCAGGTAAGGTACCGAGATCGAGCGTACTGTGCTAAAAACAGAAATGGGATGAGTGTGTGTTTGCCTGGAGCTAGGGTTGGAGATATAGTTGATAGGATGGACAATATTATGCCTGGTGATGGAAACAAACCCATTATCTGCCTCAGTACAGGAGGCAATGATATTGGGCGGTGTAGGAACGAGGAGCTCCTTGATTGGTTCAAGGCAGCTATTGACTGGATTAGGAGGAAGGGAGGGATCCCTATCATATGTGGTATCCAGCTAGGAGAGTTGGCAATGAATGGTTGTCGAGAGCAGTTGATGTCAACAGTTCCAGTCATTGAAAACTGGGACAACTTCTATGGCAGGAGGGACCTTTATTTTAGGGATGGGATACATTTATCTAGAGATGGGGTGGCAACTCTGGCTGGCACTCAGATCAAATAACAGTGACTCTAAATGGATAAATAATTATTTAAAGAATATTATTGGACAAAGGAAGGCTATAGGTAGGAGAATAAATCATGGTATAGTTTACCTCCGAGATTATTATAAAGTATTGGCCAGTAGGGTTGAGACAGGGATAAAAAACAGGGGAATAATGAACCTAAGGTATCAAGGGAGGCGAAGTCAAACCCTAAGAGATTCTTCGAAATGTATCAAACTAAAACTCGAGGCAAGGTTGGGCCAATACAGACAGATACCGGCGAACTAACTAATACTAATGGAGAAATGAGCAATAATCTGAACAGATATTTTTCATCAGTTTTCACAAGCGAAATTTAAAATATGATACCCAAGACATTTGGGAAAGGAATGGAACCAGTGTTGAATAGTGGTGAACAGTGCTTAAGTCAGTGAAAAAAACTCGGCAGTTGAGTCTTACCCAAGCTAACCTTCACACAGTGAGGTCCCAGGTACCCAGTGATAATTCCCCTGAGACTCCACGATAGAAAAGCCTGGGACCACACCTCACCCACTTGAGTGAGTGAAGTCCTGTGACAACTGACCACGTGGTGTCCCCATGATGCTACGACACCACGTAGTGAATGAGTTGCTACAGCATCCTGTAAAGTTCCTCATAACACCACCTGTGAGGGAATTACTTCACCACGTGATGCCCCTCATAACACCATCTGTGAGGGAAGTACTATGCCATGTGATGCCCCTCATAACACCATCTGTGAGGGAATTACTACACCACATCAGGCCCCTCATACACCATCTGTGAGGGAATTACTACACCACATCAGGCCCCTCATAACACCATCTGTGAGGGAATTACTACATCATAAGGCCCCTCATACACCATCTGTGAGGTAACTACTACATCATCAGGCCCCTCGTAACACCATCTGTGAGGGAATTACTACACCACGTCAAGCCCCTCATAACACCACCTGTGAGGGAACTAGTACTCCACGTGATGCCCCTCATAACGCCATCTGTGAGGGAGTTACTACACTACGTGTCTGCTGTTCAACACCTCAGCTCACATGATCTACGTGTGTAAACATTAATCTGTATGTTCACTGTATGTTCCTTCACCTTTCTCTAATGAAGGCTTTTGTTAAACCACCAATGTATGTAATAAGTTATTTATGTCCAATGTATATTTTCAGCCTTCGGGCTGCAAACTTTTTCAATAAACCGTTTATTATTATTATTATTATTATTATTATTATTATTATTATTATTATTATTATTATTATTATTTAGATAATGAAGAAAATACAGGGTAAATTAAGCGAGATAGGAATGACTAGTAACGATATTTGTAAACAAATACATAAATTAAAACATAATAAGTCGCCAGGTCCCGAAAAGATATTTGCCAGAGTATTAAAGGATTGTAAGAAGAAATTAGTATGCACTTGGCAAACTTGTTTAACATGTCATTAAAACCCGGTGTAGTCCCAGAATCCTGGAGGATATCGAATGTGATACCGATTAGTTAACATTAATTGTAGGCAAATTGCTGGTAGCAATAATTTCAAACTCAATTCGAAATCACCTCGAGAAACACTAATTGATCAATGATTCCCAACATGGCTTCACAAGTCGGCTGTTATATCTGACAAATGTATTATCATTCTTTCAGCTGTTTTCGAATCATTGGATGACGGACACGATTATGACGTGGTTTATTTCGACTTTAGCAAAGCCTTCGACAGGGTCCCCCATGAAAGACTAATGCGTAAAGTGGAGGCTCATGACTTTGGAGATGTTCTAAACTGGATTTGGGCGTGGTTACAGGTCAGGAAACAGAGAGCAGCCTTAAGGTCACTAGTGGAGTACCCTAAGACTCAGTACTTGGACTATTACTATTTATTATATACGTAAACGACATACTGTAGATATAGGTGTAGACAGCAACATACGTAAATTTGTTGACGACACTAAAATAGGGCGTGTAATTAAATCTGACCAGGACTGGCAAAACTACAGGAATAAACAATTTTTCCATGGTCTGAAAAATGGGAGCTGAAAATTAATGTGAACAAATGCAAAGTACTTAGTCTAGGAGATGTAAACAGATAAACCTGATATCAAATGGAATGAACAACGGCGTTATGGAGAAATTCGACCGTGAGAAAGATTTAGGGGTAATGATAAGTAGGAATCTTAATCAAAGACAAATATGTGTATTTGCTCGAAACAAGGCTTACAAAGTACTTGGGTTCATCCACAGGAGTGTTAGTTACAAAAATAGCGAGGTTATCCTAAAACTTGGATTATGCACTTCAGTTTTGGTCCCTAGAAAGCATACAGAAGAGATGAAAAGACTAATTCCGGGCATTAGGAACCTTGAGTACAGAGACAGATTAAACATCTGAATTTGCACTCCCTGGAGAGACAAAGAGTGGGGGATGATATGATTGAGGTGTATACATGGAAGTTAGGTTAAACAGAGGAGATATAACAAAGGTACTTAAATTAGCCAACCAAGAACGAACTCGTAGCAGTGGTTTTAAATTTGACAGATTTAGATTTAGGCTGGAGATAGGTAAACACTGATTTGGAAATAGAGTAGTGGATGAGTGGAACAAGTTACCAAACATCATCATTAACTCGAACATGCTGGGTAGCTTCAAATATACCTGTAGGTTGGACAGATATAAAAACGATAGGGGTTGGGTGTAAACGGGGCTGCCCAATATTGGTCAAGAGGTCCCTTAAGTTTCTGTGTTCTACAAAAAGGGCATGATGGCAAAGTTTCATATTGTACCTACAATCTCAAGCGAGAACTTTTGAGTGAAGATAAGCTAATTTGTTTTCCACATCCAATATATATAATAATGGAAGACCCTCGAAATCGAGGATGGCCGGCCCAAGGGCCACCTTGGCGTGAATTTGTTTAAGGTGTAAAAGCTGTCGCCAACACAACAACCACACCCTAAGTTAACGAGCAATAGTCCGAGAAGACCGGACAACTTCACTGGCTAACCATTACCCCGGAATACGATCCGCAAATCCATTAACATCCAGGTTCCCAATTACTGCTGGGTAGGCAGAGGCAAACGGCGCAAAGAAACTTGCCCATAGTTTCACCATGCCCGAGCATCGAACTTGGATCCGCTAGCTGGAGAGGCTAGAATGCTGACCATTACACCATAGGTCGCCACATCGGATAAGCATGTTAGCACTTGTAAGTTCTTATTTACGCCTAGTTGAATTTTTTTAAATGTACGTTTAATATGAAAATTGAGTGTCTTAGATTATTTTGTTAATGTTTCTGTCCTCAAAGCAGAATAGCAATTTTAGATTTTTTCAAGGGTTCTTTAAATATTTAATGTACGAAGACAATTATTTTTTCTAATATTTTTCATTTCAGAGACCACGTGCAAAGGCTACTACGAAGAGACAGCATGCTGAACGAGCTGGTGAAGGACCCTGTCCTCAGTATCATTCTCAACGATGTGAGTGTCAGCCATTACCTCTTCCTTACAGTCTCTCAACTAATGCCACCCATATTATTTATATTTTATTAACATTTTATTATCATGTTTAGTTCTTGGTTCTCGCCAGGTGGCTCTTTTAATCCTGTGACATTTACCGCGGTGTTATTCAGTCCATCACTACGTTAAGTTTTTAGTTTGCATTTTACAACCCATGCTCTAATTCAGCCTTGCTACAGACTGAATGAACCCGAGTGAATCCAACCTAGCCTGAACAACGCTATCGAACCCAGGCTAAACCGACCATTTCAGTTCACAATTTGTAGTTTGGGTGGATGGACATAGTTAATTGCTTCTCCCCTCCTCTCCCTTTCTTTTATAAAACAGCTAAGTATAGATCTCACGATTTTCAGAGTTATCATTAAGGTAATGCAAAAATTGCTAATGTGGTATATATATATATATATATATATATATATATATATATATATATATATATATATATATATATATATATATATATATATATGATAAAATCACACGGGAAAATGGAAACAACAGGAGTACCTTAGCTTTCGTCTTTATTCAAGACATCTTCAGAGGCAACTGGATTACATGGACAGAGAGAGGCTTAAATATACAGGGTGACCTAAAAACATGAGGTCAGGTCATAATGATGACATCCACTAATCCCCACACCAACACACACGTAGAGGAGCTTAAGAGAAGGGTGGTGACGTGACTAGTCAGGTCAGGTCAAAAATAAGGGACCCACAAAATAACTATTATACATCTAGATCAAAGGTTTTCAAAGCATTTTTAACCTTGGGCCACTGACAAATAAATTTATGTAACATATTATCAGTTTTGAACTGACCATCACTAAGGTTTATTGATTTTAATTCCTTAATCAAACTAGCTTCAACCAGAAGTCTTTCTGTGACACAAGATGATTTGAATACTTCTAAGCTTTTTTCCCAAGCAATGGGGTGATTATTATTCCTAACATGAACGAACAAGGCACTGCTTTCAGATGCAGTTCTGATATTATACTTATGTTGTTTGATTCTGAGCTGCAGTGTTTTTCCTGTCTGACCTACATAATTACAATTACATTTGCTACATGGAATACAATAAACACTTCCATTTACATTCAAACTTGGGCTATTCTTTATTAACATATTGGTAATGGTTGAGTCATACTTGAAAACAACATTAATATTTAGAAGCTTGAGGGACCGAACTAACGGGACAAATTCAATACGATAGGGCAGAGTCAAAATATTCTTAAGTGTAGGAACTTGTCTGGTTTGAGAGGAATGAAAGGATTTTTTAGCCCTTTTAAAACATTGATCAACAAACACAGAAGGGTACCCAAGTTTCTGTGCAATAGAACGAATGTGTTTCAATTCATCGTCAATAAATTCAGAGTCACAAATACGCAGACATCTTAGGAACATAGCAGAAAAAACTGACATTTTGGTAGACTCAAGGTGATTGGATAAAAAGTGAATGAAACTGTCTACCTGTGTGGGCTTTCTATATACCTTAAATTTATAGTTTTGGCCATTTCTCATGATAAGCATATCAAGGAATGGAAGGGATTCATTTATTTCTCTTTCAATTTTGAATGTGATACTAGGGACAATATTATTAAGCTTGTCTAAAAATTCCAAAGGGTCACTGTTTTTAGGCCAAAGACAAAGAACATCATCTACATATCTATACCATGGAGGAATAAAGTCCACTATATTGGGTAGTAATCTAGACTCAAAAAACTCCATATAAATACAGGCTAGAGGAGCAGAAAGACAATTACCCATGCTCATGCCAAATATTTGTTTGTAGAACTTCCCATTTGCTCTAAACACATTGTCAGTTACGCATAACTCTATCAATTTTAGGAAAGTATCATGTTCAATAGTTAAATCTAGCAGTTGTAATTTATCTTTAAGAAATGAAAGTAAGTCTTTCACAGGTACTCTAGTGAACAGTGAATTTACATCAAAACTTATTAATTCGCAAGGTTCGTTGTGTTTCTTGAGTTTATCAATTAAGTCACTGCTTGAAAACCTTTGATCTAGATGTATAATAGTTATTTTGTGGGTCCCTTAATTTTGACCTGACCTGACTAGTCACGTCACCACCCTTCTCTTAAGCTCCTCTTCGTGTGTGTTGGTGTGGGGATTAGTGGATGTCATCATTATGACCTGACCTCATGTTTTTAGGTCACCCTGTATATTTAAGCCTCTCTCTGTCCATGTAATCCAGTTGCCTCTGAAGATGTCTTGAATAAAGACGAAAGCTAAGGTACTCCGTTGTTTCCATTTTCCCGTGTGATTTTATCAAGATTTATCTTATCCACGTTTTCATTGTGGATTTACATGATATATATATATATATATATATATATATATATATATATATATATATATATATATATATATATATATATATATTTATTTATTTATGGAAGGTAGTAGGTAGTAGGAAGCTACCAAACAGGGAGGTACTACCTCCTGGGAAGATATCGGAAGCATAATGTGTTGTCTAATGGTAGACCCTGCTGTCATATGGCATTACGAAAATTGTCACCAAGTCCCAGGTTGCTCATCTATCTTTCTGCCTTATTTACACACAATTGCAGGGTCTCAACTGTCTCTCTTACTATTGACAACACCACAAATATAACCGTACTCATTCTTGATCTGTTTTATTCATTCTATTTTATTCTATTTTATTGGGGGCCTTCTCAGATGGGTCCCACTGGTCGGGAAGGTTGTGGATCCCAGGGCCGACCAGATCATCATCAAGCTACTGGGGCCTCAACTGACGCCACCGCTGTTGCTGGAGGATCGGCTTTTTTCACACTTCATTTTTCCAACATTCGCGGACTGAGATCCAGTTTTCTTTCTATGGAGCACCATCTATTAACCTCTTCCCCCGACCTCTTACTACTTTCCGAACTTCAACTGAACAAAGCAGCTTCACCCAAACCTTTTCAAGTCTCCACCTACAACCTTTATACTTCCTTCCTTTCTAAGGGAGGTGTATGCGCCTACTGCAACACACGTACACCTGTAGCTCGACCCACGGATCTTGAATCTTCTCTTTATGATGTCATCTGGCTCAAAATATCTCTACCTACTGTGACTATTTTTCTTTGTTTTCTATACTGTTCTCCCAACTCTACCAACTATTTCGAACTCTTTGACTATCTCACTTCTTGCCATGAGTCATTGCTATCCACACACCCCAACACCGAGATCCTCTACCTAGGGGTTATAAATGTACATCACAGAGAGTGGCTTGGTTCTGCAAGGGATGAGCAGGTGGAGCTGAGGCACTCTCTTTTTCCCTACTTAATAATTTGGAACAAATAATCAAATACCCTACACGCGTTCCTGATCGACACGATCAACTTGCTAACATTCTTGAGATTTGTTTTACCTCTAACTGCTCACACTATTCATACTCAATTTCTGCCCCCTTAGGGTCTTCTGATCACAACCTTATTTCTATTAAATCAAACTGGGCACGATCACCTCCCCCACCCTCCTCTAAACATCAACTATGGCACTATCGGAGGGCAAGCTGGCAATCCTTGCGAGAATTCTTCACAGATTTTCCTTGGGATGAATGTTGCTTTTCCACTCGGGACGCCTCGATATGTGCTGACAGCATTGCTGGGGTTATACAGGGCGGTATGAGTGCATTTATCCCATATTCTACCAAAACTTTCACATTACAATCATGGTTT
>NW_024748109.1:12281057-12286057 GCF_018991925.1 Homarus americanus
GCAAGTGATACTTTAGCAGCTTCCATATGTCGCCAGGCACATTAATTAAGCATGTGGGACATGGTAAATACATTGCCACACGCTGCTAGCTAGGCTGAATAAATAATGTATATAAATGGAGCACATACATAATATACATACAGCATACATAATATACATACAGTTTGATCGCTCCTGCTCTCTTGCTTGCAGGGTGAGAGATAGGGCATATTGAGCTGTGAAACTATCTCCTACTCCTATTACCCACGCCTCTTTCATTACTTCTAGGAATCGTTGTAAGGCTATTCTTCGTAGGGCCAAGCGGAATTTTATTAAAAGAAAGACCGCTGCCCTGACTAATTATTACTCTAGTAAATCCTTTTGGTCCTTAACTAAAAACATCTGTAACAACTTCTGCTCTCCTTCTTTTTCTCCCCTCTTCCGACCCGATAACCCTTATAGCCAACTCTCCCCCTGACAAAGCCAACCTCTTTGGCACCTTATTCTCCACTAATTCCACCTTAGACGATTCCCACTCTATCCCACCTACCCCTGCACCTCCTACTGAACCTATGCACTTTCCTATAATCTTCATTCGCAGGTTTGCCGGTGTGTTATCCAGGTTGGATGTGAGTAAGGCTCATGGACCGGACGAAATACCCCCTCGTATTCTGAGGGAGTGTGCTGAAGCCCTGGCCCCTGTGCTTGCTCGCCTCTTTCGCCTCTGCCTCAAAACCCAAACTTTACCTTCTTCTTGGAAGCATACCTTGGTTTAGCCCATCCCGAAGAAGGCTGACCATTCTAATCCTTCTAACTATCGCCCCATTGCCCTAACTTCATCCCTCTCTAAGATTTTCGAAACTATCTTGAACTCCCATTTTCTCCGTCACCTTGAACGCCTTTCTCTTTTATCGGATCACCAGTATGGCTTTCGCCAGGCGAGATCTACTGGTAATCTGCTCTCCTATTGCACCCATCTATGGTCATCCTCTCTAAGGGATTATGGGGAAACTTTCGTCGTGGCCCTCGACATATCCAAAGCATTTGACAGGGTATGGCACAAGTCTTTGCTATATAAACTTTCCTTGTTTGGTTTCTCTCCCCCACTTTGTTTTCTCATCTCTAGCTTCCTTGAGAACCGATCCATGGTAGTTGTTGTCGAGGGATCAATCTCTCGCTCTTTCTCTACCAGTAGTGGTGTCCCACAGGGTTCTGTTCTTTCACCTACTCTCTTCCTTCTTTTTATCAATGATTTACTTCACACTACAAGTAATTTTATCCATTCTTACGCTGAGGATTCTACTCTTCACTCTTCTTCACATTTTCCCCTTCCTCCTAACTCTCAAACTAGATCTGTTTCTAGAACTGATATCATTACCTCTATCAATCCGGATCTGTGCAGCATCTCTGAATGGGGAGGTACAAACTTGGTTAAGTTCAATAGTAATATAACTCAATATTTACCAATTACATTTTGTAAATTAGACGATCTCCCACCAATTACATTTCAGGACGCTATCATCCTGCCAAATTCTGAAATAAATATGTTAGGCCTCACCATTTCCTCCATTATGTCCTGGAAATCACACATCCTTAGTATAGCTAAAGCTGCCTCCCGAAAGTTGGGAATGCTGTACATATGCCGTTGCTACTTCACTCCTGAGCAGTTGCTCCAAGTATATAAGGGATTCATTCGTTCTAACTTGGAGTACTGCTCTCATATCTGGGGTGGCTCTTCTCCTGTCCAACTATTAGATAGGGTGGAATCAAAGGCATTTCGTCTTATTAGCTCTCCTCCTTTAGTCGATTATCTCTCTTCCCTTTCTCTTCGCCGCAATGTTGCCTCACTCTCTCTCTTTTACAGGTACTTTAACGGGCAATGTTCGGTGGATTTGGCATCCTGTGTACCACCGGCAAGGCCGTGGGCTCGTAAAACACGTCTTGCCCGCGGTACCCACCGTTTCTCTGTGGATGTCGGTCACACGAGAATAACCCGTTATAGTACCTCCTTCTTTCCTCACACAGCCAAGCTGTGGAATGCTCTGCCTTCTGTGTTTCCATACTTATCCAATCTGTCTCACTTTAAAAAGCTGGTTTTAAGGCATCATCGTGGTGTAGATTAACACAATACAACCTTTTTGTTCACTATTTTCAACTTCTTTGTTCTTTTTTTTTCGCCCCCCAGGCCCCGTTGTGGGTCGTTTGACCTGTGCCCGGGTGGGCTAATTCCCGTAAAAAAAAAATATATATATATACATATATAACTTCAGCAATGGACTTGTTACGTGGAAAGCATAGTTTCCCAATGAAGAGGAGAATCAGGAAAAACACAAATATCATGACTAAGTTGAGTTTCTTTAATTACAAACGTTTCTGAAAATTCTTTTTCCATCATCAGAGGCTAGAAAACAGACGAAATGTTTTAACAATTACAGGTAATATACAGTACACGAAAAACGAAACAGATTACAATTAGTAGGAGTGATTATGAAGGAAGACATCCCAGCAAGAGGTAAATTTCTTCCTCAGAATAAAGTGAAAGATTACGAAGGTTGGCCTCAGCCCCCCCCCCCCCTTTACACTGATGCCTATTGTAGGAATGCAGCTGAGTCGTAGGCTCTAAACGGTCCTTGACACCAAGGCACAAAAGCAATTATCATCAGATTGTGGGGGTCTGACCTCATCAACGTTTAGGACGTTGCATAATGCGGTAAAGCATGAAGGCTGTTGCTGATATTGCCCTGACTGTATAATCAAGGGAAACGAGGTTATTGCAGATCATGAGGGAATGAGAAACTTAAGAGATGAAAATAGATGAAGCTGAATCCTTGTTGGTTGCCAAACTAGAGCAAGTTAGGAAAGAGATCCCCACTAAGACTGAGGAAGCAGCTGATAGAATAGAGGGAGTAATGAAGAAGAGCTATGCTAAGGCTGTAGCAGGGTCACAGAAGGTGACGGAGAGTAATGCAGGATCTGAACAGGTCCTTCAGTGGCTAGGGACTCTGCAGAAGTGTGTTTATGAGATGGCAACTAGTAGAGGAAGAACAAAGGGAACGTTTCGAGCGCAATAACAATATAATAGTATTTGGAGCTTGAGGATATTTGTGCAAAGGCTCTGAAACTGTCAGCCCCCCCTTAGGATATGAGGAGGCGGGGACAAAAGCAGGAGAACAAGCCTCGCCCCCTCAGGAACACGCTAGTGAGTGAGGATAAGAGATGGAAAGTTATTCAACAGGCAAAAAAACTTTGCGAGGAGCGAGGCATTTCGGTATATATTCATAAACCCAGATCGCACGGTAATACAGAGAGAACAGCACAACAAATTTTTGTGTTGCATAAGAGGGAGCATTCGATGAGGAACGGGGATGGACGTGCATGGGTCATATACAAGGGGAAGGTAATGGAGTAAAGTGCGCCAGTGTACAGAACTAGGGGACAGTGAGACCCCCCTCCCCCATCCGCTCTACCTCCTACCCAGGAGGAGGCGAGCTCTGTGTAAAGTTGTGAACAATTTCATCTCTGAGTACACCCCACTACCAAGATCAGAAACGTTACCGACAACAAATTCTGGCTTGAAAGTCATGTACATTAATACTGACGCCTTCCTTGATAAGAGAACGGAGTTTGAAACCTTACTCAAAGTACATCAAACCGATGTAGTAGGTGTTGTAGAACTGTTGTACAAGAACAGGAGAATCGACCCAGAGGAATGTGAGTTCAGTATTGACGGATATGACTCATTTACGAACCTTTCTCATTCAACTTGCAAACGGGGTGTGGTTATCTTTGCTAGGCAAGACCTTAGAACTAGCCAGGTGAGGGTGCAGGGAAAGGATGTTTTTGAAGAATCAAAGTGGTGTAAAATTAAATTAAAGGAAAGAGACTTACTTATTGCCGGGTTGTAAAGGTCTGGGACTTAGGGATAGAAATCCCTTACCAGACTAATCAGGATCTTTATAAAGGAAAGTCAAGGACCATGGTTTTCTCAGGAATAACAAACAACCGTTTGAGATTGACATCTCTTTACTATAAAAAATATAACACAAAACTCTGACACCACTCAACAAACATCAAGTAACAATTACGGGAGTCAAACAATTAATGCAGTAAACAGTTAATGGAGTCAAACAATTCATGGAATCAAACAATTACTGGGGGTCGACAACTGATAGAATCAAACAATGAAAGGGAGTCAGCAATTAAAGGAATCAACAACAAAAGAATCAAACAATGAACAGATATTTTCTACGGCAGTGGCCCTGTGGGAAGGTTCTGGAACACGGTGATCCACACTCAGGGTAGGGAAGCGTCCATTCAACTCCACACTCGAGCGACAGCGGCCGATGTCTTGAAATGGCAGGAGAACACCGGGGCACAAACGGAGGAGATGAATTGACGGTCGTGGTATGCGGTACTGGTAGATGACCAGAGAATTGACAGTCGATAGGTGAAGGTCTGGGGACACAGCCCACGAGTCCGGAGCCTTGATGAGATCACAGCCAGAATTTGACGAACAGCAAGGTAGATAGATAGTGACTGTATGACGGCTGGGGTGAATCTGCCGGTGACACTGGGAGTCGCTACCGTTCTCACCTCTGTCCAACCCCCCCCAAGTGTTGGTCGCACCAGCAAACGAGAGTGTTAGCAGCGGAAACGAGCAGGAAGATCGTTTCCGCCCTTACACTGGTGTATCTACAGATCCCCAAACTGTAGCTTACCAAACCAAAGGAACTTAAGAGCCTTAATTGACAATGCAACGGTGCTCAACCCTAGCCACCTCCTTGTCATGGGGGGATTTAACTATGGCGACATCGACTGGAGAAATGAAACCATGCCAAATGACCTTAATAATCCCTCTACTCTTTTTGTAGAAACCCTGAGAGACAACTTTCTGATTCAACATGTTAAAGATTTTTTCTTGGACATTTCCTTATTCATAATTTTTAAAGAACCAAGAATTAATGTAATGGAAATATAGAAATGCAACAATGTCGGTCTGATCAACATCATTTGTTTAAAGT